>NW_017305536.1:4130392-4175054 GCF_001594115.1 Trachymyrmex septentrionalis | reverse complement strand
AGGATGTGTGCGCGTGTGCACGCATAGCATTCTAATGTATGTATATGTATGTGTGTGTGTGTGTGTGTGTGTGCGTGCGTGTGTGCGCGCGCGCGCCCGAACACGCGCAGGGGTCTCTTTCTCCTTCCGTTTTCCGTTGCATATATCTCACCGACTCTCTCTCGGCCCCTTTCACCCCCTTTCCGTTCACCCGGCGCTCTCTCTGGCTCTCTCTCTCTCTCTCACTCCGTCGCTGGCCGCGCACTTTTTTCTCGTGTCTGCGGACGAAGATCGGTCGCTTGCCACGAGGAGAGAGGACGAGGAGTGGAAAATGAGAGGGGTCGAGGGAGAGAAAAAGCGGCCGGGGGTTGGCGGGGAACGGGGAGGAAGACCGAAAGAGAGAAGCGTTGGCAGAAAGAGTGAGAGGGAAACCGGGAGAGCCGAGAGGGTCGATAGGTGGGCACCGACCACCCCAAAAGTCCGCGCGCTACCACCCGCCCTGGGTACGAAGGGTCGACGGAGGCGACGACGCTCGCTTTATAAATATCTGCCGTAGAACGTTAAACAGTTCCCTCGTCGCTAATGAAAATAGGTATAGAGTCTGGAGTTGGTGCTCGCTTCTACAAGCGTGAATCTCACGACGACGGCGCACTATGGCGTTTTGAGTTTTAATTATTTCTTAAAAAGAAGCCCATAAAATGCCGCCCGCGTATTTAATAGTTGGCCCTAACCCGCCAGCTTTGGCTAACACCAACCTCGCGGCCGCCATATAAAGCAACTAACGAGATGCGCACATAGAGTCGTGACGACCAAAAAATCGCCGACTCCGTGTTTTGTGACAGCGTCATGCCGCGCTGGCACACGGGTTCGGCTAAATGAGCCGTCTTTGATTTTGGACAGGAAGAATGTATTTTTAGCAAATTGTAATTACGCAGTCGTACGTCTTTCTCCTCTTCCATGCGTTGCGTCAAACAATATTATTTCTCGCGCGCGCACCTGTGCGAGCACGAAACGGTATTCATTTACGTTGCACATAAAGAGAATATATGTACAAGGCAAAAATGGCGGTAGACGTCCAGTAAAAATAGGCACGAGAGAATACATTTTCACAAAATTATTATCATGCAATGTATAATTACATGCAGCACGCAGAGAATTGTTCGCGATAAAAAGAGATGCGACGACCTGCAAAATCAAGAAAGAAAAAAAATAATTGGTTACAACAGAGGAAGCTTGCGATTACTTAATTAATTACCATACATTCAGCCTTCTCATATCTCCCGGTCTATTTTGATTTTCACGTTTATTTAGATAAATGATTGAGCTCTTGAAACGGGACCGCGCACAGAATCCCCGCGTACCATAAATCCGTCACTGTCGATTATATTTTCCGTTTTCATAATCAACAACAAGGCAAAGTAAAGGCAACGCGATTAAGGCAATTTTAGTTTTCAATTAAATTTTTTAATATTAATTCTAACATGAAACCACTGCCAGAACCAATCATCTCTTAAATTAAAATTATTCCGTGTGAAATAGCTTTGCTTCTCATTGGATCCTACAGTATACTGTACACTACAATCACATTTACGAATATTTCTTCGTCTAAATTAAATGTACAATAATTTACATATATCACAAAGCTGTAACAGATATTATTGTTGCATTATCATAATAATAATAATTAACTGTTACCTTATACATGTGATATTTTACACATATATAAACGTAGAATAAAAATAAACCGCTCAACCACACACAAGATATTCTCTATTTTCATATTCAATCAAGAAAAAAACGCTTTTTGCACAATTGAAAAGAAATTTAGTACTTCTAAAATTAAAAAATAAGTGCAATAAATCGCGGAAAAGAAGACATTATCGTCATAGGAGTTGCCCCCCACCCCACCCCTCCCCCCTCCTCCGGCAGGTTATAGTCTGGCTGAGGACGCCGGCTGACATCTGAGATTTAGAAGCCGCAAAATAACAAAAGCTTAAACAATTTCCGGCTACAAAAGCGGAGCCATTCTCGTGCCCGACGTCGCGCCATTGTTTGCCCCCGCTGGTCACCGGCAGGAGCTGCGGAACCACGGTGAGTTGGGGGTGAGAGGATGGTGTGGGTCACGAAGAGCCGGGGGTAAGGGAGCCTTATAGCGTACCACGTTAATATCTCGCGAATGCAATATCGCTTTAACGACCACGTTGTTCCTGGAAGGAAACGAGGAAAGCTCCTCGCTAAAAAGAAAAAGAAGACTGGCACACTTTAACACTCAACCCCCCTCAGCTGAACCTTATAGACGCTCAACTTACGATACGTTCTATTTGAAATAAATGATTTTATTTCTTAAACGTTCATCATTTCTGAATTGATAATTTTGATCTCATTACACAATCCTTAATGCTATCAAATATAAATATTCAATATTCTCACAGCGTTACAAAAATGGTCTTATTAATGTAAAAAACGGAAAGAGCAAACGTAAAACGGATATATTTCGATTAGCATCTCAACATGTACGGTAGAATACATG
Source organism: Trachymyrmex septentrionalis (assembly GCF_001594115.1). Lineage (NCBI taxonomy): Eukaryota > Metazoa > Arthropoda > Insecta > Hymenoptera > Formicidae > Trachymyrmex > Trachymyrmex septentrionalis. The sequence goes on along the minus strand of NW_017305536.1, from coordinate 4,172,545 downwards.
AATATTAACTATTTTAGCTTGTAATTTAAAATTTAATGAAATTACGAGTATGTACAAGAGTCAGTACTTTTCAACTATCATTGAATTTTCCTGCGCTATCGATGCAACCAATTCAATGTGAATGATAACGGCACATTATTGCATGTCACGTTGCCTTAGATATATACACTTCAAAGCAGCCGTATCTTCGCATAATCCGCTCCTTACAAGCTCCTGGCAAGCTCTCATAAAGGACGATACGTGCAGTGAGATATCAAACGGACTGGGAGGAGAAGTACCGTATAGCGGTCGTGGTCGGTGGCGTTGCAGCGGCGTGGACGATGCTTTTATAGTAGTAGTGGTGGTGCCAGCCAGAGATGGTAGTGGTTCGGGCGACGGTTATCAAAATTGCGCGTGCCATTATAATTTTAAAGCCGGCTTTCCTCGTAGTACCGTCGCCTGGTCGTTGGTCCAGGAGACAGGGGGTGGCGGAGGGGGGTGGCGCGGAACGACCGGGAGAGAGAGGCTGGCGAGAGAGCGGTCCGTAGTGGACATAGGTAGAGGAACAGGAAGGCGGAGGTGGAAGAGGATGGCGGCGGCAGTGACGGCGACCGAGGCAGGGTGGCCGAGGAGGACGGCGGGGCTGGCTCCGTGCACACTGGGGATTGAAGTTCGGGACGACCAACCGGGGGGGGGCGGCGGGCAAGGTGGAGAAGGACCGGCGAGGGTGGGTCATTTATTTCCCTCCCGCACGGCATAATTTATCGCGAGGATTTTCGCGAGAGCACGCAGAGAGCGCCGCGATAGAGGAGGAGGCAGGTAGATGTGTGTAGAAAGAAGAGAACCGTAAGAGGGTCGGCTTGGTGAGGGAAGGGTGAATAAAGGGTGCCGCCGTCGCTGCCGCTGATGCTAGCCTCTGGCGGTATCAAGGAACCGATGTAAATGGAGGCGAAGTATACTTATCCTACGTGTCGAGTCTTGCACTTTGCGCTTGATGAAAGAATCGGAGAAAAGAAAGGAACAGAAATACAAAAAAGATGTCGATCATCGGATCAGAGAAGGAGTGTGGCTGATCATGCATTGAGATATATAAAAATGTAATATACGAATTATCGACTTTTTATTATCGCTATAAAAGCAATCGCCTTCATTTGTATATACACGTCGAAGATATATAAAACAATTCTTTCAAGTATAGACTCCTAATAAATTGATACTGCAAAAAGAGTAAGTCTTGATAATAAAAAATAGTTGCTTATTATACACATTAAATGACTTTATAATCTTTAACTTGCAACAAGCTAAAATAATTAATCTACCTCCATCCTACATGTTAAGACGTTAATCGAAATAATGTTACAATATATAAACGTATGCCCATTATTATATTTATATTGCATAGCTCCTCGTACTGCTGAGTACTTCATCATGTTGCTACCAGCCTGGAAATATTTAATTACGTTCATTATTTAAGTATTTACTCTCTTCCATTGTGAAACGTGAGAATTAATATTAACTACTTTTCGCAATTAAACTCTTAAAACAAAGGATCGCTTGATTAACATCCGATTATCGACGAAAAAAGTATTATTCTCAAAAGCTAATAAAATTAAGCTCGCGGGTGCCGGAGAGTTGAACCTCATCTATATACAAATCGATCACACGTAAATTCTATTGGAGTAATTAATAATTTATCTAAAGTCTCTCTTACTTATGAATAACTTACTGCTGACTAAGTATGTATTAGTAACTAATAAGATTATATGTTTTCTATCAGTGCTCCAACAATTCTTTCTATTACTTCCTGAATAAATAAATCTCTTTATCTCTATACATGGAAATATAATTATAGCCAATGAAATGTTAATTGTTCTTATTTTAACGGATTACGTTACGTATTAGGGAAATTTTTGTCAATACTATTTTCGTTTGATATTCTCGTGAGTTAGTCGGAAAAAGGGCGTGATAGCCCTAACCGCGTGACACCATCATTGATTTTCGTCCACGCGGAAGAGGTTACCCCTGGCGAGGGCACGTAGGGAAAAGGGTGGATGGTAGGATCAAGGACGACAAGAAAAATGTGGCGAGCTTCTTCGTAAGCGCAAAAAAAAAAGAAAGCCTTGAAAAGCCATGTCTTTTCGGCCAGACATGAAGCTTTCCAACTAACAAGGATCAGAAATAACGAGATAAGCTTAAAGAGATTTTAGTAAATCTAGCAAAAATAAAGAACCAAGAGAATAAACAAGACATTGGGGATATCCGAAAGGATAGATTTTATTTTAAAAATGGAATAGACAATTTTTAACGCTGTAATTCAACTTTACGGATTATAAGTATACCGTTGATAGAGGATATTTTTTTCTTGAACATAACATCGCATTTAGTTACTGCGTCTTTTGTAAGACAATTAAATTATGTGTAGAGATAAGTAGAAAACAATTATCAAATACTTATATGGAATATAAAATATTAAATCACGATGCCACAGAGATTTTATGAAAGGATTGAATTCTTAGTCGAGCCTAAGTCTTATTTACAGGTCGGAAGATGTCATGCGTTTCGTAAAAATCGAGAAAAACCGAATGCGATAGTAAACGACGTGACGTACGCGTGACCGTATGAACCTATCATTGATTTCCGTCAACGCACCGGTGGTTAACCCCAATAGAGGGACAATGTCGGGGCAAGAAATACGAAAAAGAAGAAAACGTCGGCCGATGCAATATTTCGTGCGGGACAGGTCGGAACGAGGATGTCGCGGACAAGAAACGGGGTGAAGTTACGGCGCGGGGCGGAATTTAAATCGATTCGGGAGCCTTGAAAGTCTAAGGGATGTTGTTCCGAAATTGATCCTCGGCACACGGCGCCATCGTCCGCGTAAAAGTTGCGTACTGCGCACACCCCTGCACCGAGAGAGAGCCCCTTCTACGAACCCCTTTCCCACCCCTGCCACGATGGCAGAATGACGAGCCGCCGTGCGAGGGGACAAGGGGACGACGGCGGCGGCGGCGGCGGCGGCGGCGGCGGAGGGGCTTGGTAGCGGGAAGCCACCCTGGTGCGACCTCAGAGGGGAAAAATACACACGCCGAAGTGCGCTGCTCGCGAGAGTGGCGGCGCGGCAGCGCCGTCGACGCTGATGGTGGAAAGGTGGGTAAAAAGTACGGTGAGTCCCGATTGGACCGTTATCCTGGGGTGGGGCACCTTCTGGATCCCCGCCGCTGACTCCCCGCGTCCGCTACCACTCATCGCGCCGCCGTGGAAACTACCCTACTGTCGTGGAAAAGCGGCAAGTCCCCCCCCCTTCCCGGCCTCGCCTTCTCCGCCAAAAATATTCTCCCTCTGCGGAGGACGAGGGTACAACTACCCCTGCGTACATCCCTGAGCCCTTGCGGAATTCTGATCTTGCTGAGACAACGAGCCTTGGGAAATTTCGATGGGACAAAGGATCATTAATTTCAAAGCGACTTTGGCGTGGAAGTTGAAATTTTAGATAACGGATAATCACCGGCCGTTCGTTCCTTAGTAATGCATTAATAATGCTTTTAATGAGCATCAATAAATCTGCGGCTGCAACTTAATAATCTCCAAAATGAAGATAATTCACAGCGTACGATGCACGCTCGTTGTTTCGCGCATAATAGACTTCACCAATCATTTAATGCCTACTTTGTGGACGTTACATCAATACAAGCCCGATTGTGTGAAAATAACTTCAATTTATCCTTCAATTCATCCTTTAAAATTGGATATTAAATCGAAGCTGCAGTATTATCTAAAATATGCTTGGATCAATTCAAGATTAAAATGTTATTATCTATTTTCCGTTACTTTTACCTGCCAGCTTTGTAACATGAGAAACTGCACGATGTTCTGCATTTCGTACTTTAACGATATTTATATATTAAAAATAAATACACCAAAAATAAATTTTCTCACGATTCTTCCAATCACCTATGATATTGAAAATAGGTTTCTTAATTTTTTCAATCTTTCATCTATTTACATTGACAGGAGAGTGCGAGAATTGACAGGCTGAAGAGCTAGAGCCCTAAAATTAGATTCTAAAGGAAGCCATCTAAATTATTGGCTCTATACTGACTGGTGATATCTTTGAAAGTATGGATCGAAAGGACAATGCACGGTCCTGCGTGGAAAGGGGAAAAACCGCTAGTTGCGAAAGGCTCCTTGTCGCCTAATGGAAATTCCACGTTTTGTCGCGAACGAATGGACGGACCGACGAGTCGGCGGGCCACTCGGAAAACGTAAAAATTGTCACTTTCAGCCGGCGCGCTTTGCATAATGCGCGTTACGCGGGACGATCAGCATTCATAGAATAATTTCGTTCTAGAGATGCGGGCATGCAAGCGCGCGCGCGCTCGCGCGCCACGCTGGCGAACGCTTTCGCGACCTATCTGTCCGCCACGGCTGACAGGTTTTCCGTGGACCCATTTTAATTATCTCATCCTCCGAATTATTCGCTCGAGAGAGCGCGACCTGCCTTCGGAAACAGCCGAAAAACTCTTTTTTCCCATTAATCTGTCTGCGCCGTTCCGTCTCCGGATGAGAACGTCTAAAGGCGAGTCACAGAGACACGGACGTGAAAGGCTGGCTGCAAGTGTCTCTTTTCATGTGTCCCGTTTCGCGAAGCGAATTATATCGAACACACAGAGTACGTGATGATCCTGCGCACGATAACGATATACGATTATTATGGTGCGATAGTTAGTATAATTGAATTCTGGCAATCGCGAATGATGTTATTATTTACTCAGATATATTCTCGATATATGGACATTAAGATTTAGTCTGATTTAGTCAAAGATATTTAGATAAATATGTACGCTAATCAGTGAAAAAAGTTATTTTATATAAAATGTACATAAAGAACACACGTATATACTCCACATAAAGAAATGAATATTCCTCATCTATGATTACTCATATATCTTTTGTTTGAATGGATTTTTTTTATATCTCGTGCAATAGATATCTCTAGGAGGCTTGCTTACTCTCGAGACCGTATAAAATATCATTTCATTCCTTGCCTACCGTTATATATTTATACACGACTGATATTCCAATTACCAACGCCAAGGAAATTTTAACATGAAGCAGTTTACGCAGAGCGTGGACATGCCCGAGTATAAAAGAGTTGCGCCGCTCTGAAAGGCAAAAGGAACTTTGTGTGTGGTGATGAAAATTCTTGCATCACGCAAACGTCCGTGACGCTGCCGTTTCCGCTTTTGCAATTTCACCGAGGAGTGTCACCGGTCGCCCTCGTCGTCGTCAAAGGAACCCGAAATGCGAGCCGGGATGGGCAGACACGCGCATACACATCGCGCCGCCTTTCTGCAGGACGCTTACAGCTTACGGCGTAATTAAAAGCCCAATTTATTCGTCGCGCGCACGGCACCAAAGACGGCCTCGTCTCATTCACGAAATCGCGCACGGCCGAGCGCTCTTTTACAATTATATACCAGCGTGTTTCCAACCGTCGCGATGCGAGGCGACGCGAGACGACGCGAGACGACGCGACGCAACGCGACGCGACGTTGCGCGGAAAAGCGAAGAACGCAAGTGGACGAACGGGGAGGGGGGGGGGGAAAGGAAAAAGAAGGACTTTCTAGTTCGCAACATACCCCGCGCGCAATGCGATAATTAATCAAGCTAAGAAAGCCGTACGACCGTGAATTGTTCGTCGATATAGAGAGGAACGAGTTGAGCCAGAGAAAGAAATAGTTGCACGAGGTTACAAGACGGGGGAAAGAGGATTGATACCAAACAGAGAGGTGGCAGCAGCTTGTAGGCAGGGAATTTGGCGGGAAAAACGAATTCGAACACGACGTCGGGGAATGGAGCGAGAGGAGCAATACATCACGTTCTTCTGTTAGTAAAGACCACCACGGCGGAGAGAAAAACGTAGCGGGGATGGAAAAAGGAAGGAACGAATGGAAGAACCCATTGGTCCTTGCGGGGTACTCTTCGTCTCTCTCTCCCTCTCTCTCTCTCTCTCTCCCTATGTCGTTCGCATTTTTCTCGCTCATACCGACACTCTTTCCCCTTCTGCGCTTTTTTTAGACGAGTACATCCCGGTAGGGGAAATCAACCCTTCACCCGTAACGACGCACCCCCACCAAGTACAATCTACCACCACCTGGACTTATCGGAGGACGAGGGGGCCGCAGGCACGGACGAAGGGTAATTTTTAAAACGCCGCTTGCGGGAAAATAAAAATTAGCCTGGGAGGGAGGTACCATCGGTCTTCTCCCGGAGGGGAAAGACGGAAGGAACGACGAGCGGGAGAACCGACGTGTTCGACGAGCGAGCGAGAATGAGACGGACGGATAGACGGACGTGGAAAAAAGCCGGGGGTGGAGGCTCATTTTTCAGAAGGAGAAAAAAATTCAGGAGGGTGGAGGTCAGGATCCCGAATAGTTCGTGGTGGGGATTTCAGTCGCCGGCGGGGAAACGCAAAAAAGCTATCGAGAGTGCGATACCCCTCCACGTCCGTACTCTCACCCCGCGTCCCTTCGCGTGGCTCGGATCGGAGAAATTTACAGGGTGTTCCAGAAGGTATCGTTCCGCCCGCATTTGTTGGTGCACGCGATGCGTCACGTGAGGTAACACGTTATAGTATATACCGATCAATTTGGCGGGAAACGATCGAACCTTTCATGGCTCGAAAACCCGATTGACATCTGACAGATTGGCCGTCGCGTCTGTTACGAACGTTGACCTACTCGCATATAATGAATACCGAGACAGGTACTTAAGTAGAAATAATTTGGCTCGCTTCTAAAATCAATCTCAACCCAGGAGATTAAATCGCAAGATACTACGATAGCAGAAAACTTTTTTCGTACTGCAAAGTACGAAAATCTAGAGAATTTAAGAAACTCGATTTGAACCGTTTATTGTAGTCGCTATTTAATTTTTCTCTGAATTTTTATTGAAAATTGCATACCCTTTGGACAATTTTACGAGATTAGGTATAAAGTATATTAAATAAAAAGAAACATTCTGAAAAGAATTGTTAATGCAGATTGATATAGAAAATTTCTTATTATATTTCTATGGTCTAGTAATTATTACTGAAAAAAATCGTACCGTAGAATGGTGACAGCTCGTGTTTCCTCCTCTCTCATCGGATAGGTATAGGGAAATTTATAGGTTGTTCCAACAGCTATCACACTTTGCGCAGATTTATTGGCACACGCGCGATGCGTTCGCGAAGATATTCGCTACAGCAAAGAGAGAGCTGCACAGTTCAATTAATTTTATAGAAAGCATATAGATTTTTGACTTGTGTGCCTGTCATTAAACTCTGAGAAAAATAAATCGAACAATTACTAAGCCGAGAAAAGAGAAAAAGATTGAGCGTTGCTTTAGAATGCTACTTTCTATTTAACTTTTATCTAAACAGCCGTAAGCATTTTATTTCGATATTTGTCATATATAATGATGCGCGTATCATTAATTTATCTCAGATTAATGTCAGCTACGTCCATCTTCCAATGCTAAATCGCTGCACCACATTGGTAACGTCATTTGATTGAACTAACTGCATCGTTACCGTCCCTGGAGGAAAAATCATAGGTATTTTGGCGTCACCGAAAGTATCAGTCTGTACATGTTTATTGGCACATGCGATGCGTCATGGGAAATCGCGTTATAGTGTAGGGATCGGTTTGACGGAAACCCTCCGATGTTTCCGAACGCAAGTTCGGTCGCATCAAATAGTTGTGCCACACAATATAATATTACTGTCTTACACAACACAGATTTACTATACGCCATGTATAACGTGTCACTTATAAGATTCTAACAAAATGAAAAAATAAGAAAAGATTGGAAAAAATAATAATTTTCTACGCCTAAAAATGCGGCACTGAAATCAGTTTTTTTATAAGATCGTTTTTCTTTACGATTTATCCGTGCACGTAAGCAAGAATATAAATATTAAAATAATTATGCAAATTTGAAAAACAACTGCATTTTAATAGTAGAGGAGTTGCATCAATTTAAAAAATGGAAGATTAAATCGTGATACGTTTCTTTTATTTATTCTGCGGAAAGTCGATACTTTATCTGCAAGAAATATTACGACAGAGGCGTCGCTACAAACGTATATGCCTCTACGTTATTATACGGAAACAAATATTAACTAATATTCTTCCTCCACCAAAGCCAAATAAAGTGATGCGATTTATTAAAATATTCGCGTAAATTTCATTTCGTGCCATCGTCGTAAATGAGGAAAGGAACGCCTTGCTACATTTTCATATCAAACGCATTATCGTTGCCAATTAAAATTCTCCAGTTTGCAATTTGCGCAAAGTGCTCCGAACAACAAAAAATCGTAATGTTTCGCGCAGAAGTCGAGACGAACTTAATCATTTATAAATTCGATGTTAAAAAAAAGATCCTATCGCGAAAAACTTCAACTGTTCCTTCCGGGGAATCGAAAAGCTCAAAAGCGCGCGTATCCGCGGCCTACGGCGACTAAAATGCGCGGATGGAAATTATTTTCCGCATTATACGCACCCATCCGCCTTCTCCCATTGCGAATCATTCTAGTCCAATGCTGTGCAGCTCTCACTCCTGATTAAGTTACTCTCCATTCTCGCGCGAACGATCGTTCGTATGTCGAGAACTGCTCCGTGCACATTCGTAATTCGTAGCAGGCCGCACTTAGCCGCACTAAATTGCGTTCGCGAATCTCGTTAGGCAACGTTTCTAGTCGGACGCGACTGCTGTTCCTGCAATTTCGCAACAGCGGATAGTCGTCGAAGGCGGAATCACGCTGCGATTCGCACTCGAGAAACTCGACAAGTCTTTCATGGACAATTTGCAAAATAATAAAATTATTCCGATGAAATTTTCGCGAATCGAAAGTTTCGGGAACGACCGAAAAACAAACCGTACAACGTAATATTCATAATATTCATTATCCAGTTATTTAAGACTGTATAATTATAATATCGATAATTGGTATCCGTAACTGAAAATTATAACCAGCACACGTATTTATTTGTAATCGCAAGCCATAAATCGGATTTGTTTCAATAATTAATTAAGTGAACCCCTCAAGGCATTAACGCGGATATCAAACTTGCGCGATCGTATTTCATCGTCTGCAATTCTCATCACTTAACGGCGTCACAGAAGTGTAATGTTCTTGAATAATTTTCCAGCATGACAGTCTTAATACGAGCTAGCACACGCCCACTGCGTAATTCGAGCTTCAAAAGAAAAATTTGACGCTGAAAACATTGACTATGTCACCGGATATTTTATCTCAGAAGCGGATAGATCGTTGTCGGCGGAACGCTATATTGTCAAAATAAGACCTTTTAATGAAATTTAACACGTTGTACACTATAAAAATTAATTTTATTTAAATTAAAAGAAATATCCTCTATTTTGAGAAATTAATTTTTTGTGGATATATAAAAACGACGCATGTATCAAAATATAACGTAGCGAAACAGTATGAACAATATTTATGGCTATGAATGGCTTTAAAAAAGAACGAGAATGCAGAAGCAACCGATGAAAATCGAATGCGAACTCGATTACGAAGGAACGACGAAAGCGCATAATGGCGATTTTCTTCAATTATATTTCGCGACATTTGCAATAATACAAAGTACATACTCTAGAATCCCATCAAACGGCAGACATTCGCACTTAATGCACATTTCATTCTATCGTGATAATCATTCTTCGGAAGATCGATGGGATAGCGTTGCATGGCAAATTCGAATATTAGTATTGCGTTTGTTATATACCTAACGTACTTCCTAATATTCGAAGAAATTGAAGAATCGCGTAATTGAAAATATTTTCTTATTGTTAGCGAGAAAACGAAAATATAATGCAAATAAAGATATGCGGACGTTATTTATTTCGTGTATTTTTTTTCATTTATCTCGTTTTGTATCTGATATTCTAAAATCACCAAGCTTAATTTTAATGACAGGCTCTTTGATTAAGTTACGAAATCGCCTGGGGAATGCGAAACTCTCTTATTATTGTTTAACCGTATCGCTCTAATGAGAATCTAATATTCGAAATTATTCGTGAATTAGATTTTTATCGATTTGTCTCATATACTCGTAATATGCATTTTGTATGTAGCAATGACGGCTGCATCGTGCGAGCCGCGTATTAGTTCTATTACATTTATATTCCCGACATATCCTCCCGATTCGTTTCTCGTGTGTAGTAACAAACGGCGGGGCGCACGTAGTTACTGCATTATCCGTATGCAAAATAATTATACGAATGGCACTGCGTACGCGGCGGAATTTTATGTAAATCCGAAATCACGGGTGGTCCGTCTTAAGCCATCCCCGTCGGTATTTTATTTTCGTAAAACGCCAGCTTAATATCCTAATTAATGTAATTTGGTTTCTATACTGGAAGCAACTTCCTCTCCACCACCGATTTCTCGCGCGTCCTCTCGCCCCCATGTCGCCCTTGCCCCCATTTACTCCGACTTCTCCATCCGACAACGGCCACCCCCTTTCCGGCCACCGAACGACCCGATGGTCATCTAAACTTTTCCCGTAATTAGTTATAAATTTCATTCCCGTTCTACGTAACAATATTCCTATGCGACCTCGCTGGAACACCGTGTAGTGGTGGTCGCGAGAAGCAGGAAACGCTCGGGGAGTGGGAAAAAGAGAAAGGAGGTGGAGGAGGATGAACACAGGAGAGAGGGATAACTTTAGAGGAGAAAAAAAAACGAGGAAGAAAGACGAGCGAGATGAGAGAGAAGGAGACGCTGAATTTCGCTTCCCGCCAGCAGTAGTGCCTGTCAGAAGTACAGAGGAAGGGGTGAACGCCCCAAGAGGAGGGATAGATGACACGGCTGGAGGGGGTTGATGAAACCCGGATGATCAGAGAGAGAGAGAGAGAGAGAGAGGGGGGGGGCGAGGTGGTGTAGGCTAGCAGCGGGGTCGAAGCAAGGGGGATGGCGAGGCAGCGCGCGCTAACGAACGAACGAACGAACGAACGAACGAACGAACGAACGAACGAACGAATATGGTATAAAGAGAGCAGGATGGAGAAAATTCGAGCCCTCTACATCCTCTAACCAAGTGGAGAAGCCTGGTGGGGGCGGCGGCCATTTTGTGAGCCGCGAAAAACAGCCCTCCCCGAGATAGCGCGAAGGGGGTTTCTGCCACCGAACGCAGCAGCCACCAGGCTGCTCCCTCCCCTTCCCCCTGTGACTCTCTTTCCTTCTCTCTTCTCCTTCTCCAACCCCATCCCTCCAAGAGCCCATCCTCGAACCCCTTGCGCCCTTGCACACGTACACGCGCATTTCTCTCGGGCGCTCTTATTCGCACCGTACTTCCTACGACCCTGTATTAAGAGCAAAATGTGGACGAACATTAGACACTAACGCTCGTTTAAAAATACATTCGTATTTGCGAACTCTCTGGCAGTCGGGCTCGGCATAAAGAAAGCCGAGGAGCTTCGTTGCTAGCGTATGGTAGCATTGGTCCAGCGCGAAATTTTTTCGACGGAAATGAAACTTCTACTCTCTGCCGCTTAACTCGATTAATCGAAAAAATAAGTCAGGTTCATAGAAGTGTATTTACCGAGCTCTTATTTTACGAAAGGAAATAATTGGAAATATATTCGAATCACTTTTATGAAATGCTATATCGCGATATATTTTATTATGTTTTGTAAAAATTATATGGACGTTTATATTCTGGAAGAAATTCAATCGAGTATCCTGCAAATTAATAGATGTCTCAACGAGGTCTAGGAATTTAAGAGCGCGATTTGAAGAAGCGGACATTATTAAAATAATGATGGGAAAATAATTTAAGAGCGCGTGAACGTGATGATTTGATTTTTAATTAACGGCGAGTTCGTCAACGCGCAATTATACACACCTCGGCGGTCTCGCGAGCGCGACATGTAATGTAACACTTAACGCGAAATTCATTATAGCGAAATAAACGATTGAAATATATTATACTTAATTAGCACATTGTCGAATGCCGCGGCAAGACCTCATAACCCACATTTTCGCAAAATCAAATTATTGTTATTTTCGGAATCACCTGTTGGCAATACCCAATCCAATAATACCTCACGTCCCGCAGAAATCACGCGACCACTGGCGCTATATTTCTACGCGACGATTTTTCGATACATCGCAGAATTCGTTTGCGGGCAGATTACGTAGTAATCAGCGTTTCGTAACCCATGGTTCTAGATTGTATAATCGAAAGTTAGATTGCGTGGCCGTCTCTTTTTCCTTGTGTTATTATGTACTTTATTTCTTTTGGAATAATTAAAATTTCAGATAATTCTTTCAATACAATTTTACTTGTAACACGATGTTATTATCACATTCATACGATCAAAAGAATAATCTTCTCAAAGATTGACTAAAATATTTGTTTACGCTTATAAAGAACGCATTTCCTAGAACATATTTTATATCGTAAAATTTTATATTATAAAAATAAATGAAAAAAATTGGTTGCAAATTTTTCAAATTGTCGAAGAGAAACATTCAAAAAAATATTCTAACAAGAACAATGATCAAGAATACGCGATCAAGTATAATAGAATTGTAATAATGATCAACAAAATGGATATGTAATTAATAAATTCGCATCTGAGAATGGTCTGAATGCTCAAGACTGTGTATACGGATTTTGAGGAAAAAAGGAATACAGTAGAAACACGAGACGATTAACCACTTTCGTACGCCAACACGTAGAACCGAGCTTGCTAGATGGCGGTCGACCCTCAGCCGGAGGGTGAATTTTTTTCCGTACGGAGTGTGTGCAGGCATGTCACCCTTAGCGCCCTTAACCGCCGCGCGGCCGATCGGCTGTCGAACAGGTTTTCTCGATCGGGCTGGGAGAGGGTCGGTCCGAAAGCCGCAGGTGCAACGAGCGAAAAATTGAAGCCGTCCACCTCCTCCCATTGGCGAGAGGGCACAGGGATCTATTTGGTGAGGTTTTCGCCCCTCGGAAGGGCGACTCGCGTCCTGAGACCGCGAGTTGCCGCGAGGGTGCGTGAAAAACAAGGACCGTAGGCATCTCGCTCGTGAGGACGGTAAGAGGGACGGGAAAGACAGATAGAGCAGGGAAATGCCGTGGGACAATCGAATTCGCAACACGGTTGCTGGCTCTAAACGATCTCTCTTTCTCGTTCCTCTCGCTCTTATTATCGCTTCGCGCCAATCCTTGTTCCCTCACTTTCTCCATCCTTCCGCGGTTTTCTCTTCCAACTTGTCCCCTGCTCGTCCCCCCCCCCCGCCACCAATAACCTTCCTTCTTTCTCATTCGCATTCACGAAGGCAACGAGGGCATTACGTCCAATTACAAGAAGCTTTCAGCAGATCCAATTCGGGATGGCGGAGTTTTGATCACGACCCAGAAGAGCGGCTTGGATCAATTAGAACAAGGTCCTCTTTCTGCTCCGTATCCCGTAAATTCGTTTTCGCGGTGGACGCACGCGAGGACTCCGCTTTCTTCCTTTACCCTTTTGAACCAGGCGCACTTTGAAAGGCGTGTGAGGTGTCTCTTCAACCTCGCACGGTTTCAACCCGCGCTTGGAATTGATTGATTGCAAGTGACATTCGTCTAGCTGAAAGAACGGCGCAGAGTTGCGCCAATTGCGATAAAATTATCGGTTGATAGATGATCTCAAGCAAACTCTGGGCGCGCGATGCGGGGTCCTTGATTATTCGACCGTGCGTCGTTTGCCCGATATTATTTCCGCGCTATTGAAATTCTTATCGCGCGCGACGCTATATATTCGCGGGGAATATTTCCGCGTCGTTCTTCGCGTACGACGCGCATAGGCGTTTATTCAGTCGGTGGGCATTAACGTGGACGGCGACGGCGGCTACGAGGTCGTCACGAAAATTACCTATGCGGGGTGGAGGATTACTTATGCGGGGTGGTCGGCGGGACGGTGTAGGGATGCAGACGATGTGAAAGCTCAACTACCGTGGAAAAATAAATGTGCCGTCTGGCCCCGAGGGTGAGTTGGCCGTACAGATCGCAGTTTCAGGGAAACTGCGCTTGAATTACGGACGACCGGATTAATCGCGTTTGTCTTACGTGACCTGTCCGAGGCCTTGTGGGTGCCTTGCAAGACAAAATTAACTCTCCGCTATCACGAAGGCTCATCAGTCCTTCATGGAAATAATTCTCGTTTGTATTTTACTATTCGCACAACGGTACGCGATATCATTTAGATATTATTTAGATATTATTGCTTTTACGGCAGTGATATATTCGCATACTCTTGCAAAGTAAATACATACACTCGTTTTGTTCCAAGTAGCATGGAAAAGCGGTGAAGTAGAAAAGATTAAATGACTGACCTATTTGGCAAAAATTTCATCCGTCCCAACGGGCGCATCATTTTTTCTTTTTTTTTTTTTTTTTTCTTCAACGAAAGCAAAATGTGGCTCATTTCTGCTCGCACTTGGCAGCCTTGCGTGGGAACGCGCATGGCGACGCGGCTGGCGCGAACGACGACCCGTCGGCGTAAACTCTGCACCGTAAACTGCATCGCACTCCGGCCTTTACGAACGATCGAACAATTACAGGCCGACCGTGATGGCGGCTCTAGAGCAGGTCGTTTTGCCGGCGACATAGCATTGCACGGCCGACCTTTGTCTACCCGTCTTGTTGTTCTTACATACCTTACTCCCCTCTCCTCCCATGACTGCACGCAATTCTATCACGTTCACCCCGTTCGAACCCTTTCTCTATCTCTCTCTTTCTCTCTCTTTTTCTCTACATCTATCTGCTTCCTATCCCTCCAGACCACCTCGCTGGCACCACTCGCCAATAAACAATGAATACATGAATATGAAAATTTTCATGAGAATTTGCCGGTGTATGTACGCACCGTGGCTCCGCGCTGGAACCTCGAATGAACGCAGTAGCGACACGGCGGCGTTGCACTCGGCTGCATCATCGTGCATCGCATCAATTTGAGTGAGCGGATGCTGTGTCAATTGGAACGTGCAAATCAGCGATAGCGCTACTAAAGTTAAGGTAAGAATTAGATTTAAAGATGAACGGAAAAGTGGTCGTCCGTATCTGTTTCTAATTTTTTCTTGATATAATTCAGATCTCTCTTATCTTTCTATTTTAACACGCAGCATTAGATTAAGTAAATGATCGGACAGGATAATAGCGCGGTTAATACAGGCGAAGAAATCATCTCTAAAATTTCTGCACGGATTTAAAATAAAAAGTTAGTACACGGTATACAGGACTTAATTATGAGGAATCGTAAAAATCTCATATGAAACAATTGCGCAAATAGAAATTCTGAGAAAAAAACAAAATTACATTATTTCTGCACGAATCGCATTTCCGCCGAATAAAAGATGTTTCCTTCCACTGTCTACTTGGTACATAATACTCCCGAAATGTTGGAAACTGATACGATCAAGTGCATACGTAACAAATATTTTCGACAGTTCTACCTAGGCACGTTGCATTTTAAATTTAAAAGACGTATAAATCCAGTCAAGAACTATCAATTCCTCTCAAAACATCCAACGTTACAAAAAAGCGACGGGTCTTCGTCCAATTAGTGCGACCAAAAGCAGATACTCGTCGCAGACGCGAACTCTGGAAAAAAAAAAAAAAAAAAAAAAAAAACAGATCTGCCATGCCTAGCTCGCGTATGAAAAGAATCGACATTAACGCCGATAGAAAACAAACCTCCGACTGCACTCGCGTCGCGAGGGGGAAAAAATGCAGCGCAGCGCGGCGCATGCAGAGAAAGAATGCGAGGGAGAAAGAAAAAAAAGAGAGAGAGAGAGAGAGAGAGAGAGAGAGGAAGAAAGAGAGAACGAGACGAATATACGGCTCGGCGAGCATCGGTGCGTTTATTCTTCCGCTGCAGGGCGGCACGTCGGAGCATCGGAACGTAGCGGAAACGAGCGGAACGGGCAGAGGCCTCCTCCCGTAATAACAGATGTAAATTACGTGCGTACACGTACGCGCGCAGGTACGTACCCCGAAGGGGGCCGTACGTGTACCGTGCGTGTGCGTGACGGCGCAGAGCACTGACGAGTAGGTGAATGCTCGCAGGTTTCATCGTTGCCGTCGCCCTCATCATCTTCCTTTTCATCATCGTCATCGTCGTCGTCATCGTCGTCGTCGTCGTCGTCGTCGTCGTCGTCGTCGTCGTCGTCGTCGTCGTCACCGTCGTCGTCGTCGTTGTCATCATCGTCATACGTCGTCGTCATCGTCGTCGTCGTCGTGACAGCGATTGCCCACGTATACATGTGTGCCTGCGCACACGCATAGCCGCGGGTCCAGAATATTTGCAAGCCAAATTTTAATACCGGAATTAATTTGACCCGAGGAGGCTGACGAGTTTGAGGTAGTTAGGTACACACCTTCCTGGGGATGTACGGCGTCCAAGCGGTTTCAGGGAGGGGGGGGGCGAGAGGGCTCGAGCGAGCGAGCCGTCACCTTCCTCCTACATCGAGGGACGACTTGGCGTCCTCCGCAGTCCTCGTTCTCGTCGCATTATGTAAAAAATATAAGCTAATTTATCGACGTCGCGCGTAGAAAGGGCGGGATGGCGTGGCCTCTCGCGAAACTTTCCTCCGGCCGCGGTACTTTAGCTTTACATCGTGAATTATTATGGCCGCCGAGTTCGACCCTTTTCTCCCTTTCCCGAGAATCCCACCGTTACCCCCGATGCGCAGTGACGCGCAACTTTTGACGATTGCAGACCTTCCCTGCCTTCTGTCACACGACGTGTTTCAGCAGAAATTATTTAATAAACGATGGCGCGCCGATACACTGCGATAATTTCAGATGAATAATTTCAAATCTGAACCTCCTACGCAGTGTTGAAAAATTGCATTGTCTTGGATCGTGATCTCAGTATGCAGATTTTTCAGATACGCTACATAGGATACAGAATTAACGAAAGGACAAACTTACGCTGAAGTAAGGTTGCGCGTCACTGCTTCATCTCGCGGCTCGATTCTCTCTCCGCTTCGCTCTCTATACGTCTTTCTCATCTCGCTCCACTCTGTCTGCTCTATATGTCGTTTTCTTTCTCCGCTACTCACCCCCTTTCACCCCATCGCGTTCACCTACGTTCGCCCCGATACAAATGGCCAAAGTAAACTTCGCCATTACGAAGTACCTGGCGCGGAAGTCACTCCGCTATGGAGCCACCCACCATTTTGGCGCTGCCGCCACCATCCACGGGAGAGAAACTCCCCTTGGACTTTCACGGAGAGAAAGGGACCCCCTACTCCCCGTAACCGAACGCACCAGCCGGTCCAGAAGGGCACCCGGAACTTACTTCGCCGAACCAACTCACCAGCTCGCTATTAATATTTGCGCAAATAACGTGAATCAAATGAAATTTAACAACGAGCAAACCGATTATTCACGCACACATCCGCACGTATTATATGGAACACGAGTTATAAAAACTAATGTGTATCAGATTAATTAATTAGAAATGAAGACGTTTGAAGTATAAGTGTTAAGTTAAGTCATAACTTGACTTGTGGCCCTTTCAACGCAGCTTAAAAATTGCCCCAGACAATAAAAATGTAAATCTTTTTCAACCCCCCAACAAAAAGATATTCAAATACGTTAAACCGGATTTTTGGCCACGCGGAGAACGTTCCACAAACTACAAACCAATAAAATGAATTGGATTAGAGTCAATGAGAAGAGAAAAAAAAAAACTCACCAGCGGGAGTTAATTGTTCTTATCGAGTGAGAATTTATATCCGGAAGATTCAAAGAGCGCGATATCGAACTGCTTCATACCTGGCGGGTAATTAAATTTCGTAATCGCCGGCTTGGGGTCCGAGAGGGAAGAAAATACCGTTTGGCGATTCTAATTAAAATTATTTAGAGGCGGCACGGGGCGATAATTAATTAAGAGTAAGGATACGCCGGTAATTAAAATCCCGCGAAGAAGAGGCCGATCGCACCCCCACGTACACGAGGGCTTAGGGACGGAGTTCCCGATGAAAGGCGCTCGGGAAAGAGAACGAAGGGAGAGGAGAGGAGAGGGACGAGGGACGAGAGGTGTGATTGTTGACGAGAGACTATATTTGCGATCCAGGAAATTCGCAAGAGAGTCGCCACCGCCGACGCAGTTTTTCGTTGCGCGCTGCATCTGCTAGAGAAACATTAATTCAATATCTAATTAACTCGATCCTCTCGCAGGTCTCGAGACCTCGCCTATTCTCGCGGGCGCGCTGCTTCAATTTTACGAACTGTCGCGAAAGGCAAGCGGCGGTGGCGGCAATATCTGGCGACCGTCGTAAATAGCCTTCGCTTGGGAATCGTCTCGAATAATTTCAACGAAAAACAGCGGAAGCCGGCGGAAGTTCGCACAATAAATAATTGAGTGATATCCAGTCGAGAGAGTGATGGTCGACACCGACGCCGCGCGAAACTTTCATTACGCACCGACCCGCGAGACCGGACGGCCGACATCTTGTGATTGCCAACAAATAAAGGAACCTCGCAGAGACTCGCGAGGGAAGTATCCGAGCGATACACTATATACAATTTTCCATTTGACTTTTAAAAGAACGAAAGAGCTCTCTCTCTCTCTCTCTCTCTCTCTCTCTCTCTCTCTCTCTCTCGTTTTTTCTACCTTTCTCTCTCTTACTCTTTCTCTCTCAACCAGATTGGACGAACTACTTTACGAGCTGGACTACTACTTTACGCCGTACATATTCTCCGGAGCGACGAGGGAAAATCGCCCTCCCTGTGCCGTGTTCCCTTCGGGTTCGACCCTTTCGTACCCTCCCTGCCATTCGATAAACTTTGTCGATTACACTTTTCCGTCGAGCGGCCGGCCGACGTGAGCGGCAGCCGCGCCCGTGTAAGTTAATGAATCTCACGTCGGGGACGCAAGGTAGAGGGATATCCGGCTGACCCGAGGAAACTTGCGTCCAGAATTACGCACGGACGAAAAAGAGAACGAGAGTTCGTGCTTGAGAGGAATAATCTAGTAATAGCTTCCGATAGTCTTTTGCGCCAACAAAATCTGCCACGTAGCGATCCGCAACCGATAATTGTTAAAACGCTATCTTAATTAATTAGAACAATGTTGCGCACGAAGCATTATTATACGATTCCTTATTATACGGAAGGAAGCTGAAATGAAACAGAATTTTTCTCAAAACGACGCTGTTACAAAAACTAACGTGCAGAAGTCTTCTTACAATTACGGAAGAGCGTTATCGTGCACACGTATAAAAAAAAAACACTAGTAAAAGCATATAAAAGTACTAATTATCACAATATTTGAACTGATTAAGTGAATAAATTGAATAAATACTATTCTGAGAATACTGATAAAAATAATGTTTTTGTAAATTTTTATTCTATCAATTAATTGTAACGTGTAAATTTTTACATTCTATTGCGTTTTCAATCGATTAATCGATCCAATAATAAATGATAAAATTACATCAAGTATATGAGAAAAAAGATTATTATTTGATAAAATTATTCTTCGAATGCAAACAACTTTCGAAAAAAGACGCAGCCCTGTTACAATAATCAAATAAAAAAATCGTAGCCTAACAACATTGCTCGATAATTAATCTCATTGAGTTTAATTGCGCCAAATAAATAAAGTCGAAGAAGACAGTTGCTTCAAGTACAGAGGAAAATATCGCGGCGGGAAAGAGAGTGTTCGATGCTCGATAAGTTTCACGCTCGCGTTACAACATCCTCAGATACAAATACCCCGTGTTTATAGAATGGAATTTCATTTGCTGAACGAAAGGGAAATAAAAACAATCCACCCTCGTACATCAGCTCGAAGCTGCTTGCGAGCTCGCGCCCGTGCGCGCGCGGGTCCGCCCGCCCCGGCACTCTTTGATTTTCACTCTCGGCATCCTTGACCCAGAGACCACGTTCGATTCCAGCGTCGGCTTCAATTTTTTTCGCGCGGCTCTTTTTATTTCTCCCGATACCTCACCTTTCTCTTTCTCCGCGACGCTCCTTCATCGCCGCCTCCTCCTTCAGCGTCCGCCTTCCCCCAACGACCCTGGCGGCCCCGTCCTCTCTTTCGCTGCTCTCGCGAGGGAGAAAGCGAGAAAGAGAGCCGTCCTCTCGCTCTTCCTCCTGCCGCGTGCGCGTCTATTCGCGCCCTATCCTTTCGCGTCGTCGCCATTTTGCGCCCTTCATCGATCCTGCGCCCACGCACTCCCCTGCTTTTCCCGCCACTTTTCTCTCTCTCTCTCTCTCTCTCTCTCCCGACAAGCCGGCAGCGTGCACCTCGTGCTCACCACCACTGTACCTTGCCGTCGTCTTCTTCATCGGCAAAATATCGCTGATTTCCGAATCGCAACCGCGTTCGTCTACCGAGCGTCTCACTCAAATCGCCACCGTTCGCGAACTGATTCGTCTTTGCAGCCTTTCGTTCGCGCGATCTCGCACCCGGTTCGAACCGATTTGCATAGAGCTACGGAGGACCGGATTGAAACGGCGCTGAAGCGAGAGGGAGAGAAGAGATGAATGTATAAAGCACAGCGCCTTTTATGGTAGAGAGCGATCTCCATTGTCAAACCCCCAGCAGAGCTACAGCTCACCCCCCTCCAAGTATCCCCCCCCCCAGCAAGCTGCAGAGGAGTCCTGCAGGATTCTGCAGAACTTTGCAGATCTTCCGTCTGCAACCGCAATTGAACGGGAACCCGTTCACGATACAATTACGAAATATTTAGCTGTTATAAATGATGACCGTTCTAAAAACGGTTCGATCTAAAAACGTTTTTTTTTACCGTAATAATACAAGCCGATACTCTATTCAAGATTAATGCGGTTCGGTTATGAAAATTTTATAAAACCGAGAGATGGAAGCGGGCGATGTGTAACATTTCAAATATCTTAATACTATTTTCAACGATACGCATGTATTTTTAAAGATATAAAGCTTGTGCTTTGCAGAAAAATTAATGCAGAGAACAATTTTACGTTCATAATCTCACGTTTATTCAATGTTCATCGTCAACTTAATTTCAACAAGTAATCCTAGCAACGCCCAAAAAAATGGGAAAGGATATTCCGTAGCTCTTGATTGCAAATTATACAACGCACATTTCATGATAACTTCATCTCAACGCCAGTAGACTCTTACCTCGTACGTACGATTGTTCTTTATACCTACGAACGTAATATAACAGCAATAAACCGCAGAGTTATGTGACGCGAGCAATTTTCCTCTTTTATAACATCCAAGGACAAAAAATGGCCTTCTTGGTGGCGCGCGTATGCAACCGAAAGTAGCCCCGGTACTCTCTAGGGTTAATAACTCTAATTGTTATAATATACCGTTGAAGAGCGCTAAAACGAGTGGTTATGACGGAAAACGGCTTTATGCACGTAACTGTCTTCCCACGAATAAACGCGATCAGCTGAAGTGCGCTAGAACATGCAAAACATCTCCCTCCCCCCCCCCTCCCTCCCCCCACCGCGAGATGATACATTTTTGCAACGGAAGCAAAAAACACGCGCGGAACGAGGGATAAAAAAGTGCCGCTGCAAGGAACCGCGATTGTAATTCATATTAAGCATCGCAAATGAATTCAAAAATCGTGCCCCTGCTAGTCCCCTGCCTGGCTGCCCTCCGTAGCTCCCAAAGAGCACTGGGCGAGCGCGGCGTGACATTTATTAAGTTGTTACGCCGAGCAAAAAGCTATTTACCTTGTTGCGAAGTAAATTTCCAACTGGAAGTACCCCGCGAGAACTGTCACGCATCCCTGTGTGTTTTCGCATTCGAACGCGCGAGCCAGTTATCAAGTTCCGCTCAGCAGCGTCTCGCGACATGTCTGTAACAGTTTCCCCGCGAGCGATTTCCTAGACTATCTCCCCGTCCCTCTAACCGCCCGAAAGTTTCGTTTGACGTCAGTCTTTTCAAAAGTTAAATCGCAACCCGACCGAACGTTGAGGTTGACGAACGTTTTGAGGTCGGCGCGCTAAAATACAGGCTTGTGCAACTTCCTCCGCGTTTCACCTATCAAAGATACCGCGGGAAGTAACATTTATATCTCGCTGAATTTATAATCATTCATAATTACACATTTTGTAACGATATCTCTCGGCGTTAGAGCCAACGATAAGCTGGATTTCATCGGCCACGATTCTCGCCCGTTGCCTGATTTAATGCGAGTATTCAGCCCAACGTTCCGCGATCAAACAATCAGTTAGAACCTCACTTCAAAGCTTTGTTCATCCTCGGCAGACAGATGTGCCGAGTTCTATAGAGAAATCGTTGGAGGAGTTTCATTGGCGAAAATCTCACGATTTTGTATGCAGAATCTCGCACAGCCTCCTACCACCATTCTTCCACGAATCTTCCAGCAGCAAGCGACTGCTATGCCTTGACTCTAACTCCGTTGCACATCAAACGCGGATAAAGTCCCACGGTTATCTAAATAATGCTAGCTGGCTTCCTTACGATCTGAGCCGCCGCCGCCGCCGCTCTGTCGTGAGAATATTTCCCTAATGAATAAAGCTAAGTCTTTTAGCGGCGCATCAATACTGTGCAGGCGCAAACTGAAAATTTATTTTTGCTAGAGAGCTGCGTGAAAACCGAGCTCAGCGAAGAACCGGTTTGCTTGGGACCTACGGACCGAAGGATGACCGAAGGGAAACTGCTCTTGAGGTAAATCGATCTGGGACTTGTTTGACGAGGGGTCAGCAGGTTGCTCCAAAACACGAGTCGAGGTCCCGACCCATAGTTCTCACCTCTGACCTCACACAGGTATCCAATTTGCGAGCTTCAAACGGAAATTTATTCATACTAGTGCAAAGCGTTTCTCGCGGAATATCGTTCGAGATTGAAACACTCGTAGTTTTAGGAGTGTTTGTTTTAAGATCATAGAAATTTTTATCGTTAAATGAAAAGCATTCAAGCTTTAAATTTCACTCTGCGTTAATGATAATGAGGGTATTTTATTATTTATCTTCTTGTTAGATCTGGTTCCACTAATATAAAATTAATCTCGATTCAATTTACTTTCCACATCTTTTTTCATTCTTAGAAACTAGAAAAAGAAGAGTTGAACCGAGATTAAAATTAAACTATTTTGATAGAAACGGACATTGGAAAAAGATAAGGAAAACAATTGAACTTAAAATTAATCTTACGCTGTTAAATTTACAATGTCAAATTATACCTAATAATTTGAATTATTTTTAATCATATCTGTAGGTCACCACTGTTTCTATCCAATATGTCATTAATACGATTAACACAATGGGGTTAAATTTAATTTAACTCAAGAAAATTAAATTTAACTCAAATTCAGTTTGTTATTTACTAATACATTATTATAAAATTGCATACGTTATTATAGATGTTTACTTTGAAATTGATCACAGAAGTGGACATGTAATATCGAAATAACAATATATTTTGTAACTCAAGGGATTAGATTATCGTTTGCTCCTTTAATATCTAACAGTGTACGTCAGGTTCGAGAAACATGATCGCGACCCAAGATTCAATCCAATCGCCGTGCAGATTTAAAAATCTGAATTCCGCAATTAAAGAAAGATACAACCAACGATCGAGTCGGCTCTCGACCAGGCTCCTCGTCTAGATCATAGTCCGTTAAATCAGATCGTTTAGGACGATTTGCTTCGGCGCCAGCACGATCCGCGCCGTGATATTAGGCCTATTATGTAATCGGTGTGTGCGCGTGTGTGTGTGTGTGTGTGTGTGTATCAATATGTCCAGCGTACGTATACACGCGGGAACAGACGGCGACGTATCACGCACAATGTGCGCGAATGTGTGCCGGCAGCGCGCGGCGTGCGGCGTGCGGCGTGCGCGGCGTACAGCGTGTGTGGCGGCGTTGCGTTGCGTAGCGTGCGGCACGGAACACGTGTCGATACGGCCACATAATGGGAACATAACTGCTATATAGGTGTCCGGGAGTATTTAGGTGTCATGGTGTCACAGGTTAATTGCACATGATTGGTTATTGTCCGTCTGCCGGCCACGCATCCAGCCACGTCATCTACTTTCGTTTTCGACCGATTCTACGGCCATTGCGCAAGTCGCGAGCTATAACGCTCTCTCCGCTCGCGCGTAACACGCGTACAGTCTCTCTCACTCTCTCTCTCTCTCTCTCTCTCTCTCTCTCTCTCTCTCTCTCTCTCTCTCTCTCTTCTGTCATTCTCTCTTTCTTTCTCTCTTATTGTCTCATCGTATTTTTTTCTCCGTTCTCTTCATGGCCAAGCGCGACATCCACTCTCTCTCTCTCTCTCTCTCTCTCTCTCTCTCTCTCTCTCTCTCTCTCTCTCTCGCTCGCTCGCTCGCTCGCTCGCTCGCTCGTCTCGTGCCGTTCGTTTTGGGATCGATGCCGCAGCTGACATCGGAGGGAGAAAAAAAAATCGGACGGGAAACTGTGTCCACGTATAGGGGGGGAGAGAGAGAGAGAGAGAGAGAGAGAGAGCGACGGCACGGTCTGACCGATTTATTGCGGCGACCGCGGATGGACACCTCGCACGCCGCATTTCTTTTCTTCGCTTTTCGCCGGCTCGACTCACCCGCTCCCAACCACGCTCTCCAAACGTAATCCGCGACCTTCGTCGTGACGGACGTGCGCCACGTGGATTCAATCGGGAGATCACCCTGACGTATCGAAACCTATCTACAGGATTAAAGCTGAAAGCTGAATCCTTCGTAGCATTCCAGCATAGCTATTTTAATCCACGATGCTCGGTATTTGGAAATAATTATATGAAATAATTCAATCTTCGTATATTTAAAAATATATATGTGATTAAGAGCTTTTAATAAAAATATCTTCTTAATACGGGCGATATTTATGCGTTAAAAAATAGAATCAATTGTCAATATTGAAAACAATACATTTTCATCGCCGATATTTTCATCGATCAGAAAAAGAACGGTTTTCCATTCCTGCCAATATCGAAAACAACTATAAATATGATTTTGAAATACTTTTAGTTTAAAGAGACGAAACTTTATTTCGGTTGACAAAATCCATCGTAGTCTGCATTACGGATTAACCATAAACGTAATTAAACGTCAAATAGATCAATCATGGCACAAGAGGAGCAGCCACATTCGGTGGCACATTCGCTTGAAACTAATCATATCAGCATATTGCTATTAAAGCCGGGATTAACATCGTCATCTTATCGATCCATCCGCTATCGATTCAGTACACTTCGCGGCGGACTGCCTCTCTGAGAACTGACCAGGGGATACGTCCAATAATCGATGATAATGCGATGACGCGCGAGAGAGGTTTGACCTTGACACTGGATCAATTAACGCGCATTGACCCCCTTCGCTCGGACCCCCCCCCCCCCCCAACCCACCCCTTCCCACCCTCTCACCCGTGGTCCAATGCTACTGTGCATACGCGTGCCACGTTAACAGCCACATACGTGCAACCAAACTGCATACTGGGTGGATCGTACCGGTAGGTATGCAATTTCACGACCGTTCGACATGAAACTACCCCACGTAGTGGGGTAACTACTCTAGCCCCGCTTGACACAATGACCCATGAGATGACATCATCGGATCGTCGTAAGGAACGTCGTGTATATACTTCGAAAACGTGTATATACACGCTTCAACGCAACAACGGCGTGCCTTGAGAAAGTACGAAATTCCAGAAACACCTATGAATTTTGTTCCAGTTTTCCTACAGTTTTCTTCTGCGACATCTCCCTTCACGCACATGGAAAATTCACTGCCATACTTTTCGCACTCGACTTTCTTCCCTCTTGCACTTTTCTCTCTTTCGTTCGAAAAGCGAAGCGCGACAACGCCGACGTATCGAATTCGCGAAAAGAATTGAATATATCTCCCCGTATTTCGCGAGGAGACGACGTTCTCCGGGAAGGCGAGCAACGCTTATTCGTCAACCGATTCGATCAACCGGCTGTCCAGACAGCCATGTCGGCGACAGTCTGTCTTCATTAATGGGTCAGCATTCACGTCACCCGGTACGTGCGTGACCGTGAACGCACATTCTACGGAACGTTGCGGAACACTATCGCTGTCAATGACCGATATTACGCACATCCGTACGTCCCGTTGACTCTTGCGAATCCCCTATGGTAACGTAGCCCGGCCCATTTCGAGAACCATGCACCTGTGAAATTGGCACCGTGCTAAACGCCCGTGCTCTACCGCTCCTGCTAGGCCCCGCATTGTCTCAGAATTATAAAGCAGGAAATCAGAATCACGTCGTCCGAAAATTCGTCCAACGTTGATGAAACTTTATTATACGCACGCCTCTGATTCAGATACGATAATTAAATCTAAACGAATGTCTAACTGTTTAACTGGCGGACTTCTGCAAAGAGCGCAATAATTTTTGTTTGTAGATGAAACAGATCCTTTTTCAGTATGCTTTAAATAATTTGACACGTTGAATTAACAAATTGTACGTCTACAAACGTGAACTTCAAAATGTGTTCCTACGTCGTGTAATTTGTATCATTTTATAATGATAAATTAATATTTAGATTGCGTTTCTTCAAGTACGAAAGCAAATTTTATTAGCAATTAATGAAATTACTTTTACATTTGTCGATGAGATACTTTTTAAAATTCCGACAGTTTTTAAAATGTGAGCTACTCTCTAAAACTTTTAGAGAGTAAATTATCACTTTGAAGAATGAAATCTCACTCTTTAATGATTGAAAATTGTGCCATTCTTTTTCAAGGCTGGCATAATTTTTACTCTTCAGAGTGAGTTTCTACTCCAAAGAATTTAGATGGTATGATATAATTTCTCTTGCCTCTCACACATATGTTATAAATAGATTCAGATATGGCGCCTTTTACTACAGCTTTTACGAGAATAGCGGAGGTGATAAATCGTCATTAAACCACATTTGAGATTGTGCGGCAGTGACAAATAGCGAGGAAGGATGGCCGATGGAGATAGCTAGAGGAGAAAAGAAGAAACATTGAAGAACGTGGGTGATCGAGGAACCATTGGCCTCTCATTCATCTCGAACAATGCTCTCGATATCGGTGTCAATCCAATCAATGGTTTATTAATCGTCGTGCGAACTATGGAGACGGAGAGAATGGAAAGAGAGAGAGAGAGAGAGAGAGAGTGAGTGAGAGTGAATAGGGAGAGAAGAGCCAGGCGAGAATACGCATGGGAGAAAGATGCTGGAGCGAGGAGCTGGAGGAGGAGCGGGGAATGGTATCACGAAGAATCGGTGAAAATGGAGGGTGCAAGGGAAAAGGGATAGAGAGAGAGAGAAAGAGAGAGAGAGAGAGAAGGAAAGGGATGCAGAGAAAGATGCAAAAAGAGAGAAAGAGACGGAGAGTATTCGTCTGTTTGTTTGGACGGAGGACCTTAAACACGTGGTCCCGTTGTACACACGAATCGTACGGATTCGTGGCTGGAGGAAATAAAAAATGGTCCATTGGAGGAATAAAGAGAACGGGAGAGGTGCGCCGGCTCGGCACGGGAAAAGAATGACGCACCGAGTGAAATAGGGGACCGAGACGAAGAGAGATAGCGGAGGACCGGGGCAAGAGGAGATCAGAGAGGAGATGGGCACCCCTTCGCGCATGCTGTATTGTTTCTGTGTCCGATCCAAGTGGGAGAAGGACAGCGCGGAGGGTGTCGATGAACGATGGGTACGAGCGAGATGGGCCGCTATCGGTTATTGGAAATCTGTATTTTTGTAGGCCATACCTCACTTCCGCGTTAACCCCGTGCTTCTGTGCTGAGTGAATCGCAACCAATGGGTCACCCCGATCGTCTCGATCGAGCGACATGCGGGAGACGCGCGCGGCCTGTCGCACATGGGATGCTTTCAATCTGTGTCGTCATCGCTGGCCTCTCTTGCGATGGTGGCATCCTGCCGATGGCCGCAGCATCGCCACCACCGGCGATTCCAATCTAACTTACAATACCGCATATTAAGGGTTCCATTTGCGAGCCCCCGCGCGGGATGGCGGGTTGCGGCTCTATCGCGGAATTACACCGCGTTTCCGCCAACGTCTACCAACTTCGTGTTGTTACACAACCGATCGTTCACTCGCACACCGGCAATGCTGTTACTCGTCGCAAACTCGTCCGCGCGATTGCTTTTCTCATCGCCACTCGTAGAACTCGTAGATTCGCGTCTCCGTCCATTGTCCTCCTTCTCCACCTTATCTTTTCTGTCGCTCGTTTAATTGCGTTTTCAGGCGCCAAAATTGTAAAATAAAGTTATCGACTATTTAAGAAAATGATGAATACACAGTGATTGTTACAATTTTTCTACTATTTTACCTATTATATTTAGTGAGAAATTCATTTTTGTTCACCTGTACTCGTTATTTTTGTTCATCTGTGCGTTCATTACTGCATAACATTTTCCATATGAGGATATTCATAAAGCTGCTTATGTGATGTAATAAAAAAAATTCTACAATAATGTATTTCTTTATTTCTCTCATAATCCATCTAATATTTTAACAACCGTGCACGCAAAATATAAACGTACGTGCAGGTGTAGACCAAAGTATGTACAGTTCAACCGCTGACTACGAAATCTCATGGAAACCTCTTCGCGGAAAGCAGAGCGGAAGACGCGTGCCGCTCGAGTGGTATCGGAATCAGCGCGACGCTCAGCGTCCGCAAATGAACGCGATAACGACAAACGAACGTACAAAAAAAACGAGAAAATATAAAAAAAAAAAAGAAGTTTCCTCGGATATAAAGTGCACGGGGCAATTATCGTAAACCAGATATCTCCGTCAGTCGATCTCCCTTTTCGCGCCGATTAGCCGGCTGAAATTTCAAGCGTGAATTCTCTCGTTTGCAAATTTCCCTAAAAATCGCCACCACTTTGACCGGTGCCTGGAAGGTACACGTAGGTACACGGCAGCGCCAGGCGACGTTATTGCGCGCTCGCCCTTTCCCGCGGTAACTGCGTTGCATCGCCGACCGAACGACACGTTGCTCAAAGAGGTCCAATTTTGCATGGCGTTAATCGCATTATCTCGTCCCGCCCGATCGAAAACTCAAACGGTCGGGCTATCTCATCGTCGCCTCGTCGCCTCCTCTTCGCTTCATTAGGAGATACACCTCTCCGGGATCCCGAGGCCGAACTCGGCAGGGCGTACGCTCCTCCGGAGGTGCCGGTCGCGTGCCCTCCGGCCGCGTTCTCCTGCAAGCGCCGATAATCCTATTCTTATTAGCCGCGACATTATCCCGTCGGTCGAAGCTAATAGGAATCGAATTATGCCGATGGTACGATAATGGAAATTAATCGTAATCAAATAACCGATCGTTTATGCCGTTCCGGGTGCGCGAGTCACTCACGTAGTCATCGCTCTGTCGCGAAATAAGTTCCTGTCGCTTGTTCCACTGATATCATTCGCTACATCGTAATAATGACGCGACAAACAATCACAGGAGGTACGTAAATCGTAACGGAGTTTCCATTTCATCGCGGTCTTGAACAGGCAAATGAACGAAATGAAATACACGTAGAATCGTTTCTCCGAACAGGAAAAGACCAATGAACACACACACACACACACACACACACACACACAAACACTGGATCATCTGTGCTTTTCACGACCGACTTAACTGCTGAATGAGATTTTTTTCGTCGATTATACGATCAAACGTTTTGCGTTTTCGCAATGGAATGAATTGATGTAACCAGCGAACGATTTCTCTAAATCAGGTTAACGAGACGAATTCGGCGGATCGATGAATTTTTTCTCGCGGCATAACTACGTCAGGAAGTATGGCAGATCAAATGGATAATTGTTAATTAGTACCTCGGATTCTCTCTGATTCGGGAAACACGATAATTAGGCACCAACAAGCTTGCGTCTACATGGTTTTGCAATCATTAGTTTGTGTACTTGTAACAAACTGTAAGAACAATTGATATAAAGAAAAATTCATAGCGTTATACATAATTGGATGCATAATTTTCGACGCATTTATAAACGTATTTTGTGCATAATACATAATTCATAAGACAGAAGTTATGCATGATCCTCCGTACTCCGACCAAGCAGTTAATTGCCGAAATTTCATTCAATTACAAAAACGTACAGTTTATCATAATTTCGTTAAACTGCGCGATTATCGATGATAGACGATTGCGAGGTATTTATTCGTAAGGTTCCACGAGGCAATAAGACGAGAACGCGCAGGAAATATCGCGGTCGATGTCCATTAACCTTCGCAATCGAAGAGCCCATTAATTCCCATCTTAATTAGCGCGTAACGCGTTTATCGCGACGTTTTTAAAGTAGCTATATCGAAAGGCCGAATGAGTTTTACTTTTTTTCTTTTTTTTTTTTTTTTATTTTACCAAGTCACTTTCATTCGCGCGGAGCGTGCCGCCGCGATAAATGGTACCCGATAAATTTACGACGAATTTACCGATAAAAATAAAGCGCACAAAAAAAAGAAGAGAGAGGCGCGCGAGCTCTCTCCTTCTCTCGCTCTCTCTCTCTCTCTCTCTCTCTCTCTCTCTCGCTCCCTCTCTCTCTTTTCTCTCTTGCGCGAAAAAATACGCTCGGTAAATCCGCGCGTTGTGAAACCAGGCAACGCGGCGCGGCGCGGCGGAGTGTTCGGCGAACGATCGACGACCATTCAAAAGCCGCCGTCTGAAAAGTTTTTCCACCCGCGGCTCCGGTAAACACCGCCACGGTTTTTCTTCAACTTTTCAAACACCCGCCGCTCCGCGCCGCACATCGTCCCGGCGCCACTTTTTTCTTTTCCCAGCTCGTTCTCTTCCTCACGCTGGCACACATAACGTACGCGCATCGGGCAATCCCGCGGAATTTATACGGTCGTTACTCGCGACGCTCCCACTATTTTCAACTACGTTGCCGGTAGTTGGAATACTCTCTGCGCGCCGAATAACTTGTTCGACTCGCAAAACAGACGTTGTAATAAAGACGTGTCGGGGCCAATCTAATTGCCGTCGCGACTCCTCGTGAAATGAGTGAGCTATCGAGAGAGATCGTTGCAGGATTGGAACTGCGTCTCCCCCTTCATACAATGCATATATCAAAAATTGCTCGACGAGTATCGCATGCCGCACCGACGACCGGTTTGATACAAGCAACATTACTTCGCGTTGACGCGAAAGCGTCGGCTAAATGCTATATTCGGCTGTAGACGTAATAAGAATAGACCGAGCGTGTCTTCTACTTTGGCGTGAAGATTAGGTAAAAAAGGAGAGAGTAGATATTAGACAGAGAGCAACGTATTTACATCCTACTTACTCCCCCCTTCCTCCCCTCTCCCCTCCCCCCAATTCTTTCTTAATCAGAAAGAGAAAGCTACACGGCATCCGTTCCTTTCTATCTAGTCTTCACGCTCGGTCTATTCTTATTATGTTTATAGCCGAATGATTGTCAAACGCAATGTGACTGATGAACTTTCTACAATAAAAATTACCTAAATTTTAAGTATATACATATAGCTTTTATATAGAAAGTTTAGACTTATTGCATCGTTGCCTTCTCGTTTTGTTACTGGTAGGCTCTGTAACAGTAATTTTGCTGACGCCTAACCATTTGCAAGCTATTATTGTCTTTATTATATTTATGTTTATGTTAACTATAGTCCATCGTATCCATATTTTATGTCTATTACTTTGTCAACGTGTAGTCTTTTTCATAAAGCTTTGAAATAAACTAAATTAAATTAAATTAAATTAAACTACTCGTGGAGGCCTCAAAAGTGTTACTAAGTTTAAGCCTTGAATCGTAAGAAGTTGATCAATCATCCTAGAATCCTAGTCGATTCTTACATTATACTGTGATCGATCAATTTTTTACAGCTTAAGACTTAAACTTAGATAATGGTTTATTGTGTAGAAAGTACATTACAACAATGTACATCATCAGCAGGCCTGTTCAATTTCAGCTCCGGAGCCAAAATGCAAAGCCATCGACGCAAAAATTCCAAATGTGAGTAAGATTTCAGCGTCGCTCAGGCTCGCATCAACACTTTACATATTGATCTTTTCGCGTCGATGGCTTTGCGTATTGGCTTTGCTTCGGAGCTCAAACTGGACGCGCCTATCGCGGAGCATCACAGAAAACTGTCGTGATCGTAAGGACAGAAGCATAGATTATTGCATAACGCAAGGCATAAAAAATTAACCAAAAAAATTAACTGAATTCTTTTATTTCACGAAAAGGAAGAAAGTAAAAAGACTTCGGTTCATTTTCTTACATATTATGCGTCACGCAAGCCTCCGTGTTCCCGGCCTAAGAAACGTCGCGTTTTTTTTTTTTTTTTTTTTTTGCAGAAATTAATCGGTTCTTTTACACGAGCCATTACCTTCGCGTTCCCTGAACTGGACGTTGCAATTTCGCACGGTGCCCCCTCACGAAGGCGCCATAACGAAACCCAGTTAGCGTCTGAAATTGTTTCATCACGGAAATAAAGTAATGGGCGATGCACGAAGAACAACGGGCTCGCCGTCCTCGACTTTGCGCGCGGCGGGGCCCGGGGTCTGGAAAGCGTTATCTCGCAAATCACGTTGTTCCCTAGCTCTCGCGCATCCTCTATACAAAAACGTCCCCATACATCTCTCTGGAAAGCAGACCTTAAATATTTCCGTACGTACACGCTCTCTCCTCCATAAAACGCTCGGCGCGGAGAGAAAGGATAATCACACGCGCGTATTAGCGCTC
The DNA here is from genome assembly GCF_001594115.1 of Trachymyrmex septentrionalis. Taxonomy (NCBI): domain Eukaryota; kingdom Metazoa; phylum Arthropoda; class Insecta; order Hymenoptera; family Formicidae; genus Trachymyrmex; species Trachymyrmex septentrionalis. Next base: position 4,139,860 of record NW_017305536.1, on the reverse strand, counting down.
GCTCAAGCCCTTCGTTTCCGTGCACGTACCGCGCGCGCGGCTCGGCGCGGCCATGTTCTCCGAGAGCTATTTTTCGAAATGCGAGGCGGGGTAAAAAAATTACCGTCCGGCGAACGAACGAGGTTCGCGTTGGCGCGGGTTTCCTCTTTTTCGAGCGCGTACGGCTCGAGTAACGGCGAAAGAACCGAGCCAGCCACGGGTTAAGGGGGAAAGGCGCAGAAGAGGGAAGAACTGGCGTGGTCCCCGGTACTGTGCGTGTACGTGCTCCTCTATGCATACCGCTCGCTTCTATAAGCACCGTGCACACCGTCGTGAATTTGGAATGTTTACCGCGCACGTCGAGCAAATATTAATAAAATGTAATATCCCGCAAATGAGCTCGCCGCGCGCACGCCGCTGCACGGCTCTGTGCTCCAATAGAGCCTTAGACGCATCTTTGATTACACGAAAGGGGGAGGGGGGGGGGGCTCCCTCGTGGATAACTTTTTCTTTCTCGTTAAATAACTCGCGACACCATGAATACTGTAGTCGCCGAGCTCTAAGCAGCGCGCTTGTTGAAACGTTGAAAAAAAAAAAAGAACAAGAAAAAAATTGAACCGACGATGATAATCATTTTCGCCTCGTCCGGTTGATTTTCGTGAAACCTCGCTCGTCAATCTCAAGCGTCTTTTACTTATCCTGGGAACATTTCCCCCCTCCCCGCCCCCCGCCCCCCCCCCGAGAAGCCGAGCTCGGTACTTGATCTGAAATCATTCTTATTTCTTGCAGAACCGTCCGTGTGTGTGCACGTCTTGCACGTCGTGTACATGTGGGAACAGGTGGGAACGTACGCGCTTTTTGGCCCCCCCTCCCCCTCCCCACGAAGCGGAGACGAGCTCGTTCCCCCGAACGTGTTCCATTGGCTACTCCCCACAGAACGATATCTGGGTCCCACGTAACTTGGGACCGACGGGCATTCTTCGCAGTCGAGAAGATTCGCGATCACCCGACAGTGAGTCTCCTCCGTTGGATATTTTTTTTCAGTTTGTCGATTATCGGAATGTTGCCAACAAATGGCTTTTTTCTAATCGCGTCAATTGTGTGAATCAGTGCCAAAGTGTTTCCAGTATCGTAACTGTGCTTATGTGTAATTTATCATCGGTATGTTGTGATAGAGATAAGAAAAAAATTGAGATCACGTTGAAAATATTCGTAAAATAAATAAATTATATTTATAATATATTTCATTGTGAACCAATATGAATAACATAACGTGATTAAAGTATCTCCGAGTTAAACAAAGAAACACTGGTATATAAATATTACCAGGTGGTAGGAAAACTTAAATTTGAATAATAAATTAAAATAAGATATGTACGCATATATATAGTCGACAGAATTGATGAAGAGAAATAATAACATGGATATTGAATTTTATTAAATTTTATTAAACAAACTTTTTTCTCTCTTTCTACACTATTGAAATTTTCATCTGGCTATAAAATATTTCTACGGCCTCTGTATTGCAGATATTTGTAATCGATGTATCGTATCTCTATAGATTTACTCAGATTTCAAGAAATTGATCCGTGACCTTCACCGGTAAAGCGCTGATAACGTCTATACAAGCGTTGAAACGTCCCACTGCATCCGCGTTCTACGGAAAAAAATATTTTTTCTCCGACTGCGCTGAATCAACATTCCAGTATTTTTCATGGAGGTACGAGTCGCTTTTCACCGTGACGGCGTGCTCAGTATTCTAATTTCTGATTCTGAACAGTGAACGAGGCGCATATTTTTTATACAGCGCGTAATTATCATACGGTCGTGTAAGGATGCTGGGAATAATATTTTACAAAAAATATTAGGATTTATGCAAGCTCGATCGCGTACATCTACCGTTTTATCCGTATGTTAAGTAAGACGTACTCGTAGATGCAGAAGATATTTCCATTGACTCATTATTGAATTTATTAAATATCGTCTCAATCTCCATACACATATTAAAAACTTTTCGAAATGATTTATCATTGGACTATCCACGTAGCATATTTTTTTTTTAATTCTGAAGTATGTACATTACGCGATTTTATTAAACTCCGGCAAAACTTACGTGTGTGAGACTGTGTCTTTTAAGTAAAATAAATTTTCCAAACGCGCGCGTGGCGGATGTCAACTTCAAGTAGAGAGCTGGGTTTTAATTTTAATATATTACAGTAGAATTATAAGTGTACTTACTTCTCTTTCTTCCTCTGGAATTATTAGACGTTAAAAAAAAAATAAAAGAGAACTAATTAACTATGATAAATATTAATGAAACTCTTCTAATGACATGATTAACAAAAAAGGATGAAATCTCGTCTAAGGCCGATTCATATAATCGATTCTTATCTCGAGATTATCTTAAATAATATCTTAAAATGCTAATACGGCTCTGTGTTGTTTCATGATCTCTTAAGATTATATGTATTGTACTTTAAGATGATTTTAAATAAGCATCAGCTATGAATACTAGTTTAAATTGAATTCTTGCTTACGAGGAACAAATTTACATATAATACTCATTAATTGTAAGCGCGACGCCGCTAACGATGGTACCCGCTCGTTTCTAATAAATCTCATATTTTATCCGTCGTTTCAAACCTTATCGAATCATAGGTATGCGGTTGAACGTCAAACCAATCGCGGTTATCGGTCGATGAAATCGTCATGAAGTTCGTTTCGATGTTCGGCGTATTTGCGGTGCCGGGCGCGAGGACGACGCAGAGCAAATTTTATTTCGAGCCTTCGCCGATTCGGTGCCTCAGTAGTTGAAAAATTTCGTCAGACCTTTCATCGAGCGCAGTCCGCGATATTTCCTCTAACTTGTAATACGACTATTCCCATATATGCACATGCTGGGAATAGTCAAACTGAACTTTGAGATAATTCGATTGATCTGCATTAAAATGCTGTTCTACACGTTGACGCTTTGTGATGCATAATGAAGTGTTGTTTTCATCTGCGAGAAGAACGGGATGTTTTTGCAAAAATTACGTGATTTAATTAAAAATATCGATCGGGCTATTACGATGACAGTTGAACAGCCCGTTTCTATCGTATAAAATGTGTCGTTTTAACGTTTTACATGTTAATTTTGCATTCTCTTATTCTCATTATTCGAGAGCGAGGTACGATGTAATTACATGCGTTTAGCTCCGGAGTCCGCAAAAGTGCTTGTACGATCGGTTTTCTGTCAAGATCGTCGGACATCCGTGGAATCGCCTAACTTCCACCCCCCAAGCCCGATCTTTTTCCACGCGTAAAATGTGTTAATAAATTCACGATCTAAAATAACGAAACGTGTCTTTCGTAAAAACCACAACTGTCACGGGCTGTATTCTTGTTTATCGTGAATAATTTAAATCGTGCAGAAAAACAGTTCAATTAATTACAATCAATCGAAATCGAAACGTAATATGAAACGCGTACTTTGTACTTCTGCGACTCTTTCTTCTCATCCTCTGCCTTTCTCTCTCTCTCTCTCTCTCTCTCTCTCTCTCTCTCTCTCTCCCTCCCTCCCTCCTCTCGTTATGCATCTCTCTTTTTTGTCGGCAATCGAAAGTGCGATCCACTTTCCATTTCTGATCGCGGATAAAACGAAGGAACGCTCGCTAATCACCGGAGGTCATCCATGCTCTTTCTCGGACTTTAGATTTCCGCAGGATTTCCGTCGATTACTTTTTTATTCTTCTCTGTAAGTAAAACGGGAAATCCCCTTCTTACACGATTAAAACGTTAGTTTTACAGCGAAGGGAGCTCAAGTCGCAAAGTCGGGCACAAAGTGAATTACATGATATCCCACGCCTTGGTATTACATCAAAACGACTCAAGTGCTCAGTACGAAAGAAGGTCGTACAAGAAGAAATGTATCTGCCGGTCGATTCCTGTTTGTACAATAGAAATCGAAAGCGCAATTTTGCATGCGAAAGATATATAAATATTTCAGTAATAATTACTAACAATAAAATCATGTGGGGCATTCAGCGCAGCTGAAAACGGAAAGTGATCGGAAACAAATACGAAACTAATAATGTATGTAAAATTGACAGATATTTATTTAAACATTTAAACTGGCCGAGATAAATGCAAACGGGCGACGAACCGCGCGCAAATTATAACACGAATGCGAAGGTTAAAGTTCGTATAGTTACCAACAAAATAATTACGTTAAATGTAATTTTCGCTACGATAACCTGAAAATGGGCCACTATCAGACAAAATTACGTTTCGCGTGATCGGTCCGTAATTAACTTCACGAAATTTAACCTTTGTTACTTAGAGATTTGATTTAGACTTCTTTTCCATCAGAATCACGTATTTGATCTGATTACCATTTTTCACGATGCATTTGTAAAACGTCAGTTTGCCGATAGCTAAAAAAAGTGGTTATTATTATTCGATCCCCGTTTGTGATAGTCGTTGAATATTTGTTAATCGATGCAAGTAAGTTGACGCGCTTCAAATTGTCGATGGAACTTACGAAAGCAAACGAAAAGAGGGAATTGAAAAATTAATAACGACAGTACCGTGATTATATTTTATTGCTGCGGTTATTGATATAGTATAAATCTCTCCACATAAAACCCAACAATCAAACGGAATCCCGATATACAGAGCTTGATATTATAAAAACATATGTTTACCCAACAAAATGGAGATATTTATACTGATAAATATGCATTAGACATGATATGATGTGCGTACGATAACAACAGAAAATGTACGCTTGCTGAGAAATGAGAAATAAGATATTACAAAGAGTTGAAATTCTACCGATTATTGACGAAAGGGATAAGGAAGAATGTGACTTTTACTTCACGTCTTTTTATTAAATCAATTTTCGCGTAATAACAAATATTAAAGGTCTTTTTTTCCTTAAAACGTAGATTACCACCCGCGATAAACGCCAAGGGAGAGACATGTTTTGTCCCGAATAAAAATGGAGGAAAGTGCGAGTGCGCATGAATCGATACCCGCGAGACGAAAGGAGACCTTGCCCTCGCCGTCGGTTGAAATCACCGAATTTTTATGGCGGCCTTAGCTCACACAGCGCCGTCGCAGCCGTCAAATATACTCTTAATATTTCACGAGGGACTCGCTAAGAACATCCTACGATAATCCTTTCTTAAATAAACGTCTCGCACACGTGTATCCTCGCGTAAAACGACGGCGTAAAATTTTTGATGTGTTTAACAAATAATCAACAAAGATACAATTGTTTCAGACCAAAAAAGATATTCGTTTCTAATTGTAAATTCGCGACATTTGTCATTTATCCGAATTTATAAGAAATCTTGCGAAATATTCCATGACAAATAAAGCAAATATCTTCGAGGAAGAATATTTTTCTGAATTATTTATAAACAATTTCATAAATTTCCATTAACCATTAGTAAAACAATGCAAATCTGTGCTACATTATCAGTTATTTGAAAATGTCTTTCTTAATAAATGTCGAATGAGAAAATAAAATGTATTTCTGTCATGCAGCGCGCCATTCGCTATCCGTCGGACATTTCACCGGCGTAAAAATGGAGGCACTTGACTCGTGCAATATTCTATCGCTTGGATTACTGTTTACATTGAAAAAAACTTAGAGATTCTGAATGATATTAAAATATACTTTACAATTCTTTTTACTATTCATTAAAAAATATAGCCATAATAAAAAAATGCAGCAATCTGCTTGCATCTTTCCGGTTTGATCTTAAACTATCGTTTTTTTTTCCTGAACGTATCAATTTTTTTGTTGATTCTTACAAATTTGCATTAAGTTTTAAAAAAGGTAAAAATTTTTTATGTATTTCAGCAGTTAATGTAAAATTTTATAGAAAGAAAAGAATTTTTTATATTTTATACTTAGAACTAGATTTAATGTTAGTATAAGCACGCACTATATCTTATTTACGTTACAACTAAGTTGTATTTTAAGAAATCATTTAATAAAATTGACGTATTAAAAGAATAACAGTTGTATTAAGTGTTCTTACCGAGCTTTTAGTAAAATATAAAATATAAAAAAGTGTATAAGCGAAAACAAAAAAATATTTTACAATTATCTTAACACACTGAGAAAATTTTTTACAACTTTTGAAATTTTTTTAACTATGGTTGCTCTGTGGAATCGTTTCAAATGCAACGTTCTTTTGCCGACGGTAACGCTCTCGCAAGAAAACGATATCATAATTTAAAAAACTAATCCAATTCACCTGTGCACCCCAAAACATGAATGACGTTTTATTATTTATACAAAAACTATATATAATCCATAAAAATAAATTTTGTCGATAATTTTTACGCTTATTATTTCTATTTTTCCTCTCTCGCGTGATCGCGAAACCGTCGGCTTGCCGTCGGATCTCAGCTTTGCTCATATTTTTCGTTGTTGAAGGTAAAATCTAATAAAATAAACATTGATTTAACAATTTAGGATTAATTACTATGCGATAATACGTTAGTCTATTGTAAATTGATAATCAATATACTCTAATCGTACAATTCGAACTTAATTTTCCGATTAAAAGAAGACTGTTAATGAAACATATATACGTATAATTGAAAGAAATATACAATTCTAAAAAAAATATGCAGAAATAATAAATAAAATTTCCAATAGATTTTTATACGTGATACAATTAATCTAATAAAGAAAACAATTCTTTTAAAAATTACATAATATCTTTTCTTTCATTCGAAGTAAGTTTTTCAGGCATCCAAAAAACGGTTTTATATAAAAATTAATTCTTAAAACTCAATAATATTAATAAACGTATGCGTGTATACGTGCTGTTATAAAAAAATTTTAAACTATTTATAAATAATAGTCTCAAGCAATTATATATTCCGAATGCAATATGGAGAACGTGCATAGTAAAAATATCTAGTTAGAACGTTATTTTACAATTTCGAACTAGGATACAATAACAAACAATTTATTAAGATCATATACGTGAATACACAACAATAAGAGTTTATAATCTATATAGCGATCGAAGCTGGATATTAGATGCTTAAATAATTTCCATGTGAATTTATATACCACATATATAGAAATTTGAAACGCGCGAATATTTTTTCCGGACTTGGAAACGCAACTAAACTACTGTAATGATATCATAAATTAAATTAATAAGCAATTTAATAATTCCATGTTCAATCAGACGTCCTATTAGACAGATGATTATGCTGACTTTTAACCAAGATATATTATGAAACTTATGTTATTAATAAGATATTCACAAGTTTCAAGAGAGAGTAAGAATTTCTTAAGCAGACGTGAAATCGAGACAATAATAGTAAATTGTTGATCGCACGTGTCTCAAGAATTTTCTATGAGGTGTATGACGTTAATTAAGTACGCCATTGGTGCTGCTTGACAGATTTTTGCTTATTAACCGCCCATCGCAGGCGCGGGTATTGAATTTCATTTATTTTTTATATCGCGCTGGCTGTCAATAGCTTCCTCTTCCAATTTTTCTACCGTTTGATTAATCTGCCTGGTTACACACACACACACACACACACACACACACACACACATATACACACGTCGTCCATCTATCCGGTTCCGCGAAACGAAATTTGGGAAAATTTAACTCGGCTAACTCTCAAAATGTTTAGTCATCCTAGCAAATATAAAACATAACAGAAACGTGACGTAAGTAGCAAAATAGATACATGAGCAGTAAGTGATGCAACGGTATAGCTTTACGACAAAAATTTACTTCGTGTTTTGCATATAAAAATAATGTCAAATGAATGGTTTGAGAAAAGAGCTTGTTGACAGTAGCGACATAAGTGACGAGATTAATTTTGATGAAAAATGGCCATTGGATCAAAAGTGCTCGCAATCGGATGTGATAAAATAAACTTCTAATGATCGACCAATATAATATGTATAAGTATATATAGTTTTTAACCTATTGACAAGATATATTCGTCAAATTCGAAAATGAAATTACTCATCTTATTTATATCGCTCTGAACAGTATCTAAAACCCGAAATAGTTTACACATCGTTGAAAAAAATATACAATACAATATAAGAACTCGCGTGGCATGTCACTCATATTAATTGCGATTTGTTATTGAAAACATGCAATTTAAATTTTTCGTAAGAAAATACATTGGCGCAATTGATAAAAGCTTGTTCCACGAGACTAACCGTTTCAAAGGTAACAACTGAACGGCACAAAAACAATATGGGCGAATAAACACGATGGGGAATATATTTTCATTGAGTTTTTCGAAGAATTTATGTTTACATCAATCCAAGATTGCGCAGATACCGATATAGAGAAAATTTCGTAATAGACCGACAACGCGAATGGATGGTCTATTTGATATCAAGTGAGAGTGGAATTGGAAATAGTAGAGATCGATGAGCGAGACAGGGGGTCAACTTAAATACAGTTGCTTCGCTAATAATTGGTAATCGATGTTCATTAAATTATTTCTGTAAAATTCATAACCCGGTAAATTGCATTAACGCGTTGCGTTTATAATGACGCCCGCGAAAAATATTGATTTTTCATTAATGCCGACCGATATGTAAATTAGTATATCAATTAAAAGGTGAAAGTGATAAACGCCATTATAAAAATGAGAATGAATCATTTTATCGTTTAATTTCAACGCAATCTTTCTAAATTCATTAAATCATGATAAAGTCCCTCTTGCGATAGGCCACATATGCGTGTGGAAATTATGACCTTGACGTAAAAGTTAATGAACATATTAGCAATAAAGTATCTGCTACATTAAGCTATGCTGAATTATCGCCGTACGATTGCTAATATTTCTCTTCTTTTCGAATAATCAATTGCCATCCTCAATAGAGAGACCTGCGGTATACGACCGTTTTGAATTTCTATACATTACATCTCTTGCTTTCGCGATATTACTCGAATAAAATCTCAAAAACAAATTTTGCTTATATAAATTTCTGTTATAATTTGCTATTAGAACGGCAGTCGTGAAAGTTGAAATACACTAAAAAATATTCGATAATGTTACTTTTTCGCACAATTGGCTCGCGATATGGCGGCTTCTATGTAAACCAACGCGATATCGTGTTGATCTTCTTCTAAAAAGCCTATTTGCAAACTTTTCATCGGCATTTCGTTTGATCCGTTCAATCTAGCCGCGCTATGTATAATGAAATCCGATTCTCCGTCAAATGAACGAGCATAGCCACGGCAAACTGCACCTGACCGATGCACTGGTCACGAGCGATACGGCGATGCTGCGCGATATGTGTATAGATAAATGAAAACGTGAATCGCTAGGCTTTCTCGCGGCTTATTTATAAACCAATAATTGTAACAATTCAAACTTGATCTTTTACAAATTATTCATATATATATGTATTTTACATATTATTGTTATATTTTTTGCGTTGCTGTTTGCTGTCATTATTATATAAAAATGTTAATACGAAGAGGAGGA
>NW_017305536.1:4119268-4130292 GCF_001594115.1 Trachymyrmex septentrionalis | reverse complement strand
TATATATATTTATACATATATACATTTGTATATACAATTTTATGTTAACAAGTCTAACGTAATTAAGAGATTGATTCTCCTCCTCGTATTAACATTTTTATGCAATGATAATAGCGAATAGTAACGCAAAAGATGATAACAATAATACGCAAAAGTAATAACTGTGCATAAGAATAAATTGAATAAAACTTCAGATTTCTGAGACAGATATAAAAATTAAATGTACGTATCGTATTATAAATAAGCTTAAAATGGGTTGGACTATTCGAATGTAACATTTATATTACCGTAAAAAGAGCCGTTTTTATCGACATGAAGATACAATTAATGTCTCGATATGGAGAGAATACGAAAAAAAATGCTCGCGATATGCAACAGAAAAGAAACAAACGTGGGGAAAAGGATAATAATCAAAGTTGATACCATTGCGATAGCAACGATATTGGAATGCAAATTATTGACGTGTGCATTTCGGAAACCTGATTCGCAAACTTTTCCCGGACGTTGCATTTCATCCAATCGATCAACTCTCACCGATGTTTAATCAAATACCGATTTGTGCAGAATGGGAGACTGTGATCTTTTAGTGAAATAATGCCGATTTTCGTTCAACATAATACATAAAATTTTTATCATTAGTGGAAATATCAGTAGGTACTAATGATAGTAAAATCATTATTTCAATACGTTTAACGATTTCCATTTCAATTAAATTCTTGAAATTATTCTGAAGAAACAGAATGTCTAGAACTTATAGTTCTTATAACTAACGTTAAAATTACTGCTACGATTATAAATTTGGTTCTCATTATTTATTATTTAAACGTAGGTTAACTGATACATTGGAATTGAATCAAGATTAATAACTATGAATCGCTTACTTTCCACGTAAAATTTTTTCATGCCGAGTCAGTACCATGCTGAAAAAAAGAAGAAAGTCATGTTTCGGATATCAAGGCTGAGCGAAAATTCTTCAAAGACAAAATTGAACTACACCTGAGCGATATCATCAGTGATACTCTCATCAACGCGATATCGTTTATCGTCGACGGTTCTAGTGTATATAATGTAATAGTCACAAGGACATAGAGGTAACCACCGACGATACGGTCGGCATAATATTTCAAAGTGCCTAACCGAAACGGGCGGGGACAATGGCGAGCAGCCATCTTTCGCGAGGTTCGCATCAACGACGGGCACCGACGCTACCCTATCAGCGAGGCCGTACAACGCGGAGAAACACGAGGAAAAGAGGGTTGCCGAGGGTTGGTCTGAGGTTGAGGGATCGTTTAGCATTCGTCGTCGTTTTCGTTTCTGTAGGGGTGCCTTGCTCTAGCTCTGTCTCCGATCCGCTCGTACAGCATCGCTTTCTCGCTCTCTGTCCATCCCCTATAGCCTCCCCCGCGACCCCCCTGCCATTCGAAAAAGCAAGTCTCCGCAAACAAAGGGCCACAAGCGCGCCCAGGCAGCTCTGGCCTGGATAAGCGGGCCGATCGCGCGATTATAAACGGGAGGGCTAATGCTTATTATGCGCCACCGCACGCCCGCGACTTCAGCAGCAGCAGCAGCAGCAGCAGCAGCAGCATTCGACGCCCTCCTGGGAACGAATCCTCCTGGAGGATCGTGTGGCCGGCGATATCGAGCGGCCTCCTCAAGGATTAGGCTGTGACTACGCTTTTTGTCCGCTTGTCGCTTTCGTTGCCGTGGCGTCCGCCTGTTTGGAAGTCGGCGAAGAAGCGCCGGGGAGGATCAGCGCGAATCGAAAATCCACATGGTCCCCTGTGCGTGCGGTTTTAATATGCGCTCGAGTATTTTCGAACACACACGTACACACTCTCACTAGAGAAAACTGTAGAGAGGCCATCGTGCACAAAGGCTGCTGAATAGTATTGCGGTCACCGATTCCTAGTCATCGCAAAATTGCAATTGTGTCGACAGTATAATTTAATTTCCTGGATAAAAGCTGATACTACTACTACTACTACTAGTTACAAATTCAACACTTTGACATACATCCGCAGATAAGTAGTATTCGATGTACAGTTATACATCCTACACTTGTAATTGATATACTTAGAAATTGTTAGATTGTGTAATGTAATATTTAATTAATTTTACTTCTTTTTTGTTTCTATTCGAAAAAGAAGCGAAGGGTAAAATGTTGCAAAGAATATTCTATACGATGTCTTAAAGAAAGCAATTTTTCAAAAAAGAGACGTTCGAGTACTTACAACTTTTATAAAGTCTTCCATTTAGGTAATTTTACGCTATATTTATACTGTCATCTTCTTTTGTTTTTCCTTTGTGTTTTCAGAAGCCGATTTGATCAGGTTCGTTATCGTAAACAAAGCGGATCTTTATAATTGGCTGATCAAGTCGTGAAATATAATACTTATTAGACATTATTCATCGCGGAGGCTGCACGATGGAAGCTCCCTAACTAACAAATCCTGGAAGGCAGCCGAGCATCCCTGCACTCTTCGACCAGCCACGATGTATTTGCACCTGGGTTTGGATCGACCCGCGTATGATTGGTGAATTCTGGTTACGAACAATGGCCGGGATTAAATTCAATCCGTTACACGTGCGACGCCCGTTACTGGGTTAGATCGATCCGGAATTTTTCGAAATTGTTTGGCATTAGGTCCTCCCGCGTTTTCCGAGATTTCGCTCGCAGCGATAGGATTTGTCGGATCTGTTTAAAATTTCACGTAATGCTTTCAACTTAGTTGCGCATAGCGGCACCGAAATTTACGAAACAGCCCGCTTGCGTATACAAAACAGAAACGAGAAACCCAAAGAAAAAAATCAAATCAATCATACGTGACTCAGTCAGGACGACGTTTTATCTCTCTTTTCTATCCGAGTATAATTATAATGCATAATACATATTTGCGTGTATTTTGATAACAAACCTTTTTTAAATCGCAGAAGATAAACATATAAATGCAAGAATCGATAATATGGATCTTGTATTATTCTGAAATTTAAAAATGAAATAAATGAATTTACTGCAAAGATAATATGCATCTACTCAGAAAAATGTTTGCATAATGAAAGCGGTTATCGGGCCACCGCCGCTCAGTATCCCTTTTTCACTACTTACTATATCGTGAAAATATATCCGATGAATAATATCTACGACGCAGTTGCCGTTTTCGAATTAGCTTGAGCTTCCAGCAGCCTCCGGCGTTTATTGGATACGTATAATCGTAGTATCGCAGCTACAAGTAACAAGCCGATTTCATTTGTTTCGTTACACATGTACACATTAATATGTCTATCAATGAACCGCAAGCGGATAGAAATACCGGAAAATTTATTCCCGATATTGTTAAGCGCGCACATTCGAAGTATGTGCATTACAAATATTGATTTGGGGTTAACGCAAATTCACACCGACATAAAACAGTTTTCATTGGCTTATGCAGCAATAAATAAAGTAGAAAATACGCGACGTTGCTAATAACCGTACATCCCTTACACGCAAAGTTCTCAAATTCTATAAAGATTTCCCGCGTAAATAAGGATGTGTTATATTTGAAAATTTAATCGATAAGCAATAATGTGTAAACCAGCTTTGATACTGTTTTGTCTCCTCTTATAAATCATGCTACGTGACGACGAAACACTCTGATACCGTCGACCAAACAGTATTGTCTAGTAATAGTATCGATGTTAGTATGAGGGATTGACTTCATTCGGTGTTCATGCACCGATAGTAATGCACTCGCCGATCGATAGTCTAATGAAGACAAAGGTCTCTTCTATGATCTCTCACAGCTCTCGTGTCTCTACGATTCCAGACGTCGGAATTGCAAAATTGTTAGCAATTAAGTGCATCATTGAAATTTGCTACGTAGAACACATGTAATATTTTCCATGTGGCATAATGTGTAATGTAATCGTTATTCGTACTATATTTTTATGAAATAAAAAAAGCATTTTTTACTTCATACCGTCATTTTCAATAGCGTACTGCGTATAGAGAATTTTAAGATAGATTTAATGTGCTGCAAAATTGTTTACACATCATGAAATTCTAAAATTAATGTTGCACTTTAATGCGATCTTCAAAGAATTAATATTGCATTCATAAAAGTCCGATAATAATACCGCAAAATTAATAAAAAAAAGTGTTACGTCTTTATCGACGCAACTCCTATCCGACGGCGCGTGATCTCCCGACGCTCGCCATTTTGTCGAGAGTTCCTGGCGAAAAAGGAGCGTCAAATCCATAAAAATGTCGTTAAATATATGAGTGGCATCAAAATTAATGTTACATGCGATATCGTATCATTTCAGTTTGCATGCTTTGAAGTTCAAACAATAGCACGACGATTTCATTAATAATTTATGAAGCGCACAATGAAAATAGGTAAACTTTTTAACAAGCGAATTTCTCGAAGAAATTGTAAGAATAAAAATGTAAACTTCCGGAAACCTTTTCTTTTTGACCGATTATTAGCGAATACAGACAAACAATTGTAATAACAATGGATCGAATGAAAGTAACTTTATTCAATCACATTCCTATCCTGACGGTTAAAATAATTTATTTTAAACGTCAGGATTTTAATCAATGTCGCACTTGCAATAACATAGGCAAACACTGAACAAGGAAAATGGACGTCCTTTTACACCTCATTTACATTTAAACAACTCTTTAAAATTCGCGTACACGTTGTGCTTGAATTAGAAAGTGAACACATTGTGTCGCAATTATTGTTAAGAGCGTTAAATGCAAATAGAGTATCATTTAACGGCAGTAGTACAGAGAACAGTTGTAAAATTCTTGAAAAATTGTTAATCACCAATTCTCGTCATGTTCAATCGCACGCTATTTGCAAACAGTATTATTGCATCATCATTTTTATCATCCGACAAACAATTGAAATTTTTCGATGAACTGCTTTACTCACTCTTTCACTCTTCTATTTATTTTTGTAAACATATTATGACGTTTTAATTATCAACGTAAGAAAAATATAATGACACATGAAATACAGATGTAACCATATAAAAATAGAACCTTTAAAAACTATATTTATGCGAGAAAATTCGCCTAAACATAAAATGATAAATTTGTATTTTTTTAAATGAGCGTTATAATAAAAATATCTCTTAATGCTAGACAAGAGGGGAAATAGTAAGAACGTTCGCATCGCCTAATAATAGGCCGTAAGATCTAATGACGATATTTGTCGTAAATTAGAAATAACCACCGATTGTAAGAACAATTTACAGCCGACAGAATCCCATACAGCGCGGAGGCAACAAGCAGTTGTTATCAATAACATTTCTGCAGAGCCGTAATATCCCGGGAAAGTAATTAGAGTAAATTCAGGGGCTCCTGGCGACCCTTCCTGCCGCACAAAATGGCGGCGGGAACCGCCCTTGCGAAAAAAATTAGGCCTCCTTCCGCCGCGCAGTAAAATTTACATGAAAAAAAGGAACGCCCAGCACGGCATTCGGGAAACGGAGTTTCGACAATGCGGCTATTTTTATGGATAAATCGAAGGGGTCCGCGTATGTGGCTAGGAAATGCCCGTAATTTATGTCACTGGAAAACGCAGAAAGAGTCATAAAAAATATCTCGCTGCCCGTAATAAGGCGACGCCAAAATGCGATCAATACCATGATATTCATTATAACACCGTTATTAAATCTACCCTTGCGATTCGTCCAAGGGCATTCGAACGATTGTTAACAATACAAGCATTGAGTTAAATTTCTTAATGAAGTCTCAAACATTATTTTTGAAAATTGATACAAAATCCCCGAATTATGTGAAAATGTATTATGCTGTTTGTTTTATGAAATTATTATGGAATCAGAAGGACTCTCTCTGAGTCCATGTATTTGGACATCAAACAATGCACGTTTATGTAACTCGATAATGGCGCACATTATTTTAATCATAGTATGACGTAGAAATTTTTGAAATATACATAGCTCTCGACAAATGTGATCATTTTTATTAGCAGTGCAATATTTAATTCTTCTCGCGCCCTTGATAAATTTATAAATAGAATATCGATTGAAATATATATATATATATACATATATACACGCGCACACATATGCGATCCTCAAATAGTTTCTTACTGACGGTACATTGAGAGCATTGATATTCAACATATTATATATCAAATAACACTTAAGGATAAAACAAAATTATATGTACAAATTATATAATTTTGTACAATAAAATATACATATTTTTTTTTCATTAATATGACGTACAATCTTTTCCAACACATTCTTTGAGAACCGCTGATCTCTGTCGATACACATACGATGGTATGTGTGAAAAACCACACGGAAGCTGTACCACCGCGATGAAAAATTCTTCCGCATCTACGTACGGTTTTTCGTACTGACACATACAGATCGTGAAGAATAAGCACGCGTGGAGGAGCATCCTAATTGATTCCCAGAAAATCCAATTCGCGCCTTCATACCCGGGTAACGGGTGGATCCCTCATCAAACCGGAGATGACGGAGGAAGGTGACCAGGGGTATCGCGGCGATATTTTTTTCACCCTCGTAAATATTCCCTTCAACCGGCCATATTAGCAAGCGGTACGTTCTTGGCAAGGAGCCGCTGCTACTGACAGGACATTCATATTAGCAAACGACCACACGTCGTCCACTCTTTCTCTTCCTCTGTCTCCGCGTCTCCTCTCCACCTCTCGCCTCTTCTCGCGTTCACCGTGGAAACCGTACCGACCCTCCTAACTACCATCCTCGAGAGAATCCAAGTGGGAGCTGCTGATTGGTAATCGTTAATTACTCCGAGGCAACTTCCTCTCGAGGAGCTACCGTTCGAGCGGTTTTTAAAATATAGGCACTCTACCATATATATATATAGATGGAGCGTATCAACCGCTTGCGATAGAAAGTGAGATCGAAAAAAAATCTTTGACGACGTGACACGCGTTGAAATACTACCGCTTTATATCGAAATCGAAGCTTTCCTATGTACACACTTGGAATTAACTGATTTGTCAATACTGAAATTCCATCCTATTATTTAATCTAAAGCAACAGTGAAAATCATACGGATGACTAAGCAAAATATATTAATTATCTTATACACATTGTTTTAGTATAATATTCATATAAATTAATTAGATTTATACGATATATTCACCTTCGAAGAACGTCGGAAGATTTGATTCCAAAAGAGAGACTAATATAAAATAATAATTATTTTTTCCTGGCATTATTTCCATACTGTCGCCAGAGGCGATGAAGAAAAAAAAACCTGAAAAATAAAAGATCTCGAAATTGGAGCGACGAGATTACGGTGGGGACGGCGCACCAAGCCGTTCACCAAAGGAGAGGGCGATACGTTCTCCATTATTACTTTCGCGGATGCTGGCAGCGATAAATCATCACGGTACATTGCTCGATAGAATTTCCCATAATTCCTGAAATATATTCCTGGAGAGGGCTACCGCGCTAAGGCCATATCGCACATACAGACACGTCAGGTACATACACACACACACACACACACACACACACACGCGCGCACACAGACGCATACGTATATACGGTGACGGTAACTCCCGGGCGCCCTCTCCCTCATAAGATCCCGGAGGCAGCGGGACAGGAGGACAGGAGGAGGCTGCAGGACATTAAGGGTAACAAATGAGGCCGCGCACAGTCCTCCCGCAGGACCCTCTTCCGACTGAGGTGGCGGGAATGAAAATAAGTGTACCCCGCTTCTCGCCTAGGCGCCTTTTTTCATCATTTCCTCCTTCCCCCGCGTACGCGTTACCTCCTTCGGTCGCGACTCCGCCAGGAAATTTTCAGGTAACCCGGCGTCGCCGTTTCCCCGGGATTCCTCCTCGTTTTAAAACGACGCCCCCGCGACTTCGTCGCCGGAAAAACGCCTTCCCGAGATTTACGCGCGCGTACAGCCGTGTCCTCGCAACTCTCGGCGACCGTTACCGGTGGCATAAGCGAGGGGTGGCTTCACGATTATCGCCGGTACCAGCGCCGTTACCGGCCGCTACAACGCCATGGCGGGTACGGTGCCAGGGGCAAATGCGGAAATATTCAGCAGTTACCGGGGATTAAGGAATGCGTTAATTGCGAAATACTGGCCGCCGCGCCTCTTCGTTGCACGAAACTGGAAATGTAACTTCCTCCGCGTTCGCATATTCACATGTTGCTGCAACTTCTGCCGCCCGGCTGACATTTTTTCGCATTTCGTTTCTTTTCTTTTTTTTTTTTTTTTTATTTTTTCATTTTTATTTTCTGTTTCTAGTGTACCGTGCTTTATTAAAACTACTCATTTATTTTTCAAGCGCCGCCCGGGTGATGTGCCTCTCGCAAATGAGGAGCGCGGCTGTCTTAGGCGGTCAGATTACGATGTAAATTAAGGAGCTAATAAAAACGTTCGCGATTCTCAAATGATCCCGATCTATTATTTCGACGCGCGGAAAAAGAATGTTGTTTTTGTATCGAGCGATTTTCGCGTGAGGACGATAAATCGAATAAAACAAAGATTATACGAGTATACATGTGACAAAAAGAACCAGTCGGATGTATGTATGTGTACGAGTACACGTATATGCGCGCGCACAATGTGCATGGATGAAGTGACGCGATTGACACTACGTCCGAACGACCGAGATGCGCCAATATTGGTACGCGAGCGTCCTGGTGGAAGGACGCCACAGGTTGATGCCGAGGCATCGCTCTTTATCGGTCGGAAGATTTGATGAAACGGACACGACGTGACGCGCTGTAACGGGATTTTTTATCACCCGGTGTACCGGCCTGTACTCTTTAAGGCCAGCGTATTTTTTTTTTTTATTGGCTGTACTACGAAGTAACGCAAATATTATTATTTGAAAAAAATTTGTAAAATCACAGTTAAAGTCTTCATGAATAATAATCGATATCTCTGAGCAAAAATAAACAGCCGTATAACTTTTAGCAGCACACTGCGTAGCATATATTTATATAATAATTTATTTAATTTATTAAACTAAATTAATCACAGTTTTAAAACTAACTTTTGGTAATTCCATAGATATTACAATTTTTTTAAATTTCACAAACAATTTTTCTATTTTCCAAAACAAAATAGGCAATTCCCCTGTTCAGACTAATTTAGAAACTCTATTCACATAAATTAACATAATTAATTCATAATTATGTTAATTCAGAATTAATAACATAATTATTAATTAAAAATGACTTTCTATTAAAAAAATGCATTTAAATATGAAAATCGAGTTGTCGCTGCTGGGAAGATAGCAAAATGAATCTTTACCATTTGAGGAATTAAAAATAGAACAGTTCAATGAATTAGTAGATTCAGCGGAAACAGCTTTCAAATGCCTACTATCAATAAAAATAAAAGACAGAGATTTTGTCAAAGTTAAAATGTCTCGAAACTAAAGTTGTTCTATCTCGGATAGATTCCCGAAGATTCCATCGATCAAGTATAAGACACATATATGGGTGAAAAGATGGATAAATGGAGAAGAAAGATGGAACGTAGTTTCGGATATAAATAACCAATTGAACATCGATAAATCGGTCGAGTGAATTGAAAGGGAATATATGGGAGGGGAACGTTAGCAAAAATAAACTATCGCCGATTATCCGGGCCCGTGTGTAAATGCCACCCTTTTCGCACGGTATAGGAATTCCGCGCGCACGTTCTCGTATCTCTCCGCGGCCGTGCCATGCCGCTCGCTCGTCCCTTGCCTACCCAAAACAAATTCGCGGCCATTTTTCTGTTCCGTGCCCCGCATATATATCCCCGGCATTTCTCCTTCCGCGGAGGCGCGTATTCCACGCCGCGAAAAAGGCGCCGGGAGGCGGCAGTCGGTTGGTCAGTCCTCTTTCTGGACGTCGGGCCGAGGCTGGTTAACGGGATGAGGTGAGATGGGACGAGAGACTGGGAAGAGAGCGGCGGGAAGTTAGTGGGTGGCGGGTACGGGGGTGTGAGTACGTGGACGCGGTGGCACGGTCGGTTCCAGGGTTCGCTGGTAATTTTTTCTCCTCGAGTTTAGCAAGGGAAATGACCTACGATATATTTCTAAGGGGTTTTTGCTGGTTGGTAAGCGGGTGAGACGCCGTTATCCACCCACCGGAGAGACCACCGCATGCCGCCCCCCCCCCTGTGGCCCCCTCAACCGCCCCCTCCCTCCGGGGGTTACCGGACAATTTGCATTTCTCAACCATTAATCTAACCTTCGTCCAGCTCTTTTTGCCATGAGACCGACTGCTCCTCCATCTCGCATGTCCCACCTTCCTCGTCCTCATTCTCTTCCGCCTCCTCCTCCTCCTCCTCTTCCAAATCCCGCGATCGCGAGTCACTCTCTAGCCATCGCGTTTCCACTCCGTAAACTCGACAGAATGTCTTCGGTGATTAAGAATCCACTGCGCACACGAAGAAAATTGAATGCACGACGTGTATCAGAAAAGAAACGACCGTTCTTGTCCATTTTATTGCTCGATTACGGAAAATCATTAAAATTAATGGATATTTTAATTGTCACGTTCCATTTGATATTTTCACGGATTGAAGATCATCGACGATTACATTGACGCTTAATATAAGGGATAGAATGCGGGTCTCGGTGTGCGCTATATGTTAATAAAAAATAAACGTAGCGCTCACTATCGCGCGATTGTGGCTCAATCGACTCGTAAAGAAGGGAAGGGAAGGTATTTCCATCTGTGAAGATAACGAATTTCCGCGGATAATTATCCAGTTCGTCGAAACGAAGGGAAATATTTTGACAATGTTCCAATCTATCGCAAATAACGCTGTCGAATCGTAACATTTCTCGCGGAATTGTAAAGTAGTTCAACCGCCGCGCAGCGCCGACGCTTTTAAAACATTTCGCCGATGTAACGCAGCGCCGTAACATTTCATCGCGCGAATTATCCATGAAAATATTCAGTCTTTTGCCGTGAACCGTTAAATGGAATCCCAGATTTTAATAGTTGCCGTCGCGGGGCCGCGCCGGCCGTGCCGCGGGGGGGGG
>NW_017305536.1:4115297-4118903 GCF_001594115.1 Trachymyrmex septentrionalis | reverse complement strand
CCCCCCCCCCCCCACTGCGAATATAAGCGAGCGAGCGAGCGAGCGAGCGACCGACCGACCGACCGGCCGGCCGGCCGACCACGCCGCGGCGACCCTTTTCCACCGATCTATGGTGGGTGCGGCCGAAGCGTTCGGACATCCGCGAGAAAGCAAAACGAGGGGGACATCCGGCGAAATGAAGCTACCTCCGTGTGGTAGCGCGAAGCGAGAATACGCGCGATATATGTATATATATATATATATGTATATATACGTGCGAGGATTTTCCGGCGATCCCCGACACTGTACAAGTTGTATACGCATGTATTGTACATCGGCGTTTCTACGAGCTTCCCCGATTGCGATCGCCCGCGATCAATTTCCCAGAGAGATATATTCGACAGAAATCGCGAGAACATCACGGCGATGCTTGTTTTTATTGCGCGTTGAACTAACGGATTTCTTCTTTTTCTTTACAGAGACGCGCAAGGAAGCAGCGCGTATTTGATGAAGATGACCGAACAAAAACGCGAACCCGCAATCGTTAGAACGGCGGATGGAATCTCGTGCATGTCTGGCGGACGTACTGTGGTAAAGGGACATTGTAAATTCAGGGACGGTACTGCAAACCTTCCTGGTTACGCACGTACGCATTCATGCACGTATGCACGCGTGCACGTCCGTTCTTTCGCGGACAGATGAAAAAGACGGGAAATGAGATGTGCTTCGAGCTTGTAGCCCTCTTGCAGAGATGACCAGTAATTTGTTAAAGGATTGACGTCTCGGAAATTGGATATTAAACGAATTCTTTTTTCCTCTTGCGCGATTCGTTCTTTCTCTCCCCTCCCCGCCCCCCCCATTCGTCCCCACCCCCGATTACAATCGCTCTCTGTAGATCGCCACTTTTCAGACAGTTATCGATTTCGAAAGGGACATCGACGATTAGCGCCACTTTGCGATCGATTAAGTTTATCTTTTGTCCGAAAATTCCACGATAATTATCATGAACATTAATTATTATACCTGAATACACCTATATGCATTCAGGGGTTTAGTATCAAAATATCACCGCAATGTTTACGCTATGTATATAATATCAGTTGATGGACATGTTGTTTCATTTTACGAAATTTAATCGCTGTGTGATTAAATTAATATTCCATAAAGTTTGAATTTGTTATTAGATGTACAGTATTTAAGGAATGTTCCGAGATAATGCAGAGTTTAATATCCGCATAATGAAATAAATATACATGACGCACATCGCATGCCACACCAAATGCTTTTAATAAAGGCGGACTCCCAGCAATTTCTACCTCTTTTGTAAAATAAGCATTCTTCTGAGCAGATGCCGGTCTTCCTCCCCGGAGAGGAGTTTCGATTTCGATTTCGGCCCCGTCAAACGCCGCCGCACGATTTATTACTAGTACACAACTAACGCGAGCTTGTCGCGTCCGGTAGTGATTAGCGAAGCTATTGGTTAATCTGTCGGCGATTATGTCGAATTCATCGGTGCAACGTGCGGAATTCGCTCGACTTCCGATTTAATTATTGCTATTTACCATTTCGAATTCATGATGGAACGTTGCTACCGATCGAATCACTGCCCTTCCACTACAAACGCAAAGCTCACGATTATAAAATTATATGATGGATTTTAGTCATCTTACATAATTATTACCAACACAAAATCTCGTTATACAGATATAATGTTAAATATAATGTATATTAACTATTACAAACTATTATAACTTTAAAATGAAATAAAAAATAATCCCAGAACAACTAGTTGATTACTTAGAAAAAATTAACTATTCTTATAATTTTTTTATTCCCATGTATATATATATATATATGTGTGTGTGTATGAAACGTTTAACATAATATGAATATGTCGGCGTTCAGTGGCATTATCATAATCAGGATGGCGATCCACTTTCTTCTCATGAATGATCACGAACGAGCTGATCGAAGGACGGTGCGATAATTCGAAAAGGTGAACAGATGAGGGGGGGGAAAAAAAAAAGTGGAAGGCCGTGAGGTCCATGTAAAATGCATCGAGCGACTAGAAGAATCCTTCGTATGCCGTGTCCTTTCCCCGTGGGGGACCTTCGTTCTCCAAAATGGCGTGCCGCGCGATACGCCCGACCCTTCTCTCTACGTCGTCGCACATGGGTGGAGGCTAATTTATTCATTCGTTCCTTTTTACCCGGCGGTAACACGTACCGTACTTTCAGGGCACCCTTTGTAAAAAGGGTGGCTGGGCGGACGCTTACGGCGCATAGCAACGTGCTCCGTATTTACGTTGCCCGATTTCCCGCCTTCCCACTCCCTTCCCCTCCCCGCCGCCCTTCCGCCCCTCCCCCCCCGACCGCCGCACACGCCGTTACTACTTTTCCATCCCCCTTCAAACTCACCACTCGTCTCCCCCCTTCCGACGTTCCGTCCGGCCATCCCGGTCTCTCCCGCGTGGAATCCCACCCTTACGCGGTCCCTTTCAACGAGCCCTTTTTGTAAGGAGACTGATTTTTCAACGCCCTCGCTGACGCGCGAGGGTGGTGGGCGGGTGGCCGGACGGTTGGGTGTCCGGGGGATGTTTCGCCTCTCGGAGATGGAGCGACAACTACTTATTAACCCTTGGCAACGTGGCCTACCTTTCGTAGGTGAATGCTTACTTCGGGCGCGCACGTGGTCGTACCGTGGATACACCGGCCCGGATCACGCCGTATTGGTTCGCCCTCGTGACGAGGCCCGCGCGTCACTGCGTTCGATCAGCGCGTGTCAATACGCGCACGCGTTCTCCGCGATTCGAAACACGTGCGCGCCGCGATCGGCCGCCGCCGTCAAGGAATGCCGCCGCGAATGCCCATCATTCCGGTTTCCCGCAATGAATGTCTTAGGATCGCTTGCAGCGGGGACCGTTTACCGCCGACGTGACTCCATGCAAATCGATTTCCTTCCGCACATCGGCTCAAGATTGTTTTAAAAGCTGTAAAACACCTGATCACTGTAACCTGATTACTATAATGAATTTTTAATTATTTTTTTAAGCACTTTAAACCAAGCTATTTTCTATCTAAATATATAATGGTCTCAGCTTTGTGGGAGAAAAAAAACAGCATAATCTCGTAATTATTTAGTATTCTTGTTGATTATTAAAATATTTGAAAATCTATAATAACTAGACATATAAATACAGTTATACGCATACACGTGTAGAAATATCATAAGTAAATATTGATATATAAACATATGTGGACGTTAAATAATTACCAAACGCAACCAAAGTTCTCCGCGTGATATTTACACACGTGGGCTATAAATATAGGCCATGTAATGACTGTAGAAAAAGATTATTCCGAGAGAATATAAAAAAACAATAGTTAGGTTACCAGCTGAAATTCTACCGGAATAACATATATTGGACGGTGCGCTTGTAACGTGATATAAATGTGACTCCTCGTCATGTATAGTTGGGATGTACTATTGTATACGATGTCTCTCGTATAAATCGTACCGGTCGCATTTCGAGAATTGCTAAACAGGTACGCGCGACACAAGTTGCCCTTAACGAAGAAAAGGACGAAGGTTCTGTCTGCTTTACCAGCTGCACGATCGCCTCGCGTC
>NW_017305536.1:4114514-4115197 GCF_001594115.1 Trachymyrmex septentrionalis | reverse complement strand
CCCCCCCCCGCCCTCTCCCCCTCCTCCGTGTGTCAAACAGCCTCCGGCTATTCCCCCATCTTCCTCCGTTTGCTGCATTTTCTCTCCCTTTCGCGGAAGTAATAGAGTCGTCGATTGCAGCGCTGCAAAAGGAAAAGCGAACGAAGATAGAGACGAGGGAGAGGGGAGGGGGGGGGAGGAGGAGGAGGTACGAGGGTGAGCACTGCTGTTCGTCGTCTCCACGTCGAGAAAAATTCCCACCACCGGAAATCGACCCTCGCGTCCCGCAACGAAGAGACGAAGAGACGGAGACCCCTCGACGGCGACGCTTATCGCCGCGCTCGAGGATCTCCCCCTCTTTATTGCTCTCGTCCTTGCCATCCCTTTTCGCGGCGCGCCCTTCCACACGGTTGTTCTTCGGTGCACGAAGCGCGGGAGGAAGCAAAAGAGCGATCGCTGGAACGAGGATGGAAAAGGGACAAGCGCGAACGAAGCCGAACGAGCGCGATGGAAGGGCACGGTGGAGGGACAGTGAGGGGATGTAGTAAAATGGTAGAAGAGAGAAAGCGTGCCGGAAAGAGGAACGAACGGGGATAGAAGAGAGAAAGAGGATGGCAGTTCCGGCGTCGGCCGAGCAGAGGGAGCTAGCATTTGAAAAAAATTGGCGGGGAATGATGGCGCCGTCGCCGTCGACGAGTGGTGCG
>NW_017305536.1:4113179-4114099 GCF_001594115.1 Trachymyrmex septentrionalis | reverse complement strand
GGAGGCGGCGGCGGCAGTGGTAGCAGGCAGAAGCCGTCGACGACGACGCCGCCGCCGCCACCACCGCTTCCACCGCCGCCACACGTCGGTATTATACTGGGTTACGTACCCGGAGATATACCAACCCAAAAAACCATACGAACTCATACATCGTACATTCGGCTCTCCCTCACTAATCCTTAGACGCAACTCTACTCCTATTCATATTAGCATGCAGATGCGTAATCCTAATAAAGTATAATGAGTTGACTTGACTCAATCCCACAAGTCATTTCTTATTTAAACGTCGCCATACGTCTTCTTATCATCAATGTCTCATATATTAAGGTACTCTTCTGTCACGAAGACAATCAATGCAAAGGCTATGTTGGCCGAAAGGTCTGATTGAAAGTCCGCAACTAGCAAGTGGTACCTCGCCAGGTTGCACACATGAGATACTTCTTTCACGTATGTGAACGGAAGCTACATACACGTGGCAAGCGAAGCGACGAGCTCTATGTGCGAACGCACACGAAAGTGCCGATGGATGACCAAGCGGCTTACTCGACACGAATGCGCGCGTGACATGGGACGAAGGGAGAGAGAAGCAAACGGCTGGAGAAAGGAGGAGGATGGGGAATTCGTATGAGGGGGACTTTGAAGATAGAACGAGCGGGCTCTACTTTCCCCCTGGGACGTCGGAATATCAAAGTTCGGCTCACGTAAGCCGCAGAAACATGCGGGCTGATTCTCATGGACCACCGTTCTGGTGCGAATCGAAGATTAAATCGATCCTACCGCGGCCGTAATATTTTTATCACGATAATTTAATTGTCCTATCGATGGATTTCGATTATATCGTCATTTGATAATCTCCACTTGTATCCGTTCGATATACTTTTCTTTCTTTTCCTTTTTTTTTTTATTTTTTTATTTTTTTT
>NW_017305536.1:4112109-4113079 GCF_001594115.1 Trachymyrmex septentrionalis | reverse complement strand
GTAATATCGCAATCGTGTTAGATGTATAAAATTTAAATAGTAATAAAATAATAAAAAATTTACACAGTCATTTATATATAATAATAAAATTAAAAATTATAAGGTTAATTAATTTGTTAAGTACAATAATTTCAGATATATAAATTAATAATTTGAATAAAATTTTTAATAAATTATAGAGCTCACTTAACAAATTACAAACTTATTTAAAATGAATTTTATAGTAAAACAATTTTACAAATTATAATTGAATATGATCTATTTTATTATATTGTTACTCTAATAAACATTAATGTAACATTCTAAATTTTAATAAATATTATTCTGAGAAAAATTGTTTTCTGCTATTCTCATGTAAAATGGATGAGTTTAATACAAAATAATTATATTTATTATTTCTTGTAAAAAACTGAATCTATGAATTGTAAAACAATCTGAATAATTATATGAAAAATTGTAATATAATGTTAAGAATATATAAAAGAACTATAAATGTCATCAGTCATACCTAATTAACGATTTAGAACTTTAATAATCGTGAAAAAAATAGAATATTCTGAAACATCTAAATGTCAAGAGACACGTATGCGATTGATAGCTGCGCGTGATTCGGTTACGAATGAACGTAGACAAATAGAATATAACGACAAAAAAGAAAATTTGCTAAAAGTATCGCGTTTGCCGTATATTAAAGTCGCGTGTGATCGAGAGATATTTAATACCAACACCAATTAAAAGTCCGATACTCGTTGACTTGCTTAGTTGTTTACAGAGAACTCTCAAATTCGCCTGATTCAAAACTGACAAGATCATTTTTCTTGCAGTATGATATTATTTGAGAATAAATTCGTCGCTAAATAAAACATATATTTTTTCTCGTCTAATAAAAATCATAGTAGCACAAATATTAATAATATTAATGCACAAATGCAATTAATGTGATGAAGAAGGGATTGTGGATGCGCACGTG
>NW_017305536.1:4105329-4112009 GCF_001594115.1 Trachymyrmex septentrionalis | reverse complement strand
ATATATATATATATATATATATTGGGGATCGATTTTTACAATTTATTATTAGATTAATATCTTAAAATGTAGTATCAAATTTAGGAAAGTACATAAGGAGTAAAACAAAGAATTTCTAGGATCGTAAATGTGAATATAATAAGTGGAATAAATACCTTAAACGATCAAATTGGATTTTAAATGCTTAAATAATTCGATATGAATTGATATATTACATTAATAAAATTATAAACATTTATATGCTGCATAATATACTGCATATTAATTTTTATATAAGAAATTATTTTTATTTTCAATTTCAACAACTATTGATAAAAGATTATTTTATGGCGAGATATTTAGAAAAGATTTAGAAACTTATAATGACAAACTTTTAAAATTATACTTCAGTACGTTTTCACGTCATTTCATTATACTATATTATTAATTATATACATTTCATACATATAATCCTGACTTAAACAATCTTGATAAGACGTATGATGCAAATTTCAATATCGCCCTGTGATTACAAGTAAATTTTTAACGGTCACTTATTAAATATATTCCAGAAGAATATTCTTATCTTCGGCGAGGCTACCATATTTTCGTATCGGTTTTGGGAAGTCACCATCAAATAGGCGGACCCGCGCATACCTATATATTTGTCACGCGTACAAAGAAGTCCTAGGTATATCCCGCGAAACTCCACCGCCAATCAATATTTTCGTAGGATTCAACGGGTGTCCTGTTTGTACGACGTCAGTTTACCGACGCGCTCGCTTCAGGATGTATGAGTTTGCCGAATTAGCGTGCTGTTTAATCAGGCGCGAGGATTGTGTCCTTCCAATGCTCGCGTCATGTTGCGGAAATATCGGGAACCAATGACGTTCAGTCCGGATCCCCACATCCGCGAGACGCGTGATTTTTCGATGATTCCCGAGTCCCGACGGGATCCGCGCCCTTTCCTCGCCCCCGCATACGTGGCCCTCAGGCTAAATAAAAATACAAAAAATAGAGCGGCGCTTCGCGCGATGACCGATCTGGGAAGTGCAGTTCGGTGTCGACCGCGCCGACATCGAGGAAATTGACCGGCGTTTGCTACACGCAGCCTCGCTCTCGAAACGTTGAAAAAAAAAAAGTTTTGAGCTCGCGACAAATGCGGGCAGCCGAACGTGCTCGAAAGTAAAATGATCTTTATAAATGGGTCGATTAAAACGATCGTGGCGTAAGTTACATCTATAGCGAAAATGCATGCATTTTTATTTCTGAAAATATTCCACCTATATCGTTGTGTCGCTGCCGTTAGAAAGCGAACGCTTATTTTCCACAAATATTCAATTATATTCCACAAAAATAATAACTATATGGCTAACAGATAGAATTATTGTTAAAACTGTTCTGAATATGAATGTGAAAATTAATTTGTTGCTTATATAACACATATTTTACAATGAACAGGACGAAGCGTAAAACGCAGATTCAATCATTTACTTTTACTACTGAAAAAGTTTTTAAATTATAGTAAACATTAAATTTTACAAAATATTAGCATTTAGCGAAAAATTGCCAAATATTAATTTACATTTGACAATTTTTATTACACGATATAATCAAAGAAAGAACGATGAGAGATATCTCAATGTCTCGTCAAAGCTTTTCACCGTCACTTCAGAAAAAGACTCGTCCGAGATTATTAAATGGAACAATTAAAATACGGATGAAAACAATTTCTAGATCGTGTTAATTTTATTTAGTTGACACTCGGACCAGCGACAGACGCGCGAAGAATTGTCACCGAGGAGAAATCGACTATGGGAACGTGCGAACGCGCGAACTGACATCCGTAAATCGATATGATTTACTCTCGCGGATAGAGAGCGGCGATTGTCTGCCAAACAGAGAAACGCAACGCAGTACGAGCCGACGAATGACAACATTTTCCCAGCGACGAGAGAGAGCAATAAGCCGGATGAAGCGAACGTACCCATTTCCTCCAGCCGATGCACTTCCTTCCGCTATTTCGTACCCTCTTACGGCACTCTTTATCCTTCTTTTTTTCCTCCCTTTGAATTGGAATAAAACTCGTCGTCGTCGTCATGGTCGAATCTCATAATCGCGCGCGACGCCAGCCAGACGAATTTTCACGACGATGACAACGACTCGACGCTGCGGCTGGCCGCGCGGTTTTCGGCAAATCTGCGAAAAAACCGCACGTCGGCCGTGAATTCGGCCAGCCCGAAGATTTTCGGACGATTAATCGGCGTGCGGTTTTCGCCGAAACGAGAACGATAACAGGTTGACCGTTGCAGGAAAAAAGACGAAAGAGCGGTTCGCGAGCGCTTGGTGTTTTGACCGTTCTTGTTTCCCCCGACACCCGATATTTTTGCGGCATTGCAGGAGCCGCGTGAGAAATTAACCGCGACTGGCGAAGGTCACGGCAATTGAACGTATAAATTCCGATAAATTGGCTCTCCCCGATAAATCAAGTTTTCCGATGTGACCGCGACGAATCGCCGAATTTCATCCCTTACCGACTCGCTGCTGCGCGGCAGAAAGCTCTCTTACCGGCGTTTGCAAGGGGATGCAATGAATTCGGGGTGGACGCGAAAGGGTCGCTGCTATCGGTGAAAGAAAGTTCAAAAAAGTTTCGTTGATTTCTTCATAAATACGATAATGTTTGCGTAATTATAATAAATGCGTAAAAAATAATAGCAATTAAAGATCATAATTTGCATTGAACATTCCTTTGTTAAATCACTCGTTAAGACAAATAATCAAATCATATTAATAATGATGAATTAACGAAAAGACAGAAATTATACATATAAAGTTTAATAAAAAATTATAATAGGATTTTGTAATTCTTCTATAATTAAGAGGATATAAAAAATGCAAAATAAATAAATTCCAAGATAATATTTTTCTTCTAACAAATTGGGGTATAAGACGGGAAAAAAGAAATAAATATTAAGTTTTACTATATCCTATACACTTGAATTGACAAATATAACATTATGCATAGTAAAACACATATAGTTTTCTTTTAATCAATTCAATTTGGCAAGCATATGGCATCGATTGTCCTTGATATGCAATGATTAGAGAACATGGATCAGAGATCTGTGAGGCTATAGATGCACGTCACGGGCATAGTTTTCTTTGTCATCGATTAAATTAGCGTACGGGGGAATGTCTGAAAAGCGTGCTAATGCAACTTTATGGCACCGGCGATACGCGGTGGCACCGCGCACGACCCGCACTCATCCGACGCCAGGCGCATATTATATCCCGCGGCGAAGCGGATAACGCGTAAATATATTCGAAAAGCCGGACCGATACAAAAAGGAAGCAGAAAGAAACGGGAGAAGTTCCTCCACTGACCCAGTGCACGCGTAGCGCGTGCGCGCATCCCGCACGGTCGCGGCGTATTTACACGCCGCAGTGACAAGCGTCGACGATACATCCGCCCATTTTTTTTTTCCCCATGAACGCGTATCGAAGCGATCCGAACACGCGCGTTCCCCTCCCCCGCAGCAGCGCGCCGAGATGAGCGCGAGAAGGATGACCCGGGTTGGCACACGTACGCAACACGTGCGCTTGTATGATGTACGTCCCGCATACCAGACACCGGGCGATACATAAACGTCGAGCGAAAAAGCGTTGGTTCGAGAAAGAAAATATCGAGGGGGGAGAGAGAGAGAGAGAGAGAGAGAGAAAGGAAAAACGATACGAAGAGAGACGAGGACGAAAAAAATAGAGAGAACGAATAGTGATGGAGATGGAGCGTCGAAAGGGGGTGGAGAGCACGAGCGAAAAAGAGTACGAAGATGCACGCGGCGGCGAGCGGGTAGCGGATCCAACGAGGACCGAGCGAGCCGCGGGGGAGGGTGGTTATGTACCGCAGAGCGGAAAGAGAGGCTACGAAAGAGGAAGAGCGACGGGAGAAGAGCGGAGGACGCGCCGATACGAACGGGAACGGAGACGAGAGGAGGGACGACGAGCGACGACGAGGCGCGAGAGGAGATCGAGAGAGTGCGGTGCAGGGTGGACGCGGACGAGCGAGCGAGAGGGAGCGAGAGTGAGAGAGGGCCGGGATGAAAAAAGAGGGCAGATACGCGAGGAAAGAGAGGCGGAACGATATCGAGAGGGAGCAAAAGAGAGAGGCCGCGAGGGTGGAAAGCGGGAGGACGAGAGAGAAGGCGCGCATCGGCGTACCCGGCGGAGAGAGCGAGACGGCCGCATATGTGTTCTGAAACAAACGTTCGATCAGAGTGCCGATTGTTGCCAATCATACGTTGCCGCGGCGTACCCCTCTGTGCCCGTGGCTGGTCCGCGGATTCAGTTCCGCGTTTTTACGCGGCGCGGCAACCAGGGCTTGGTCCGCGCGCGTGGCTATCCGCGAAAACCGCGCGTTAAATATATCGCGATCCCGTATAGTCAACAATCTCGTGCGGTATACGTCTCGAACTTAACCCTCGCCCGGCCCTCGGGTCCGGCCTCTCAAGGGTCTCCCTGGCTGGGTGCGATCGCGGAGTAGAAGGGTGCGGAAGGGTGGAAGGAAGGTACCACCGCGAGCCTTTTCGTTGGATGGCGTGGCATCACACGCGTATCGATATGGAATGGGCAGCGTGCGTTGCGTGGCCGCGTACGTGCGTGTGCTTTCTGCGGAAAATGTCGGCGCTGGCGGTGGCATTCGATGATTGATGACGACGGCGGCGGACTGTACGGTGGACAGGCGTGTGTACGTGTGCGTGTGCGCAACGAGTGTGCATACTTCTCATCGGAGGCTGCCTGGGCTATACGCGCGCTGTACATACATACGTGTGCGTGCGAACGTGCGTGCGTGCGTGCGTGCGTGCGTGCGTGCGTGCGCTCTCGTGCGCGCACAGGAGTGTGTAAGTGCGCGCGCGAGAGGGCACGATGATTTCGGAAAACACAGCGACCTGTGCCGACCAATGGCAGCGCGTCTACTCGCCAGCCGGGCGACGACGATACGCGATGACGAAGGGAGAGGGAGAGAGATGGGAAGAAGGGAGAGAATGACCGGGCGGGATGACGGAAGTGGAGGAGAACGGACGGGGTTTCGCGACGAGTAATAATGAATGTTTGTTGCCGCCGGCTAAGCCTTCATTTTCGCTGCTTCAACCCGCGAATGAAGCTCCTCGCGCGCGTCCGCGTCGCCTTCCAACCCTTCGTGAAACGATCGCGCGCCGATTCGTCCGGTTTCCTCGTCTGAATTGCGAAGAGACGGTGAAGACCGGCAGGGGGTTAGCCGCTATAAATAAGAGAACCGGTTTCGGATTCCGGTGAGTTCCGGATTTCGAGGCTACGGATCGACGGAAATGATTTCTACGATTATTCCTCGCGATAACATGACAGGCACATAACATGCATTGTTCATTTACTCATTTGTTTTACTCCGATGAAAAATTGAAACAAATTTAACGAGATTATGGAGGCTCCGAGATCTACTTTGAATCCTTTACCGAGTCTTCTACTAATTCATGAAAACATTATTGGCTGCAACGTTTATAAATATTTGATGTAATCGGTATAACATATGATTTTGTCTACGATAGAATTAAGAAAATAAATATGTAAGATAATATAAACGGAAGCTACATCAGAGTTACAAATGGAAGGTTTCCCGAAAACAATATAAACATTGCCTTCTAAGATATAAAATATTTCTCAATTTAACTTATTCTTTTAAATAGAGTATTTAAATGGAGTACTTCTTAATAATGTTTTATTACTTCATTTTTGATTATCGAAAAATCTAAAAAATAGAAATAAAGGAGATAAAGTACCTATCATAGTAAGTAATCATATCTTAGTATTCGCATAAGAGATCGCTGTTTTCTCGTTTCTCGCGAGAAAACTAAGCAATGTAGAAAAGCAATGTAGAAAATAACTGTAAGAACGTGCATCTTCTCTTTCTCTCTCTCTCTCTCTCTCTCTCTCTCTCTTGGGGAAAATTAAAATTATCAAGTCGGCGAAAAAACGGCGCACGCGCGTAAGGAAAGGAAAGGGATTCCAACTTTCTCGAGGGCGCGAAAAAAGGCGCGCGGAATTAGCAGAACTTTCTCCGCTTCTTTCTTTCACGATTTTCAAAACACGACGGAAACGGGAGGGAGACAGAGAGTAACGGCAGGGTTCAAGTTAAACATTGCGCAACCCGATAGCACTCTAAGAGCGCGAGAGGGATGTTCGCGGAAACGGGAGCGAACGAGGGAGAAAACGAAGGTGGGACAAGGACGTCGGGACGGACGAGGAAGGAGGAGGGGGGAAAATGAGAACGGGGAAAGGGATGGGGCTGAAAGGTGGAAAGAGAGGGCGAGATGGATGGTGGGGGACGAGTGCTTTTCACGACGTTGGCACAGCTCGTAGGCGATAGTGCGGAGGGCAGCTCCGGGCGCGCACGCGCTTTTTCGAAAAATCAATAAAACGAAAAGCTTACCTAATGCTATGTTACTACGGGGGTAGACTCCGCCTTCATCTACTAGCTATAGATACGGGTCCGATCGCCGCCTAGATACTACCGCGACCCGACCAGATGACCATCTGTAGATGAACGCGACAGGGCTGTGCGCGAGCGCGCGCAGGATACATCATTTCCATACTTAACTGGTACACGCGCGACAAAGTTCATTTCACGCCGATCAAGGAAAAAATGTCACCCACCTCCCCCCCCCTCT
>NW_017305536.1:4094274-4105300 GCF_001594115.1 Trachymyrmex septentrionalis | reverse complement strand
CCCCTCTCCCCCCTCTCCCCCCTCCCTTTCCCCGCGTATGTCACGTGGGAACTTTTCGCGTGTGCGTTCGACCACCATCCAATTTGGACTGATTATTTAATTTCTCGCGTCAAGAAGAGGTACAAACATATCATGGTGTACAAATATATTCTTGCCTGTGAACGACGTCTAATTAGTCTTACTAAGTAATTATTGTTTGAAGATACCGGACTCATTAATTTATCATAATGTCTGAGATTTATATTTGTAGTAAAGATATTGTTGGCAAGAGAGAGAAAAGATTGTACAATTGAAACAGTTTGACATTCTTAGAAAAATTTAATACTGTAAGTATCAAATTGGTTAGCGAGTTATTTATACATTTTACGTATCGTTTATTCAATGATTATAATTACTTATTTCGAATATTGAAAATACTAATAAATGTACTTTCTTGATATTCAAAATGGATGATTGATTTAATATTTAGAGCATTGAATTTCTCTAGAGGACGTATTTTCTAAATACTGCGTTGCGTTTTCGTAGCTTTTTAAATGTATTTAATACTTTAATGTACGAATCATGTTGTAGGAATTATTCAATGCGCCAGCGATTAATGGTTTATGAGACGAGGTTAACATTCGCCGATATTAAATGATATATCTTGGTATCGTTATAATTCCCTTAGGACATTGGAATCTCATATGTGCACATTAACGAGGTATTTCGTACACAGTGCTGTTCGCACAAAAGGTATATAAATGCCGCAAGACAATGAATAGTTAACCAGCTGGAAGCAGGTGCAAATAATCGATTTCACAAACAATCTTAGCAACTTTGGACCATTCGTTTCTCAATTTCTGCATTTGCCAGAAATCAAAGACTACAATTTTTCAACCTGTAAAAAGTACTGTAATAGATAGAACGTTTCAGATTAAGATATGTATAAGAAAATAATAAAAATTATATTAGAAATAAACAATAAAAATTAATTAAAATTCTGGCAATATCTTTGTGAGAGGAGGATGCCAAGGATGTGTGGTATATCTAAAAAGACTTTAAATTATAAACCAATAAACACACAATACAAGACCGTAACTACAACCCAAGCCACGAAGCGATCGTTGAGTGGCCGATTAACAAGCTTCGCGGTTTCCAAGGAGCAGCGAGATAAAACGACAAGAAAGAACGTTACAGACCCCACGATATCCTGCAAGCTCCTGTAAAATAGGGGCTTGCGAATGCGGCAAGCCATGATTAGATTGTGGCTTGTGCTCCAGGCGTCCGACTAGGTTCAGCACGTTAGCGAATTCGGTCCGTTGAGTGTTGACAAGTCCGCATCCTCCTCTCCCGGTGCCTTTAGCGCCGGCCGTGTAACTCTAACGAGCTTAGGGTACGTTGGCTCTCTGCTCGAGTGCATTATCTGAAACCGCGAGGTGTTCTTGGCCAGAGTGGATGCGTTTCCGGTGCCACGACGTGTTCGAATGGCATACCCGTTACGTTGTCAACGGTCAGGTATCGCGAACAGATCGATTCACGAGAAAATTCTTCCGTTGAAAGCGTCTTTCCTCTCTTGCTTCTTGTACAAATATTTTTCCGCTTTAGGTTTCTCCGATAATACGTACTTGATGCAACTGAAGCTATTTTCTTACTAATTATTTTAATTTACAAAAAAAAACAGCATAATTATATGTATTGAGATTTATTGTATACATACATAATGTCAATTTAATTAAATCAATCATTTTTCATGTGTAAAATAAAATAATCTTATGTCTATGAATAACTACAAATAATTAATAAAAAAAGATTTGAAAATAATAGATTTAACATAGCATTATTACTAAGAGTACGGTAATATTTTTTTCTTTCAAGAAAACGTGAAACCTAATAATATCAAAACCATCTAACTAATTTAAACAAATCTATATCTGTATTAATATTTATAGCAATTTAATAGTTATTATTTAACCGTAATATTGATGCTTTTTGTTTTTAATTCATTTAATAGTTATTATCTTTAAATAAAAAAAAAAGACTTCGCCAAATTTTATCTACACATATATTATCTGACTACGTCTAGCTCTTATCTACTTCGTTCCTATCTACATGTTGTCATTTCTTTTGCGAGCATCCTTTTTTTACACCAGCACGTGATAGTGCAACGAAAGCTCCCTTGCATCTCTCTTTTTTTATCTATAAATGAATATTTCCTTGTGCCGACAGTGGTGAAATTATACAAACGGGATTCCTCCCATGGTTCAAATCCAGCCACGGCAATATCGTTACTTTTTACTATCTTCGTGGCCAATAAACATAACCGTTTTCGTAACTGCTAACCCGGCTGTCTCTGCAAAAACAAATCGAAAAATATATCTGACGGTTGTCGAGGAATATAAAGCCGAGGAAAATCAGCCATTGGTGAAATTTTTTTAATTAATAGATATAAAGCGCCGGAGTTATACATGTACGTTCTGCGATGCAGCGCAATCACGTGTATTCACTGAAACAATAATTTACTTATATAAAATTCGTGTGCGTATCTATAAGTGTAAAAGTATTTATAGAAGAATGTGACATATTTTTGCAATTTACCAGTAATATATTACGTGCACAACAAAATACAATTTTACAAAAAATAAAATTTCTTAAAAGCATGTATCTATTATTTACGATAATATTTATTTGTCTATTAGATCAGAGCTGTCAGATCAAGAATTTCTTCGCTTCATCATCGTTAACTTCGATTTAAATAATTTACGAAGTCATGATTATGGGTGCGAATGTGACTGGGCGGAACGCGAGCTTCGGCTAAGTATCACGGTAGAAAACCCCGAAAACCCGGTCATTAATTGTCTTAGACGTTTAAGCGATGTAAACACTGGAGGTCGCGAAAGGGAAAGCCCCTGGGTAAAAGCTTTAGCAAAAGTATACGAGTACCGTTAACGGAAGTTTTTCCGCATAACGACGCGGCTCGCCGGCAGTTTTCACAATTTTGCGGAGACTGTACCACGGGGGTAACCCTTCAAGTATAAACCACCCCCTACGGTAACCATGGCAACACGGACGTGGTATTCCTACCCGGCAACTCGCCCCGTTCCTACCTCCTCTTCCAACGTCCTTCTACCCTCCACCCCCTACTCCAGTCTCTTGCCCCTCACCCTCCATCACCGATACCCAAGCCTCCACCCTAAAAACAAGAGTGTAGTTGCCGGATCACGTGGTTCCGTCGCTCTCAAGGGGTGGGAGGTCGAAGGGAAGTGAGGATAGAGCCAGAATAGGATAGAAGGGGTAGTTCCTAATTGCACCGGGTGGGTGAGACACTAGAGGGGCTCCAGAATTGATGCAGGAATTTTGAGGCTAGGTTAACTCGCTCTCGCTCCCTCTTTCCTCTTTACCTCAACCTCTCCCTCCTTCTCCCTGCCTCTTTCTCTATCTTTGTTCGCTCACTCTCCATCATTCTCCTCTCTTCTTCCCTGCTGCGAACACCTATCTCTCGCCGGTTGCTCTCCCTCGAGTGAGTCCAGAGAAGCTAGTAGGGGTTGGTCCCCTAGACTGAAAAATGCTGCGGTATACCGGCCGGACATGGGGGTCCTTTTCGAAATCCTCCCGAAACTGTAATGAGAAACTCACTCGCCGATTTTCAACCCACCGAGCTCCCGGCCCACTGAGAATCGCCGAAATGACCACGACGGTCCGGTCGTAATTCTATTTGCCATGCACCGTACTTAACTTCCAAGCTCCTCGTTTTTTTCCCATAACTTAGATTGAGCTGGTTGATACTTAAACGGCTGTGACCCTCCCATCCGCAACACGAAGCGTTCAACAAGAAGTTTCCGTCTATCATCGATTCTTTCACAAAATTCTCTTTCTACGATGTTAGAATAAATCTTATTTCTAAATGTCTCCGGTAATAAAGAAACGATTAATGTATTATTGAAATTATGAATGAAATTTATTATACAGCAATAAAAAAAATTAAGAATTTTTTCATACAGATCTTATCTTAATCTTCCATCTTTTTCTCATTAAAAATACAACGAATATCGAGCAAAATTTTTTACAGTTTTCTGTATTTTTTTCATTTTAAAATTTTTAAATTTTTTTTTTACGTTAGAAACCCTCAGAGAATCCTGGGCTCCGCCCTGAAAGTCGAGAGCGAACGAGTCCCTCTTCGGCTGCCCGGCCAACGAAGAGGATAGTTTGCATACGTGGTGCAGCGGAGAGGGTGGCAGCCGGACACAGCCCTCCGATCAATGAAGGCGAAGCGCGCGCAGCCCCTCCGGTTTTTTGAAAATCTGCCCGCCAACCTGGTACTGCCCCTTGTTTATCCCCTCCGCAGTGTCTACATCTGAACCGCATACCAAGATGGGGAAACGTAGCGACGCCGCGAATACACCATTTTGCTGTCGACTTGTTCGATTCACCTAGCATCGCCATTTTGCCCAAAGAAGCTCCTCTCAACAACAAAATTTGTCGATGCATCATCGATGATGCATCGAGATAAAGAAATATGTAATGATATTATCAGTTCAATTCCTTTACATGAGCGTGAAAAAAATCACGTTCTTTAAAAAATGATTCAACTGCGGTCTTCCCGCGCGCAAAAAGAATTGCACAGAGCCGCCCTCTCGCTTTTTACAAGCGCGATCTGCATGTGAAAGGGATACAAAAAAAAAACAAAAAAAGATTCTTTCTTCGTCGTAAAGAGGAAACTGGTGCCATCTACTGGCATTTTTTGCACAAGCTATTCTTCACCCTTCATCCCTTGCGTGCATTTGTCGAGCAAGGGCACGTATGAGTTCACGAACCCCCAGTAGGATGGCGCCACTAAGCAAATTCTATTTTAAAAAATTATTTGCATTATTTTTTAATATTTTACTACTTAAATTAATAGCTTGCCTTCTCAAAAATAATATTTAAATATTAATCGACAAATCGCTATAATTTGATATAATATTAAATCATAAAATTAAATTATAGTATTATTTTTTAACTATCGTATTATTTTGTTCTAAAAAAATT
This sequence comes from Trachymyrmex septentrionalis, assembly GCF_001594115.1. Classification (NCBI taxonomy): domain Eukaryota; kingdom Metazoa; phylum Arthropoda; class Insecta; order Hymenoptera; family Formicidae; genus Trachymyrmex; species Trachymyrmex septentrionalis. The sequence continues at coordinate 4,100,296 of NW_017305536.1, read as the reverse complement.
ATTTTGGCGTATTTTTAGTCATGTTTCTTAAATTTTTAATATTTCTCGAATAAAAGTAATGAATAAATAAAATGAATACATTATATAAAATATAAACATCATATAATAACGTCTTATAATAAAATTTCGTATAATCAAACAAACTGTTTTGTTTAAGAAACTTAATTATCTTGTTATACTTTCATATTTTCCAATATCTAAAGAATGTAATTTTATTTATGAAACTTCTTCTTACTGTTTTATTTATAAAACTTTACGTTTAACTATTGAACGTTATATATATTAATGTTATATGTGTATCGATTCCTTCGGCACATTAATCAAATTAGTCCTTACCATGTAACTTCCATTTGATGTGCACAACTTGTTCGTTCTATGTACCTACTGCATGCGAACTTTGAATTAGACATCATTAGGTAAACCGAAAATTCAAATGCAGATTGTATATTTTGTTTGAAATTTACGAAACATATATATTATATATCGAGTGCTGATATCGTTCGTAAAATAAGCATTATATTTTTTTATAAGATAATTTATACACGCATAATTTATAAACGTAATGATATTACATCATTATATTTTCTATTAAATATATATGATATTTTACTTTGAAAGTTGTTCTTTATCAATACTAAATAAAAAGCTAATTATGCTTAATGTATGTATTGCGTGTGTATCTCCATACACGTTAAGTAATATGAACTGTGACTATGCAATTTTTTAATATTAAAGTTTTTTACTTTGATCTTAATATTACTGTATACCCCGATACCAAAAGGTCTACATTAGAAAAATTAATATGAAAATCATAAGTCTTTTGTGAATAAAGAAGAAAGATCATCTTTCATGACTGCAACGAGGTGCACAATCCCGAAACCCAGCTGATGGAAGGTCGAGGGTTGGCGCATATGCACGACACTCGTTTCCCGTTCGTAGTTCCTATAGTTGCGTTCTTGTCCGGGTTTCGAGAGGACGCGGTAGTCACGCGATAATAAATTATTCGAGATAGATGATGTTGCCACGCCACAACGGGTCTGGGCTTGCTCTCTGCTCCTGCAGTGTTCTGCAACCGGGTATTTATGCCGAGTCTGGCCGCCATGCTTCATACCACCGGGATAGCAACCCCCCTGAGTTATGTCGACCGCGTTGGTCTTGATAGATTTTACAATTTACGATCGCGGCGTACACGCGTCGCCGAAATATCAAGCTGTCGCGAACTTCTCCGTCGACGACTTCGTTTTCGACAACCGTGCCTTTCACCGTCGAGGCAAAGTGCACGATACACTTTGCATTCTCAGACACACGATATCAATTCGAATGTCAATTTGTGTGACTTTACAGCGATTATTCTTGCACATGTACAAAGCCTCGCAATCTTTCAGATCTACATTATTGTGTAACAATATATAATATATATATATAGAGAATATTTGAAATTTAATAATTATAAATTATTCTAATTATAAATAAATATATTTGAAAGATGTTTCATTTCTTCAGTCATTTGAGAATTAAACATTCGTCACTCACTGTGATCGTGCACGTCAAATTTCGCAGAATTTGTCAAAAATAAATCACGTGCAATGAAAATTAACTTTTTAAATCTCAAAATAATTGTTAATTGATTAAAATTTGAAACGAGTTTTAGAATGAGCTGTAGACTGGTATCAGAGGAGCGCTCATCATCAAGCGTACGGGTTAGTTTTATGGTCCTACAAAGATAAACCTCTGGCTGTTACCACCCCGTCGTATTATCTCTGGGTGCTAGGTGGAAACATACTATACGCTGGTATCGCACTGGACTAGACCGCCATTTCATAAGCTTTCACATCATTTTACCCGGATACTAACCACCGTCGGCTGATGTTCCTCACCCTTGAATCTCTTCCGATGCGTCGCAAAGTACCAAGTCAGCCGGATGGAATAAATGCAGGTGAAACGCGTGGATCGATTTAGAAAGAGGACATCTTTATTTTCCATTCAATTTAGGGATATGCATTAAGGGAGCGACGATCTCTTTAATATAATCACAATGTAATTAAAGTACTAATAGTAATTATATATAAAACTTAATCCAAACCTATAAACTTTAACTTATATCATAAATTAATGACTATATAAATATATTATCCTAAATCATTCAAATTAATTTATCTTATTTTATTGTTAATGTAATACTAATAAATATTTATGTACCAACAAAAATCTCTAATACATATTGAGTAATATATGTACATTAATTTTTTTAACATTCTTATACATCTGTTTCCGCGCAGTGATTACTGATTAATAAGCTGAATAAACTAGCTAATATAAAATTAACGCTTCTTCTCTTTGTTACAATTTATTATTATATAACTGCTTATCTATGTATTTCTCAAATTGTCTTACCTCTGCATTAAAGATATTTTTTTAAACGTCATTATGCTACTTGTTGGTATCTGAAAAAAGAAGTATGAGTTAGAAATAAAATTAAACAACAGCTTATAATTAATATATCTAATAATTTTCTGTATATTTATACGTCACATACATCTTATATTGTTGTATTCACTCAATTTTTCTTTTCGATATTATCATTTTTAGATAAACAATGATTTTGTAGTTATTTACAACTTTTTTTATACTTATTTTATAATTAATTTTAAATTTGCGAAATTTAATTCTTTTAAATGTGTGTTATTAAATATCATAGATGTTTGTGTTTAATTGCAAGCTAAAAATAGTAAATTTTTTTCTTCATGCAAGTTCGATAAGGAGTAGTTTTCAACCTTCGTCTCTAACTATCTCTATACATGTCTGACTCTACCAGAGGTTTTAACCGGCTGCTCCACCGACTGCGACCCCAATTGAAAAGTCTCCTCGGCGCGGACTCTCGCGATGAAATACTAACGCAATTAAATGCCGCCGACGAGCCCAGACCGGATATTGGCACTTCTCGGCCGCGCAATGGTATTACCCTTCCGCCTTTCGACGCAAACACGACGATGTGTCTCGGCCATTCTCACCCCACGACCGTTGCTGGTACGTATCGTAGCTGCCACCACAATTGTCATACCTCCGCGCCATCCTCCCATTTTACCACCCCATTCCGTGTAACCCGGTACAAAGGAAGTGCCTGGAAATCGTCCAATATCGAGTGAAGTTCTCGAAATCCTCGATATCACTTTCTAGTCGTCATAGATTGCGCGATGACGCGGAGGTCCAGAAAGGGCAGAACGGTGATGGCAGTCCCGGATCGCAGAGGGTACGACCCGATTAAGCGACGACGTCCTACGACGCTCGACACTCTCCGCACGTACGACGAGAACTCCCGCAGCTGCTCGGGATTCCATTCGCGCCAATTTCGGGAGACCGATGAAGACGGAGGGTAGCTTTGGCATGTAGCGTAAGAAGTCGATTATCAGCCGGCTCGCAAAATACGTGCCACAAGCGACGCTATTACGAATGCGAGCGACGCTATTACAATACCATCGAATTTTGTCAAATCTACAGAAATTTTACAATAAATTTCAAGACGTATCGAGTATGACACGTTTTTCACATAAGAAGGAAACAACTAAAAAAACTGGCGGTTGATCAATTTACAAAAATTAGCTTATACTTTAAGCAAATAATAAATAACATGACTCAGATGATTATTCAAGAAACAAAAAATAGAACTTTCCTTACATTTCTTTCGTATACGCAACATATCATACTTCTCATGATGGATCGCAAATTTACGTATATCCATTTAAAGGGTTAAGAGCCAAGTTTCCTCAATTTCTAGTAAAAGCTGACTGGGATATTGTCGCGGGGATGGAAAGTATGGGTGGAAACGGCGAGTGTCGTGAGGGACGATAGGAAGGAGAGATGGACCGAATTTGTCAGGCTAACAAGGTGTTAGCTTCTCGCCGCGGCGCGCCTCGACATCTGTAATGCTCAAAGTTAATTTCAGCCGCTTCGAGGGCGCAACATCGACCGTTCGTCCGCAAGAGGCACAAGCATGAACAAGATTCTTCATTTAAAGCTTCTAAAGAACGTTTTCTTTAGATATCCTGATATTGCGAAAAATGGATTAAAAATTATCTTTTAAACTTGCAAGAAGGGTATACGCAAAATACAAATTATATCAAAAATAAACAGACTAAATAATATAGTATTATTTATCACATTCTTCATTATTCGAAATTTGTTTAATTATAAAAGTATTTAAAAAGAACCAGAAATTAGAATATTTAAAAAATAAAATGTATGATTAAAATAAAATTAGTAAGAAGCAATGTATAATAGATTTCCAGCATATACGCAATATTTCATGCGATATTGAAAGAATAGTAAAACTCGATTATTTAAAATAACAATATTATAGAGACAAAAGAAAAATTCACTGATAATAGAGGATGAATTTTTGAGATATATTTTACAGATGATTCATAGACAAATGTCACATTTTCTAGGAAATCCTTTGTTTCAACAAAGTTGCCTCCTGCGAACTGAGAAATGATCACAGTACGAGGTTAACAAAGTCGATGGAAATTGGAAGCGTCACCTATCTTGTCGTCACTACGACCGAAGCCGGGCATCGTACGTGCACGTAAAAGGGTTGGCGACGACGGAAGGGAATGGAGTTGGGTGCCGAGCGAGAGGTGGAAGAGGAAGAGAGGAGGAGGTAGCGGTTTGGCGAGGACACCGGGTGGAGTCGACGGCGTTGCCCGGCATCGACCAGAATATTATGGACTTATCAAGCCATCCTAATAGTCTCATCAGGATGCAAGCCTGCAGATCTCATCATCCTCGGCGTCCCTGGACCACGTAGGAACGAGCGAGCAATGGCGTTTCCTGGCATAGATAGCGTTATAGGAAGTAATAGCGGACTGGTATGATTACATGCTGTCCTAAGATATGGACGACTTGGAAGGACGTCAACTCTTACGTTGAAAGTCAAGACTTACGTTACATCCCCTTCTTTCGTCGCTATACTGCGTAACAGACGTTCTCGCACTGAAGATGCCACTGAAACTTTCATTTATTCCAAAGTGGGCAAATTTAAAGTAAATGATGATGAACTTTTAGCGAATACAATATTTGTAAAATCAGAAGAAATATTTCTTAATTTCTTAATTTTAGCGACAAGTTTATAAGCATATATATTGCATAATTAAAAATTGTAAATCTAAAACCTTACTATTTTTCTATGCTAATAATTTCAGAAAATTTTACTTTTGATGTTTTTATTTACCAATTATTTACATACATTTGTTATTTTTTTTTAAATTGTCTATCTTCAAATATATTATTCTTGTATCTAGTATTATTGTTTTCTGACGCATTCGAAATTAATGGGTAATGCATTTTGTTTGAGAGATCATAAATTATCAAAAAGGCAGCACAAAACAAATTAGTACTGCGACCAGTTTGCAACCCTCGCTACCACATATTGCATACCGTGTACGCGCAAGCACGAGGAATTACATAGTTTTGGGATATATATTGTTGTTTAGTATGGTTTAGAATTTCCATAGATAACGGAGAATTATAACGGAGGCCGCTGTCGCGGGACCGAGAAATCGTGCGCCGTATAGGTATGCATATACTTGCACATGAACACATAGAAACTGCTTCTTTCTTTCAAATTAATTCACAAACCGGAAAGGAGAGAATACCTGAATCGATAGCCTGAAGCATTGCTACAGTCATATTAATTCATTGCCTCTCTATTTCAGTTAAAGAAAACTCAGGCACCAAATTGCTCGAAGAATCTTATTGGAGTCGAAAGATCGAAGAAGAGATGTGAAAGATTTCATAAACGTAACAATTTTTAACAGAGAGAAACATAAATTCAGGAATTCCATAATATAATCCATGAATATAATCCAAAATATAACTAGCATTGAATCTACCGACGCAGGTTATCAATCATTAATCATCGTTCTTATAAATAGCAGAAGATAGTATACGTCGCCTAAGTAAGTAGCATAAATTGCGGCGGAAGTACAGCGGATCTGATAAGCCCGCGCTAAATTGCGCGAGTACC
>NW_017305536.1:4080402-4094174 GCF_001594115.1 Trachymyrmex septentrionalis | reverse complement strand
CCCCCCCCCCCTGAGCCGCAACTAATAACTCGGTTTTTTCTTTAACGACGAACTACAAACTAATCTACGGCACACGCGCGCTGTCGCTCGGCGGATATACTATTGGCGACCCTAAACCCACGTTCGTGCTCTTTCTTCCTCCGTCGTGCATCCCTGCGCGTCTCTTTCGCGGCTACGACACGAGCGGGCGAAAGTCATGACGATGCAAAAATGGTACGGCATTGGCGGTCGACCGGGACCGAGTAACCTACATTCTTTCGGTCGAGCCGTGGACCACACTTGATCGTTCCGTGTACCCGTGAGAGAAGGTTAGGTTTAAGCAACTCTGTGGAAGTTGCGGGCAGGGTCGGTTGGCCCGAGGGCGGCGGCAACTATTATAAACTGTAGCACCTCGAACTACCGCCTCCAGCCTTCCTTCTCTAACACCGGACGGGCCGCCACCCTTCTTCGCCCCGACCGCCCCTCGCCACCGCCCTTTACCTTGCTTCTACCTCGAATCCAACACCGTTCCCCACACCCACCGCCGCCTTCACCGCCGCCTTCACCGCCGCCTTCACCGCCGCCTTCACCGCCACCGCCGCCGTCGCTCTGCGCCAACCACCCCCCCCCCCCCTCCTCACCCCCGACTCCAAATAACCCAGGAAGCCCCCTGCCGAACTAACCCGCACCCCGGAACTCTCCCGGTTTCTCTCCTACGCCGTATCCTCTAATCAATCAACCCCCAGGCATCTCGGCTCTGCATGGTCTGCACCGGGGATCGCGGCTTTCCAGTCTTCACAGGGAACGTCTCTCTATCTCGAAAGACGAAAGCATCAGCCGAACCCGTGGGTAACCCTGTTGCTGCAGAGTCCGTTGCTGCAAACGGCTGTGTGCGCACACATGCGGCCACGAACACGAACGCGCGTAGGCATGCATTCATCGCGCGACGTGGAATCTCCAACTCTGCGGCGAGCAAGATCGAAAGGTTTCGGGCAAACCTCCGATCGACCTACTTGCCGGACGTTCCTGATTAGCGTCTTGTCTATTGATTAATGCTCGTTGATTAATGTGAAGCCGTCGCCGGGAGCTCTCAAAGGCTTCTATGTTTAATCTGTGTCTAGTAAGGTATAAATTATATACACTCGAACGGCCAAACTGGTCAGTTTGACCGCTAAATACTTGTTTCCCACATCAACCATGAAGCATATATTTTTATAAATTTTTTAATTATCGTTAGTAATGAAAAGCATAACGGGAGATATTTCGCCATATTTTCCTCGCGGGATTGAAATCGTATTGTATTTTATTTACAGACAGAAACTGCGGTAGCTGAAGTAGATATCTATTTCTCGTAAGGAATGAAACTTAATATTATAATAACCCGCTTGTTCGTTCGATCGAGTAATTAATATCGTCTATTATCGGTTATGACAAATCTATAACCCTTTCCCATAATCCAAACTATAAAGAACCAAGAAAGCACTTTGGCATTTAGCCATCTACTCGAACTCGTGATTCCTCACGTCGGCGATGCCAGGTACAATGGAGTTAATAAGTAATTATCGCGGTACGATTTTACTCGGCAGCCATTCCCGTTCATTTCCTCGATATCTTCGGACAAGCTGCCGCCGCGTTTTCGCTGTCTCCACCGTTTGGTCCCGAATCGCGCTCCAATATCTGCCGTTTTCTCCCATCGATTTAGCCATGCAGGCTTTGGCGTAACTATACGCGCGAGAGGAAATGGAGTAATTATAAGGAAATAACGGGCGTTGTCTATGTGGTGGGCTCTCATTGAGAGACCTTGGGGAGGCTTTTGCTTCCCTTCGATAAACCGCGGATTCTCCAACGTGAGAATCCCAATACTGTGCGAGATTATCGACATATCATAATGTATCGTTATTTGTATTGTATACTGCTACGATGTATATTTCTAGCGTTTTAATTTGATTCAATTTCATCGCCGTAAATACGCATTTTACATAAGTCGAGCCGATTATCAATGTGATCACGTTCTCCGTTTGAACGATCTTATGGACAAGAATAAGTGAAAGAAGATATATATAAGAAGCGTGGAACGATAAGTGGAAAAGGTAAGTAGAAATATAGCAGCGTACCGAGGCGAAAAGTACGTAAGTCTCGATAGAATAAATCGTGTATCTCAATTCATTCCTCTAGACGAAAACATCGGGAACGGAGCTACGCCGCACGATTGATCGCACTTTCTAATTACAGGAGCCAAACCGCGGGCATTTATTTAACAACTCGACGCTCGCCGTGAAGTCGACGCGACGTCTCTCGCAGAGAGACGTTAATTCGTTAACGTTTAATTGCGCAACTTGACTATTCTCCGCTTTCTCCCCCTGATCTAGTACTCACGCGCGGGGCTGCGTGAACAACGCATTATACGCGTGTACTTGCGTGGAATTAACCGACGAGCCAATACCTCTCGCAGTGGTCCCGAAGATACGCAATGCAATTAATATAATTACTTTCGATTATACGGAAGGTAGAGGAGCGAGAGGGGTGAGAAAGAGAAAGAGGGCTGTCTCTCTATCCTCGTTTTCCAAGCTATCGCGTCGACTTGCACGAGATTGCGTGCTTCGCACACAGATACGTATGTGTGTGTGTGTGTGTATGTGTGTGTGTGTGTATATGTGCGTGCGCACACTCAACATTTTACCTTCGTTTCAGCGACTCGATCTTTTGACTTTACTGCGTCAGCGAGAATAAAGAATATTGCTAGTAGAAAAGCTTCGACTACACGTATCACAGATGTATCTCAGTGAATAATTCATCAAAGAATGTTATTTGTTTACTTGTTCGTATCAATAAAATATTGAAGTTTATTTTGTAATAAAAATCTTCTCCGTGCTTTTCTCAGTGCTTCACCGATATGTTAATATTATTAATATGTTTCTTTATTTAAATATTAAAAAATTTTACATTGGAATGTTATAGCTTAATTTTTTTTTTTTTTTTTCGATATATAAATTATATCGAAAAAAATAACAATTAAATTGAGAGCTTAATTGAGAACGTTGATTAGTTCCAACATAATGTGCGCCACATCGCTATTTTCTGTTTAAGATTGCTCTTGCGATGTAAAATATATATTGACCTTTACTCGAGATCACTGTTGTACGACCTTTGTCATTTCTTTACGTACATGAATAACTCAAGGTAAGCCTTAAGGTTTACCCTTTGTGCTAAGTTTATTTCTACCGCAAACTTACTTAATGCGAGACTAATCATACTCGGTATTTAACTGTTCAAATTCTAATGTATATTTCACGACGGAAATGAATTTAATTGTTCTAGTGCAGCCAGTTTGCGCTATCAATATTCAATTGGCACGTGGCTACAAAGAATTATCGCGCATACGGTGCATCTGAAATATGTAACAGGACGAGGGATGCCCTTCGCGTTCAACCAAAAGTGAATCCTGCTCCGTGCACGCTCACGCGAGAACAACCACACTCGTGAGTTTACCAGAACGAAACTACATGCGTGGTCTAGATGTATGCAATTTTGACTAGATTAACGCTGCATTATTCAGCTAATTAACTGCTAGGAACCGGCCCGCTGTTTTCGGTATCCCCGTGGAAACAACATCGTTTGTCTTGCACTTCTACTCGCTCAGCACTGTCGCAGATATAGGCTTTTTGCATTATTGGCCTTTCAAACTTGTCTGTTACATTTACTAAATAACTCCATGCTGAAGAATTGCCAGTTCTCGTTTCAAGATTTTTAAAAATATATTTAAAGATTTGCGAATAATTTCGACGTCAACTAAAAACTAATGATAAAATGTCATCTTTGTACATCGATAAAAATCTGTAAGGGACGCATACGAATTTAAGATGCATACTATTTGTTAAAATCGCATTAATATTAACAATAAGACTAAGTAATCAGTTATTTCCCAAAATATGACGGCCGTGCAGTCAAACGTGCAGAAGAAATATTCTGAAACTAAAAGAAGTTTACAGATGCATGAGAAACTAACCGAGGAATGGAAATCTATATTCAACCTACCATCCGCTTTTCGTATTGATTTGAAGAGCAGCGAAGCACGAACGAGCTATTTCGAGTTTGGCAATCATGTTCAACGTTGCGACCGCCATCTTCTTCGGAAACACTACGCGATATTGCAGTGACGTTCGGCGTTCCTCTCAAGCGCGAGCTCTCTAAACTTTGGTCGAATCGAGGAGATGGCAAAGGAGGATAAGAGGAGGGAGAGGGGCAAGGGGAGCGCGGCCGCAGAGAAACGGGAAAGGCGATGCTGGAAATGGGAGAATGGCTGAATATTCCTCGAGGACGAGCACTCCGTCGGTAGCGGCAACGGTCGAGTCTAGGCGTAGCCGATCCAGAAACCAGAAACCAGAAACCAGGTATAGCTTTAATACAGAACTATCTTGATGCCGCATGGATGGACATGCAAGGTGCCTTTGCCACGAGTGTACGCAGTTTGCAAAATCATATTTATCTCGACCTCATTCCCCTGTCAACGAAATCGCGAAGTGAACGCTAATTATAATAAAACGACAGCAACTTTAAATTCCACAACAGTCGCGGTAAAAAAAATAGTATAATTATTGAAGACCTTTCGAAGTAATTACGATTTGTCTTCATTCGCACGAAAGAATATATTGTAGTCATTTAATACAAAATGTGATCGTCCAATTCCCGGTATTATCTATTTATCATTCACGTTCAGTGTCAATGTGAGATAAAAATTATACGACCACATTTAGCGCTAAATGCGCCGTGAGAATATGGATCGTCGCCTTCATTATTAGTATAGTAGAGCTCGAGCTGCGCATATCTCCCTTTTTAAAGATGACCTTCGTAAAAACTCATCTTACTTTGCTTTATACGATGATAACAGATGCTAGAGTCTCAAATTTCTCGCACTCTTTCTAGGAAAATAGCCGCCGATAAAAATATCTTCTTTTTTATGTTACAATATATACAATAATGAAAACTTAAATATTAAAATGCTGCATATTTATAAGATTATTCTTTAATATCAATATATTTGAAAAAGTTAATTTTAGCGCAACATCCTTTTTTTTTTATATATAGGGTATATAATAATTAAATTGTTTATCTTAAGTTTCAGTCATTGAACAAAAGTTTATAATATTCCGTATATTTTTAGAATTTTTTTTGCTACTTGTTTTATCGATTTGATGAAGAAAGCTTTAACTTAAAATTCAAACAGTAATTGATCTAATAATAGTGATTGATTCTTTGAAAGAGAGAGAGAGAGAGAGAGAGAGAGAGAGAGAGAAATAGTTATAGAAAAAAATCTACAATATAAGCATATAATGTGAATTATCTCTGAATATTATCTTAAAACAAGACAATAACGCATATTGTTCCAGATGTATCTGGAGGTCTCGCAAATGGGCATCTCGAGTTATCGGTAGCTGAATGTCGGCGGTGGCGGCGGCGATCCGATTGGCGTCGCGAGTAAGTTCAAATGCAAAGGTATGCGAAGGTATACGAGACCAACGCAGGCATTTCGCCTCTGGAGGGCCCCACGGCTACCCTCAAGCAAGTAGCGCGATCGCGTTATGCCGCAGACTGGAACTATCGTTTGCGTAGATGTGTGCGAGTATGCATGGAGACTCTGCACCGCACTATCCCTCCTTGGCCCGCGAAACCCCCCCTAAGTCCTCCTCACTGAGCCACCCACGACCAAACCTCCTTCCTCCTCCATCTCCGCCTCCTCCTTCTCTATGAAGCCCCGCGGCCACCCCCTGCCCGCCGTTCACCCTTCCTTATTGCAAGTTCCACGGTCCGTGCATTAAACTATGGAGTTGCCCAGGCATCGACCCAACCCAACCCGCCCACCCACCATCTGGATATGCGGCCCGCGCGCATATACGCTATGTACATTTCTAATCAAGCGATATTGTAACTGCGGTCTAACCTCCAAACACCACGGCCTCCACTACCGGCAACCACCCCCTCCGCCCCTGTTTTCCACCCCGATCTTCCCTCTCAGTCGTTCCCACCGGTCGACCTTCCCCTCTCTCCCCCGCCACCCTCACTCGGAGTTTCATTCGAGTCCTCTCCTTCGTACACTATCGCGTTCGTATTAAATTGCCGACTTGCAATCGTCGCTATCCACCACGCGGTTCTCCCCTGGGCGGGTGAGAGGGGAAGAAGGCGATTGACTCTGCGGGATACAGTCACATGGTCACAGGAGTCACAAAGACCATGCACAGTATATTTCGAACTGGTTCAATATTGAAAAGTGAAAAAGGAACTGCAAATTGTTACTATATATTTATACTACTTTATAGGCGTAAATAAAAGAAAACGCGAGCATAAATCTTTATTGATCCATGACGTAATAATGATTAATTAGATGCTTAACCTCTCTTTAATGCATCAAGATTCTAGTTTGTACTAAAAAATGTAGTACGTGCTCTAAGTGCAAACAAAGTAATATTTTTTTTTTAATCGCGTGGGGAAGTTATGTCTACATGTAATCTATATAAATGTACCTACGTAACAAACTGAAACACTTCCGTAGAAAGTAAATGTTAAGCTAGTATATTTATGTACTCATTTATACTCATATGACACATATCATATTTATATACTCAAGATTACCGCTATTAATCATACTGATGTTGATTTGAATAGCGCGATACCTTTCAACGTACGGAGTTATAGTTAAATGTCTTCATGCCTCCTCCGCACATGGCGCGAAATTCATGGAAAATCAGCGGTCTCCGTAATCGCCGTTCGCAAACCACGCAAATATGGCTGGAGTCTCGTGACTACTATTGACTAGAAATGGAATTTATACCCGATCGTAATTGAAGTTACCGGAACCCCGTAACCGTGGAATAAGTTTCCATCGGGTGCAATAAATACATATATTGCATGATATATCGATGCTAACATCAAAACCTGTATCATCTGAGTCATCGTTATTAAACTAGTGCACTGTCGTACTAACAAAGTCGATTTAACGATACGGAGAAAAACAAGAAGAAATGTCAAATTGCCGCATAATGCTAAGCACACATTTGCATCGTAACGGTACGTGTAGGCATTGGGTTTAATTGCACGCATGAAATAATTGCCACTTCCACCGAGACGATACGGGATTTCATTTTACGGAAAATTCCGGCGTTGAGGGTAAACTCCATTTCGCGCCAAGTTATTTGACGCTCGATTAATGATACGTACATTACGTCCCTAAACTGTCGGCTGCTCGAGCCCTTAGTTGCTTAAACACCGATATGTAGTAATACGATTTTGGAAATGATAGATCCGTATAATCCTCCAGAAATCATAATACATGGAGAAGAGAAGAAACGAGGTGAAAATTTAGTAGGGATACAGCGCGACCCTTCGATCTTTGTTAGCAATCTCTTTCGCTTTGTTGCTTTAGAATTAAATATTTATTATACTACAGAAAATATGTGTGTATCCTGATTTTGTCAAACATCGCAATTCTCGTCGCAATTATTATGGCATGAAAAACAGGAAAAGAAATTAAAATAATATTATTGCTCTTTCTCATTTCGAATTCGCATTTACCTAATTTTAAACGTTGTAACAATAATATATACAAGGACAGCTGTATTATTGTAGAACTCGAAACGGTATTCAATTTAGTGAAGTGAAACAAGATGGATGAGAGAAAACGTAATCTAGACCTGGACCAAATTTTCGAAACCTGTTTCGCTGACGACCGCTCTCAAGACCGCGAGGCTTTCTCACGATACTGATGACCGCTGGTCATCTCACGAGATGCGTGAATATCACGCGCAGGAGAACGTATCCCTCAAAAATCAGGTCCAGGGGATAAAACTGGTCGAACCAGGTTAATGATAATGCACATAAATAACTTCAGCCATAATGATATCTGCATTGTCGTATTCAAATAAACGGAATTTAGTTCTTAATAACGTCTTAATAATAAATCTTTAAAAAATGCATTATACAAATAATACCGTAATTACGAAATCGCATTATAATCATATAAGTAATAAAGAGCTTATTATTTTAAGTAACGAGCTAATCATACGTTAAATTAATTTTAAATTTTATTTTATATAAATTCTGTGAAAATTGTATGATATTTATTAATATATATAATATTTTTTATATATTTTTTTTTTTAATTTTATTAATTAGATGTATTTAGTTTCAATGGAAATATTTCTATATACTTTTTATATAGACTTATTAGTGTAGCACAAGTCCTGCCTTTACGCATATGCTGAATAAGTACTTTTTAATATTTGCTGTAAGCATCTGTGAGTGCCGTTAAAAAATTAAGTAAACACAAAGAAATCCATTACACGTTATCTCTTCAAAGAGGTTTCGTAAAATACGTGTCACGTAGGTGAATAAATTACGTCGTTTTCCGATACTGAACGAGAGGAAAACCTGTTTCGTTGCGCCTTCTCTCGTCATCTCGCTACTTGACTACTACGCGTTCTCACGGTAAGCCTGGACCAATGGTGATCTCCTGCATGTGCTCTCGGCGGAGAAGAAACTGGACTCCGTAAAGAGGGGTGGCAGGTTCTTGAAATCTAAAGACCGAAATTTTGCATCGCAAATAGACGCGTGCGGTAACCCGCGAGCTGGTTCCGCGTATTTCAAGAGACGAAAATCTGGGTCTGTCGGTCAGTATCGGGGATGCTGCGGTCCACGCAGCATCCCTTCTGCTCGTAAAATAGTTTTTCTCGGCGAGCAACTTCTCGAAATTTACGATCGTTCAAATCATGGTGCGCGGCGTCCCTGCAGATCGTAAAACATCTTTCTGACGTTCGAAGGAGTTGAAGAGACCCGTCGCGCGCATTAAATTTATCGTCATCATCATGCAGTTTATCATCCAGTTATCCAGGAACGATCATTCACACAACTTAGTGATTCCTCCAATTGGGCTGCAGTACTCTGTACATGCTAATTGAAGAATTTTATCAACGAAACATATATTTCTCTCGTCATTCCTACTAAACATGGTAAGCCAATTATTTATATATATTTATGCAAGTTTATTATTTACTTTTCGTACGTCATAAAAATCGTATTCTTTCCCCTCTCTATTTCCGGATTTCGATCATTTTTCTGTCGGCATCCGGATGTATTACGGTGACGATTAAAGAACGATACATTTAGTTTTAGTGAAGCGAATTATTAAATCGTCTTTAAAGATAGCAAACATAAAGTAATATTCAGGACGAAGGAATATCGAGTTACATCCGAGCGTTCGACATCCGTGACCGAGCCAGTTTGAGGTTAGAATTATTGATCTAATACTCGAGGAAGCTAAGCCGGGTGTCTACGTTGGTTCTGAGCGTATCTTATACTTCCCATCCCACGCGCCGCGCTCTCGACTGAGCTCAAAGCCTCGAGGTTCGCAGCCCCAAAAGGAGCCCCATAATTAATCGCGTCCCGGGCGAAACACCCCGAACGAAGGTAGCTTGTCGCTATAGCTAAATGGATTCCCCGTAGAGTTCCACGAAGAGTCTCTGGAACTACATCAGATATGTAATCCAACTCGGATCTTTATGAATCAGCTTCGGTAAAACATACGTTTTAACTAATTGTACATCTCTTTCGACAATTAAAAATCTAAGAGAAAGAAGAGACTGAAGAATGTGATAATATTAATTGTCGTTAATTAAATATAGATAAAATTGTAAAGTGTAGATGACATATTTAACATATATTAATAGAAGAATGAAAAAGCTTAAATATGAAACAAACAAGAGTTTATCAGTCTCACATAAGACATAAATAGATCGCTTCATATTTAATTGTTACCTAGAGAGAGTGTCGTATGGCATTTGATATCCGATAATTTCATAGATGTGTATATTAAAGATTACCCAATCGCCCTCCTAGTAATTAAGCATCTTCTTATGCAAATATTCAAAGAGTACTCCAATTAAGAAAGACCTTAAATTAAATGTGAACTAAATCAATGGTAATCGTGGATAAAAAAAAATAAGCATAATCCTCAAATACGAGGAAAATTAATATTTCAAATTTCGATCGTCGTATGTCAATTAGCTTTTTCGAAAATATTTCTAATTGCAACACTTTTCTTCATTTTCTCCAAATTCCGAAATGGATACAGTTTCTAATACTATCAAAGTTCTAGAGCCATTGATATTTTCCGAGGGCTACATGGGCGCGAACCATTACCACCTCGATGATTCTGGAGCTAGAGCATCGACAAACACTCGTAAACGAGGTACATACGCCGGAGAGGTGGAACCTTAGAGCGAAGTGTTAGGTCGGTCGGTCGGTCGGTCGGTTGAGAGGAATGGGGGCGGAGGGAAACGATGCACGAGAAGGCCAGGCCAGGTTGGAAACTACGTGCGGCCGGTGATTACGTCGATCGTCGAAAGAACAAACTCCGGATTGGATTAAGCACACGGTGCTGCACGGCGCGGCACCTTCCCCATTTACCGGCCGTGGCCGGCGTCGCCCTGCCACGGTTTACCATAAAGTTTACAACTTCTGTCAAGCTCCGCGCCCGCTGTAACCATACTAGAATGACGACAGACCGACCCTTTTGGTCCTCGACGTCCCTCCCACGATCAGCCCGCACGAGTGCAAGCTCATGGCCCACACACGCACTAACCCACACCTAGCGCCGTGAAATGAGTGCACCGGCCGAGTTAACGACTACGACTTCTCATTGTGCACGCGAAAACACTGCGATCATTGAGTACGAGGGAAACTTTAGCTTGGGGGATAAATAGCTGGCAATTTCGGAACTCGCCACGATTTCCGCCTACGTGTCGCAAGTTCGGCATTCTGAGAGCTGGTGTTCCAAGATGTTTCCATTATATTCGCCCTCTCTTTACGTTAAATGAAGGTAATCTCCGCTTTAAAAAGTGCAAATTATTAGTTGATATTAATAATAATTTTTAGTATAAAAAAATAGAACTAAAAAGAGCTTCGTATATCATACTTATATAAAATGTTTTATTAACATAAATTTTAATTGGAATTCTTAACTTAAAAATTTCTTAAATCAATTTCAATATTTCTATCAATTTTAATTTCAATTAATATGTAAGCATTCCTAAACTGTTTTAGATTTTTTTACCGTATTTCTTTAAATAATTTTCGAAAATAATTTAAATTTTTATGAAAAAAAAGAGTTCTAAGTAATTTAATTGTAAACAAAATATAAGAAGTTTAAAGTTACATGAATATAAAATAATGCAATTTAAAGAGCATTTTGGAATTAAAAAAATAAAGTTTCACCATATCATTTTCACATAAAATTATGAAATGTTCTTATGAATTGTTTAAAGATGATGTTACAACGTTTTCAGAATTATCAATATTTAAATTAAATTTAAATAATTGCTAAAAACAATTTTTCTTCAATATTTTCAACATATTCATTTTTATTGTAATAAAAATTTTTTTTAATAACAAATTATAGTTTTACTGCTTAAATTTTATTCATTATTTATTTAAAAAAAAAATAGCAATAGCACTTTGTATCCTTTATGCCCTCGTATTAAGATAAAAAAAAGTCCGGTGATTCCCTCTCTTCCACTCTTTTAAGCTGGAGAATTTTTTTAATGATCAATAGTAATTAAAAAAAAAAACTTTATTGAAATTACAAAAATACTAACATTAGCCAAATTATTGTCATTAATACAATAAAAATCATAATTATTTATTTGTTCTTTCAATATTAAGCATGCATTTACAAAAATGTGAAAGTACAAAAATGGACGCTGTCATGCCCCTCAAATGTAAATTACACCGGCTACCCCCTCGAATATTTCAAGGGTGCATCTATCTATGAGGGTTGAACTACCCTTTCCTTAATTCGCAACTAAGATGGCAGCCGACTCGCCGGCCATTTAGTTTCCCCGGCGATCCCGCAGCTCTCCTTGCTCGTCTCTGTAAGCTTCTGTCTATGTGTCGGATCGTATCAGAGGGGAGGGAGAGAGTAGTGCCGAGAAACCTGTGGCCATAGTCTCTGCATAACGTGGGGCAGGATAATTTTCTCAATTTCACCGTGTCTCTCGTGGGGTCGGTCGTTAAGGGCTCGAAGTGAGATTCCAGGGGGTCGAGGAAGGTTTCGGGGAGGGGCTGGTAAGGGTTAGACCGTAAGATAGTTTGATAGGCTTGGTTGCCAGGAGACCTCTAAGGCCTTAGCCCGACTATCTAATGCCGAGAAAGGCTACCCAGGAATACATATATACAGGCCCGGGCTTATAAGTGATCCTGCCCTATGTACTCGCCTTGCATTATTCGTCTCCACGCGTCCGCGTATCGTCCCGACACTCGAAGTAACACGCATCAAATGAGGTGATAAGAATTTAATTCGTAGCTAAAGCTTAAGATCGACATTTGCACGTAAAGTGCAAATAAACGTGGGAAGGTTTGAAGGAGAAAATATTTGTCTGATTCTCTATGTAAAGTAGAAAATAAATTTTCTTCTCTTCCTCTTTCTCTCAGCTCTTATTACCTCTTACGGATTCACACTTACTCTGTTTTTATTCTTTCTTTAATTCTTTTTTTCTTTTGTTAATTAAACTCGTTTCTCTTATTTTGACTTATTCGCACATTGTTATTTTATTCTATTGCGCTCATTCTTTTGCGCTTTTTACCTGCTATCAGTAACTTATTCTTAGAGAGCTTCCCTAAAATATCAATAAATGCTATTTATCTATCTCTTCCTTTTCTCTCTCTCTCTCTCTCTCTCTCTCTCTCTCTCAACTAATTTAATGTTTTGTTTGTACAATATGTGAGCTAAAATTAAAATAATTATTGAAAAATAGCTTAAATCAGCCAATACCACTAAAAAGATTTTGATGACAGAATTAGTCCCTGAATTACGCCTTGAAATTGCAAAAAACCAAACAACAAATAATTTGAGTTATAATAGTTTTATACAGCAAAATGACTATATTTTATTGTAGGTCAATAAGTTTTAAACAAGTAAGTTAAATCCAAATAAACATTTACACAAATATTTATTATTGTTTAATTATTAATTACTATTCAAGTATATGTATAATATTTGATTTATTTTTTTACATCATTTTGTTATCGAATTTACAAAATAAGTGCTATAAAACGTGATTTTACATGAAAGTCGTGACAAACAGAGATTTAAATAATTTTTAAAACATTAAGAGAATTGTATAGATATTTTCATCAAATCAAATTTTATAGATACTTCAACTAATAATGGAACAATCTGTAAAATTTGTGTTAAATTCCCAATATTTTGAAAATAGCTACTAAACATCCTTAAACTTTTTAATTTTTAGTATTACATATAAATATCTTAAATGAGCTTGATCTCAAACTAAAATCTTGTTAAAAATGAAGTTATATTTAAAGGTACTATACAGTCGGAATGAGAAAAATATCGATCAAGTTAAATAAATTAATCTGGTTGATCACGAATCTCACGAACATTTCTATACTTAGTGAGCGCGAGAAAATTCAATCACAATCAACGCTAGATAAGGAAAACGTCGAATGGCTGATTGTGTACTACAGACAATTGTGCAAACTGGAACAATTCCTAGGAAACTTGCTGAAGTTTCTTCACTGGAGGAACGCGAATATTCTCTACAATCGGGCGCTTCCTTTAAATGCTCGAAAAATCGAACAGAGAGACATCGAATAGATATCTGATTATTGACCTGATGTAAAGTCGACATGATTCATGGATGAACTCATTTAATTTAAGACACTCTTTTCTCATTTAATTTAAGACTTTCTTTTGTAATATAATTGTCATTAAAATAGTGATAATTAGA
>NW_017305536.1:4074665-4080302 GCF_001594115.1 Trachymyrmex septentrionalis | reverse complement strand
ACACTCTTTTCTCATTTAATTTAAGACTTTCTTTTGTAATATAATTGTTATTAAAATAGTGATAATTAGAAGAAGTAAAAAACAAAAATACACAATAATTTCTTTCTATGTCTATATGTGGTGAAACATTTATAATTTGTATAATTTTATAAAGATAATACCATTTACATCTATTTGCAGTTACGAAAGATGCTTTCGTATCGTTACGACTTATGCGAATTTAATTACAAAATTATCTTTTGAAATTCATTCAAACGCGCACATACAAGCGAAAAGATAGTAAATATTCTGTCGTTTGATGCTGCTTTCGAGCAAAGATCAGAACGTCTGACCTCGATGCAAGCAAGCGTGATAGCTTAAGCAACGTCTCGACAGGGTTTACTGGGTTTCAGCGAGTCTTCGCTTCCTGCGAACGATTTTAGCGCGCGAGCATTAACGTCGCGTAATGTACCTCGCATGCATACCTAGCAGACAACGAGTATAAGGCCAGAGATACTCCCGCGGCCAATGGCTGGACGTGGTAGTCCTGTACAGAACAGTTTTACCGATAAGACCCGCCGTGTTTAACAGCCCCCGGCTAAAGCACCGCTCAAGCCCGCTCTCCTTCCATCTTTCCCTACCGCCCCACGCGCGACCCATACCCCATGCTCATTCACCATAGAACATAGACCGTGTTATATTATATACGCGTATCTATGGAACTACCATGGAACATTCTACGTAATCGTTGCGATCTTATAGCGATCTAGAAATGTCGACAGTCCGAAGAGAAAGAGCTCGTCGAGGAGTAGAAAATTATAAGGTTTTATGCAGAATACGAGATTCGTCAGTTTTGAAATTATCTCAACACTCATCGTGTATAAATTCTTCATAAATTATAATTTTGGACTTGTCTTTCGTTTAAAAACAGGATACATAAATCCTGCTCTCTAAGTAACTTATTTTTGCAAAATTGAGAAAAAGAGGGGTCAATTTATCAAGCATTAAGAATGTACGAGTTACGCCCGTTTTGATGGAAAGATTTACTTTAATCTTCGATTCAACTTATTCTTCATCTTTCTCTAATTCCTCAAGAACTGAAAAAAGATGAGGAGTTAATTAAAACTAAGATCAAAATTAATCTGCATTAATTAGAAACGAGGATTAATCGTGTAAGTACATGCTCATTTAATCGCAAAATGTTTTCACCGATGTTTTATCAAAAAGCTGTTCAAAACGGAGTTTCAAAAGCGGAGAGGTAGAAGCATTCGTTCCTCTTATACATATAAAAGCCATCTATACACGCATACCACGTTATACTGGTGGAAAGCTCGAAAGCGCCCGGCAATGTGCCAAAAGGCGGGAGACGTGCAAAAAAGCGTTGGCGGAGAACATTCAAGGTTACGGAGTGCGAAGTAGAGAATGAAGAAAAAAGAAGATGCGACGAAGCTTTCGGGCGGCGTTGCGAGATCCGTGTAGCGGTCTCCGGGGACGCAAGAAACCGCCTTAGTGCCGGATCAATAGAAGAAGGGGGAGTCAGTATTCTCCTACCACGGAGGGAGCGGGCGGGGTGGCTCGAGCTACAGTGAGAGCGAGAGGGAGAGGGGGAAGAAGCAAAGAGGGTAACAACGGCAAGGGTGGAAAAGCGGGACGAGGGGGGCAAAGTGGAAAAATCTTAGGTTCCCCGAGCACGAGGAGAGTCTGTGCGGGGAGCGAGAGAGTTCACGTCGGTGGGGGTAACCTTAGACAAGAGGCGTGGTCTGTACGTCGTTCTCACCCCACGGCTTTCCACCGAGAAGCAACCCTTATCGCCGACGTACTGGAAGCCACCATGGACGTCGGTCACGACGATTGTAGCGAAACGTACGTAGGTGGCGGGTGGAAAGACGCCACTTGGAGCATCCGCCGGATTTTCATCTTCTTAACACTCTCTCTCACCATCCGTCCCCACCTCTTCATCCCATTATCATCCGTCCACTCCCGTATGGACGCACTTCTTTCTTCGCATCGCGACATCCCTTGTCGCGAACAAAGCCGCTACACTCTTCTTCCTTCTCGTTCTATTATTCGTCTCGTTTCTTCTTTTTGAAACAACACGAGACGAAAATCGCACGACGATGACGAAGTCTTTGCGCAACGGAGATAACAACAACGATGACGATGATGATGATGATGATGATGACGATGAAGACGCGAACCGCGGACGAATAGTATGTCCGCGACGAACGAGAGCCGCGCAAGCAGAGCTTTTTTATCGGGCAATGGGTAGACGAACCCCGAAGAGTGAAACGAAACTCGTAGCGGCCGTGCTTTTTTACGGCGCATGCGGCTGTTCCGCGGGAAAACCGGTGGTGGGGCGGAAAGAGAATCGAACTCACCATCCGGTTCACTCTTCTTCCCTCTCATTCCCGCACGTTCGGCGTTTATTTTTCGGAGAAAGTGAGCGAAATACGATCGATCCATCATCGGCTATACTGTAATAACTATATACATCGAGAAATGAATTTAAACAACAAAAAAATGCAGACGTAACTTCCAATAAAAAAAACTTATCAATCCGCTTCGAGATATAGCATATCGTATAAATTATCGAAATATTGGCAAAAAAATCCAATTACTTATCTATTTCAGTAATAGTAACATGTTTATAATATCGCTCTATTTGATGTACTGTATTTTTTCTGATGTTTATAATATCTCTCTATTCGATGTACTGTATTTTTTCTGATGTTGTTTTAATAATATTTATAGATTCTTTACATCCATAACAGCTTAACGCGTCTTTAACTTTCTCCATAAAATCAGTTGTAAAAATATTTTAAAAATTATTTAGACTTGATTCTTATATTATTTTATACTTTATATGTTTTTTTGCATTACGTTTTCGTCAATATAGATTAACTTTAATTTCGATTTAACTTACTCGTCGTTTAATTTACTTTTTTCTGGTTCTAAAGATTGGAAAGAGGTGAAGAAAAAGTTGAACCAAGATTAAAATTATTCTACATCGGTGGAAGCATTAATCAATCAATCCTGATTATTATCCCGATTTTTTTCGTTATCTTTACGACCGACAGTCAACTTTCACGCGGACCTTCCCGATCTCCTGTGCGTGGCTTCACACAACACATACTCACCAGCTGATCGTAACGGTAGAGGTTTACCGTGCAAATGTGGCAGCACGAAACGTTCATACATTTCGGTTACATTACCGTAGACATCATCGGATGTGTTGACGGGAAATACGAGCATAACTCAGCCGATGCTACCTGCCAGGATTTCGCGAAAATCCCCCTTCTCTCTCTCTACATCTAGCTTTCTCCCGTCTCGCACAGCTTCCACCATCGTCTCGTCCTCTCGCTACACACTTCTCTCTCCTCTCTCTCTCTCTCTCTCTCTCTCTCTCTCTCTCTCTCTCCCTTCTCTCTCTTTCTCGCTCTCTCTCTAACATTACACTGAGTGATGACGTCATTTCCTACCGAGTATTATACATCTCGCACTGTATTTCCGGCGGCCGATTAAGATTCGCCCGACATTCGGCGGGAGAATGAGATTTTCCGAGAATTCGACGATCGCATTGAGAATAGACAGTTAAAACTATTAAATAGAGTTAATACAACGTGAGCAATGATAAGTAAAGTATTATCAATTTTTGGGGGATGAAAAAAAAAATCGCAAAAAATATCATCCCTATATATCGGGTCATCTAACTCAGACAACACGCATGTCTAAAAACGAGATATAAAGCGATGTCTACAATGAGATTTTAAAGCTCAAAACTTAAGTTTTAAGCGGTAAGAAATTGAGCAAGCATGGTCAAGTATTCTCCTCACATTTGATTGTAATTGGTTAATTTCTTACGGTTTAGAGCTTAAAGATTAAGTTTTATGTCTTAAGATTTCATTATAGACGTCGCTTAAGATATCTTAAATACATTTTTTTTTTTTAAGACGTCTTAAAAACGTCTCAAAGACGTCCCATATATCTGTTACGGACTTTTTGTTATCTTATGTAGTTCTTATAGAAATATCACTTTTATTTTAATTAACACTACGTTAGTTGAGTGTGACACAATTTTGGGAAAAAATATACAAATTAGGACATACGTACAATACAACCTGAGCAAATTTTTCACGAAGGTGGATATATACGTATTTATCTTTCCGTGACAATTCTCCCCGATGCATGTAGCGTGTATACAACTCACGAATATAAAGAATAATTTTCGTAAATTATTACGGAAATGCAATACACTTCGACAGTGGCAATAAGATAGTAATACCCGAATGAAATAAATGAGATTGCCTTGATTTATACGATTAAACATTTTTCACATATTGGAAGCACAACGCAGCAAAAAGTTCAGACTATAGGTCATCCAGCCTCATCACTGATTTCTCTCTACCCCTCCCTCTCTACCTCTCACTCTTTCGCCATAGGTCAGGAACTTATCAGCGTGTAATTAACGACGAAGCAAAGTCGTGTCGTTGCCGGGCAAAAAGATACTCGCGCGGATACAATCCCGTAAATTTCCGGGCTGGCGCGGCCCTGCCCCCTGTCCAATGGCGAGCAAGAAAACCCGTTGTTCGGTGTTTTGCACACAGTGTGCGGCGCGACGTGTTCCCCGGAATCAATTGTTGTTTCGGGGTTTGTTTGCGGCCGAACTACGCCGCGGCCACGCAATGAGACAAGCCGGAAATATTACCGTTGCACCGCGAGAAATTATGCGATCAACGTGGCTGTAACGCAGGGTCGAGCACAGTCCAGTCCGGATGGCATGGCAGTTTTACTCGATAACCTCCCCCTCCCCCCCTCCCCTCCCTCTACTCAGCGATTGATATCGATCACTCTCGATGCAGCGGCCGCAATCATTACGCGCGATTACTAACTTAATTTGCGTTGTGAAAATGTTGAAAGTCCGTTTGCAGAATTTCACGACCACAGTTTAATGAAATTAACGATATGCAACTCGTGTACTGTACGAAAAATGCATTATATGCTCTATCTGTACAAGAAATCAAATTCATTAATCCATCGTTTCATAAAAATTATTATGTGCAAATATGCATCAATAAAAAACTATTTTGCTATTAATTTTTCTTTATATATTCCTATTGTTTAATAATTTATCCATTCTCGTGCTTAATTTATATATTAAAACAAAATAGATATAATTTTACATTTGTCCATATGATATTCAAAGTACATTGATCTAATAAAAGTGACTGAACTATTGCTCTCTTATTCAGTCAGAATTGAAATCCCACGGGGTATCTTCTGAACAGCAAAATCTCTGGACCGCAAGATCCGGATTTCAAAGCAGGATAACTTCTCCCGTTAGGGGGGAAATGTTTTAGAGAAGTCATAGGTCGTGGGACAGATTCTTCTCCAGAAACCGGTTCAAGATGAATTTAAAAAAATGTCATTTTATACACAACCACTTGCCCAAGGTTTTTATTTATCGATTTTAATATAAAATCGATTTAATATAAAATTATTAAAAATCTTGTATGTATTTTAAAAAAATGTATTAAAAATGTGGAATTATTTTTTAGATTCTGTATTATACAAGTTTACATATATTTGCATCAAAACTATTGAAAAAGAAGTCTAAATATAGTTGTACATAGTTATATTAAAAATAAAATTTATTTAGAA
>NW_017305536.1:4064284-4074565 GCF_001594115.1 Trachymyrmex septentrionalis | reverse complement strand
TAGAAAATAATAAAGTATAATAATATCATCGTAAGAAAAAAAAAAAAATATATATATATATATATCGTTAAGAAACAATTAATTGTTACAAATATTAAAAATTCTTGCGCGAGATGGTATCAAATTAGAGCCGGATGTACTCGTTAATCGTATTTTCACCCCTTCGCATCATCCTTCCTATCCAGTCAGCGCGACGTAACGCACCAGTCTCGGTAGAATCCAATTAATGCCGACATCTCTCCGCGTGTCTTTCATCATTTTGAATTTTAAGCGACATAATATGCCGACTGACACGGCTTGTCAGCCTCTCAAACTACCTATCATGCCTTTCTTCGAGTGAAATCGGATATCGAAGCGCGAAACGAATATAAAAAGGAGCAAAAAATTTTTGTTAAAGAGAACAGGAAAAAGATGTCGAATAGAAAAACGTGCTATTTCACATAAGGATGATAATAAAGAATTTTTATAATATCATATTTGCGATATATTAAGTGCATCACGTCCAGTAAATGCTCGGAACGAGCTGCGACTATGAATTTTTATTTCAGCATTACGCATATTATTCACGACACACAAGACTTAATGCGATATTACGCGTTTTATGTAGCTAAAAAGCTATTAATGAAAATTTTCTTTGGACACGAAACTTCTAAGGCTTTTAGACACGAAACTTCTAATGGCTGCTTAATGGCGTTCATGGCTGTCGGATTTTGATAATATTTGCGAGGTATACATCTTCGATGTATGTTAAAGGATGTGAAAGATTAGAGATAAAAGGATTGGAATTAAATAGTCATGTTTACGTTGTTAAACGTGCGGTGAGAACGCGGGACGAGGAGTATATTGTACGAAAAGTGTTCGGTCAGGAATTCAGAAGATAAACTGGAATTTCTGGCTTGCAGATGTAAGCTCGTATTTAGCACTCCGCGCTCCGCCGAGGAACAACGTGCGATAGTTTAATTCGAACTTTGTACGAGACCCTCGTATATGTCACAGCAATAACGCGGAAAACAACGGACCAATCTAAAACGATTGTCTAAAAGTTCGGTTAAATTCCCTATTAAACTTGCCTGGGAACTGTTAATTAATTCGAGACTGCCGTCGCGCGTTGGAGCTGCAATCGTTTCAAGGCCATGTCTATCGTTAGACGCGCTTATAAAAGGAAGCGTAGGACGTGTTAAAAAAAAAACTGTCTGTGGCCGAGGGTGAGACTGGAGACTGACGTTGAAAAAAAACCGTATAAAAAATTATATAAAAAGCAGTTGCCATTATAGAACGCGGGATAATAATATATAAAGCAACTAATATTAACTTATATATCACATAAAAATACGGCAGACGTGCTGTGAATAAAATGTTAGGATCGGAAATAGAAATATTCCGTTTCATTTTTCACCATTAAAACAAACTTTTCTAGTCAGACAAGGTAATAAGATTTATATAAATAAATATAACAACATTTCCACTTATACTTACTTATGGCTATTTCAACTTTAATAATAGAACGCACTAAAGTCGACTAGTTCATAAAATTAAAGGGATTTAGACGTTATATTCCTTACGAATCACATAAATCTATTCCTATTTACGAGCAATTTAAGATGCGATTCGTCGTTCCGCGTAATAACTCTATACGACAGAACGACGAACAATACCGCGATTCCTTACCTAATCCTGAAACAATCCCTCGGCCGAATGGCGTCGGCGATTTCGTAAGGGAGCGAGGGGATGCACGATTCTCGAGGGCGAGAAGAGAAGCCCCTTTAGCCGGTCGGATGTGGCGACGGCCGAATGGAGGGAGGAGGTGAAAGCGGGTGGAAGGTGGAGAAACAGGAAGAGGCGAAGGTGGCAGAGATGGAGGCGAAGAGGAGAAGAGGGAGAGAAAGAGAGAGGGAGAGAGAGAGAGAGAGAGAGAGGGCGGTCACTTGGCGATTAAGAACACGTACTAACCCTGCCTGGTTTTCCACCCCTGCAGCCTAGGATCAATACAACTTAGTTTCCCGTCTCAACCCTCGCCACCCCCTCCCGCCTCTCCTCTCACCCCCCCTGGCTACCCCTTTGAGCCACTACCGCTGCCGGCGCCGTCGTCACCGCCGCCACCACCACCGGTGATGTTCTTATGTCGCGAACCAGCACGGCGAAGCTGCGCTTCTTACGAAGCCACGGTTCTGCAAAACCGACCTTTGAATCTGGCGGATGCAACGGGTGGTCCAAGATAAAGGGATTTAAATGTGGCGGAGAACACCAACCAGCGCGCCGGTAGCACGAGTCGCCGCGACACGACGTGCTCGCACAAAGTGATTTAAGAACGTTTCAACCTCGGTTTTTATGTACCTACGTGCAACGCGCCGCAGACATGCAGCGTCGTAATTAATAGTCGACCACTTTACAGAAACGGAACACGTTACACTTATAAAAGAATAATCGACCACTTGTTATCGCAATAAACTACTTAAATAATTATAAAATACTGAATGCCTTATTTTATAAAATTAATTAGCCATATTGTAAATAAGCATACGATAGTTAGCCACGGGATATACTTTCTTTTACCATTTTTATGTTTAAGTATTATTTTAAAGAAGAAGGATATAAAATAGGATATAGAATATACAAATTAAAATAAAATATAAGATCTACACAGTTCGGCAAGTAAAAAAATAGATCAAATATAACAAATAAACATAAGTACTCTATATGATTTTTTTTTTTTATTTCGAAAGCTACGTATAATACTTTTTTTTTATAAATTCATGCACCTTTTACTTACAGCACTCATTACCTTTACACTATACTTTAATATAATTTAACAGTATTAATATTGATCTAAATATACGTTGAATTTCCATTATAAGCGTGCAAGTTGAGTAACCTATCAGACGCGAGAAGAACTTGCGAGGTGCGAAATCAACCGGGAAGCTATGAAGTAGCATGAGTAATGGAACGCTGCGTGCAATCACGTGGATGGGCAGCCGCTCAGGTGCCGCTCGGCCGGTTTATTTATTTATACGCGATCCACCCAGTATAGGACGCAGCGCGAGGAAGTGTGAGGTTCGTAGGTGTGGAAGTCTTCTTACGATCGATAGAGGTTAGTCGCGCCCAGTTCCGCGGATGAAAGCACCCACCCCCCTTTTCTAGGCGCTGTGCTAGATGGTGGTAGACAATTCCGAGGCGGAAAGTCGCACGTCCGATTCTCATCGCCGCTTTCTTCATCTTCTTACTCCCGCGGCTCTCCACAGCTTGGCTTGGAAAACTCGACACGTTCTCTTACTTCTTTGCTTTCTAACACAATATGGATATATATCCGTCTGCACATTTCTCTTGTTTTCCGTTTTTCTTATTATCACCCTTTGTCTATCTTTTAATTCATTTATTCACTTTCTTTTCGCACATCCTTGTTACCATATAAAGTTAAATAAAAAAATCAACTCCGTACTCTTTTTCTTTCGTATTATTTAAGCTCTTTTTACCTTCAAGTTTTTCATTAACGCACCATCTTCCGTATCCCTCATCTACATTCTCTCTCTCTCTGTTCCGTTAATTTCATTATTTACTTCCTTCTTCCTGTCTTTGCTGTCTCAAAGGATTTTACATTTGTATCATGTAAGATATTCATTCCCTACCCGATTACGTCCCACGTGTACGTTGCTTCGTTTACTTTGGGTTCTCATTACGCCGAGTCTTCGTCTTCGTCCTTCGTTTGCGCCTCCCTTCCTCCCTCCCCCCCCTCCCCCCCTTCCCACCCCCTTAGCCGATTGTCCTCGCCACGTTCTCGCTCGTTCCGCCGCATCTATTTCGCGTCGTTGTTGAGACCGGGCTCTTCGTTCTCCACTCGCGCTCTCCTCACAGCCTGTCTTAGTCACCCCCGCTCTCCCGCCCTTCGCTCTTTCATGCCTTTCGTCCGGCCACCCCCCCCCTCACCCCCCTCTCCCTCCCTCGTGACCGGGGGAAGCCGCGATCAACGCGCATGCGTCCATCCTGATGCAGTTTCCGCGAAACCACTACGATGTACACGCGATGCCTGCGGTAGGATCTCACGAGACGCGACGTCTCCAGGCGAAGATGCGCCACGACCTACCGAACATCACCAGGGACGAGAGCTAATTTTCCAAATTGCTCCGTTTTCATCCTCTGCAAAATTCAAACCTCATGCCGGAATGAGGTTTCACCTACTTTCAAGATTTTACACTTGTCTGCTTTTAGCAGAATAATAGTTGGCCAATTTATTCTAATTATCGCTGTTTGTAATTATAAATGATGAATATTAATGCCTGCTTGAATGTATATCGCTCTAATGATGCTTCTTAACGTGATTGAAAATATATAAAATTAAATATATATATAAGATTGCAGCAAGCGATGCAAAGCTTTTTCAATATTTGTAACATTAACACTACAACATATCACCTAAGCTGGTATTCATAGTTCGTTTTTCTTATTTTAAAACCGTCTTAAAATAATGTCCCAAGATGCTAACATCACTTTGTGATTGACTTATGGTATCTTAAGACGATTTTAAATATAAGAACTGATTATAAATATCGGCCTAATACAATTACAATAATAGTAACGATCAAATCAAGCAAGTAATTAGTTCTTTATATTTTTGATCTTTCCACATTTTACTCACTACACGATATGAATTGTGCATCTCATTATTACGCAGTTCTCATTCCACAAACATGCAGGAAGAACAAGATATTTGGCGAACAGTAAATTAGCTATTGTGCTTAGAAATCGCTAATTTCGCCTGTGCATGAATAGGTTAGAAATTATACAGAAATAATATTTACAATATATGTGTACATACACACAAATATAGTAAAATTTATTGTTGTATATACGTATATATATATATATATATATATATATATATATATATATAGAGAGAGAGAGAGAGAGAGAGAGAGAGAGAGAGAGAGAGAGAATAAATTGACATAAGCTCGTAAGTTAATTGTACATTCATGAAGTAATTTCTGTGAAATAAATTACATTTTTCACTTTTACATGTGTTATTATGTAAATTATTTTAGAATTTATCATCGTATTTTACCAACGATAAACACGAATTTATGCTTTAAAGATACGTAAGAGACTACTCCAACGTAGTAAAGTTATCCGGAATGAGTTTGTACTACACGAATGAAATAAAACGATATGTAGATTCAAACCCACCAACGATGTTTCGAAAAGTTGCATAGCGAACGTACGAAAGAGGATAACGAGTACTTCAAACTTTACATGTCCGATCCTAAAACCGATGTACCAAATTTCTAACACACTCATTCGCAATATTATTATGTTTTACCACGCATGTATAATGCTCTCTGGCATCAAAACAGCCAACTGACATTATAAATGTGTGAATACATTAGATAACAATGTTATAAAAATGATGTCATAAATAGATTTAGATAAATTTAAATAAATTCCTTTTTCTCTTCTAACCGTACTATTGAAAAAAGGCTAGTAAGGTGATTATTATTATGGTGAAATAAACTTGAATAAATAAAAATAGATTTATGAATAAACAATCGGAAATGTATCGTGCCCTTGGTTGGTTGTAGATACTATGTAAGAACTTTACTAGTTTCAAAAATAAAGCTGCCAAGGCAACTTCCTTAGAAGTCCGATTCTAGTGTACACGCAAACACAAAGTTTGCTATTGTCACCCGGGCATTTCGCCGAAGCTAGACGCTAAGTCGGCCATTTTAAGCGAGTCTCCCGATAGCTTTTCCTGGGGTACCTGGTGCCACCCCTCGGATGAGCTTCAGCCGGCAGCGTGGCAAGCCAACCCGGCAAAAGCGATTAATTACTTTGAGCAATTTGCTCACCAACTCCACTCAGCTCGTAGACCGACACTATTCTCATTTCTCTGTCCGGGCAGCTACCACCACCCTCCGTGTCCCGTCTACCCCGCGCCAATACGTATGTGGTCCGTGCACCAACACATGCGTGTGAGCACGTGCACGCACGCACACAAAAACGCACGCTTTGATTGTGTTGGCGCGGAACGATGCACACACACACATACACACACACACACACAAATCGGGCACAAGAAGAAAATACACGCGCGACATACACAGACAGGCCATAGTGACCATGTGTGTTACTGGTCATTCAACGAAGGTACAGAGTGACTTCCTGTAAAGCTATGTACATCCAACCGGGCATTCTCGTTCGAGTTGTCGAAGGGTAGAGCCGCCGTAGTCAACATCCACCGAACGCTATTTTCCGCCCGAGTACCGGCTGACGCGTTACCGTCGGATCGATCATACCGCACGCTCCCGTGTCTCTCCTCGCGAGATCGCAGACCGGCAAGAAAAAGAAGGTCGCGTGCTTTCTCACCGCAGCATCACGCTGTTTATCCGAGCACGTAGGCAGATACATTCGCGTGTAAAAGTAGGGGATCTACTTCTTTCCGCAAGTCGTGGGAGCGCTGAGAAACGTTAAAGATGACAAATCGGAAGTAATAGAAAATTGTGCGTAATAATCGCTGAGATTTAATTCTGCAATGAAAAAAGAAGCAACGGTTATCAGATAAGATCTATGAAATACTCTACTCTTTTCCTCATATGTCAAACTTATTTTAAATAATCCATAATTCGTAAAATCTATTTTTGTAATTTTTATATGTCTCTTGTACGAAAGACCTTTGAAAACCTCAGAACACTTATTACATATATGTATCAAATATACATATCATATATATATATATATATATATATATATATATATATATGTACAAATAAAATTCGACATTGAGATCTAATGCGAGATCTAATGCGAGTTAAAAATCGCCCAAAGTAAAATTAATGCGATAAAATCTATCATTAAAAAAAAAATCAAAATATTCACGTATTGTATGGAACGTCTATACGCACACACAAGATATAAATAAAAAAAGTATGGGATGTAGGTCCCGTAGGCCGGTGGCAACTTGTGCACGCGCGACTGAGACGAAATTATCGAGAGGCGTTCGGTTATGCCGCCGTATTACGGAATATTACGAATAGCGCGCTCTGACGCGCCGGTATAATTACGTTTTTATGCTAATGCGATTCTGCCGCTCCATAATAAAGGATTACCGTGCCGGTAGTTATTAACCAAAATTTGGTATAAGCTGACGTAGATAATGTGCTAGCAATAATCGGCGTAACAAGCATGCATCAGTTCCTCGAGAATCATATTTTGTACTCAATGACCGACCTTTTTTCTTATACTTACGTTATTACTTACTATGCTTGTAATACATATAAAAATAATTGTTAAAATACGTGTAGAATGTTGCAGAATTTTTATAGAATATACATAACGAGTTAGTTACGCCGTATAAAAAAAAATTTATTTTACTTTATTTACATATTCTTTTCCGTTAAAGAAAAATCACGCGTTGATTAGATTATTCGATAAAGAAACAATTTCCGAATAAAGCTAATGACTTTCGAAACACCTGTAATATTCGCGATACGGGAACATCGCGCGTTGACAAATGTGCGATACAAAAGATTGGAGTTTCGGACTCGCGGAGATATTAACGTAATGAGATTAATTAATAGAACAGAGCACGGAGTTAATTTGGATGCGTGTGTATGAGAGCTACCACAGGCTTACTCACATCTGGGGTACACTGTCCGTGCCTCTTACAGGACGCTTCAA
The DNA here is from genome assembly GCF_001594115.1 of Trachymyrmex septentrionalis. Lineage (NCBI taxonomy): Eukaryota > Metazoa > Arthropoda > Insecta > Hymenoptera > Formicidae > Trachymyrmex > Trachymyrmex septentrionalis. The sequence goes on along the minus strand of NW_017305536.1, from coordinate 4,066,903 downwards.
AATGAGCTTACAAACAACTGTTGTAATACCATGATTTCCTATGTATTAGGTAGGATCGGTAATACCCAACTAATTATCCGAAAACAGACGTCATACATGTATTCGTGAATGAAAATCGTATTACTACAAAGTTGTTTGAAACTGCCACGTTTGAAACATCGCCGTGTAATCATAGAAGCTCGAAGAATGCTAATTTAAACGAAGAATCTCATGGACGTTACCTTTTCGGTACGGTAGACATACCACATAAGAGAGCAACCTCTTGTTTACGGATAAATGTCTTACTTCCCCTACTTCACCGGTGGCCGCGGCCATCTTGTTACCCCGCCTTTCCTTTCGAATCCCCCCTGTATTCCCCCTGCGAACGTTAGACTGCCACCACCACCATCACTACCACCACGTAACCCTTGCAGTCCCTCGTCTTACCCTCTCTGGAAAATGTGGCTCCCCATATCATTCGCCCCACCCCCTTTATGCACTATTCTGACTTACCCCTTCCAGTAGAAGAGAGAGGAAACATGGAAAGACGCCAAAGTAGCTCGGAAAATTTCTCATCGTTCTGGAACTTGAAAGAAATATCTTAATTAGAATATCTCAGTGTGCGTCTAATTAGATTATACGTTTCATACATTATGCAAATTATTCAAAGTTGCCGCATAAGTAAAAACTGCAAAGTCAAGCTATTAGCTGCTTGTTTCATAAATGTTATAACTGTGCAACCTGTTAAGTATTAATTACGTAATATAAAATGGAATTCAAATCATAAGTCTATTTAAAAAAAAAAAATTATCGTAAATCGATAGAAACAATATAAAGTCTAGAAAGAATCATTTAACCTCCTCGTAACTGATTGCGACACGCGCGGTGCTTCAGCAGTAGAAAGGGATTACGTTTAATCCGTCGATTATTTCTCATAGCACAATTGTCTTTATCTATTGTTACTTTACGAAACAATGTGGGAAAGATATATTACATATCCTTCAATATATTTCAAATAAAAAATAGTCTAATCTATTTTTTTTCAAAATAAGAATTATTGCATGTTGCATATCTTGTTTTTTATTTTAAAATATTCTAAACGATACATTCTTTTCGGATTATATTAATTTTTAAATTGAATTATTTTAATAAAAATATGCCCAGTTTTATTACCGTATGCGTTACTTGTAACAGTTACTTTTGTCTTAATTGTATTTTACTCGAAAGTTTTTAAGTTCATTTGCATATTACAATTACGTTTTAAGTGTCTGATTTAATTATAAGGGCTTTGGTAACGCTTGGTTTTACATGAAGAAGCGTTGAAAATAGTTTCTCAGCTAACCCACATCAAGCACATATTTGCATTTATTTGCGAGTGTAAGCATCTCGTTTAAGTATGTGAAGGAAGAGTGATAGAAAGACAGAGAATGAGAGAAATGGTAGTGGCTGCAGGACACAGTCAGATTGGAAGTATTAGAGGGATCCTTAATCGGAGAAACCCAATCCTGTCAGAGAATGGAATGTCCTCATTCCCGGCCCTTTCACTCCCGAAGATACGTGGTATTCGCCAATAAAGATAAGAATCTTCGATTACAGCTTCGATTGTCGCGCTCTTTTTTATCGTACTCTTTCCTTTCCTCGTTTTTTCTTCTTTCTTTCACTTTTCGTTTCCGTTTGGTTTCACAAACATTTTCCGCAAGAAGCTATGAAATTCCAAAAAGTCACTGCTGCGTATCTATATTACAATCATCTTTTTCCTAAACACGCTAATTTCGCAATTAATATGTAATTAATCTCTGATTGTCATACAACATTTTTTTAGCATAATATATTTCGTGTAATCTATTTCAACATCCGAGTGTTTTTTATATTAATTTAATTTGGAACTTCATTATCGAGAAAATATACTCTTGCTGTTAAAACGTTAATTGAATAGAATATTAAAACATATAAAGTTGTTGTTAGTCAAATATTTGCTACGGAAAAATAGAATTTTGTAAATAAAATCTATGAATACAATCACGTGTGACATCTCTTAAAAATAAAAAAGAAATTTAAGAGATTTATTATTTCGATTGAGACGATATTTAAAAACTGCAGAAGTTCGAAGCGAGTTCCTCGTTGAATTGACACATTCAATCGATATCGAGCATATCCGACCTCGCTCCGGGCAACTGGCATCGGTACAGAAAATCGAACCGTGGGATGGGACGATACGGGATGCGACTCAGGCCGCGGAAAGACGAGCAAGGATGTGTAAGGACGCGTTACTGCAGGTGAAGGAGAAGTAGGTAGAACGTGGTATTCTGGAGCCAACGACGATCAATACCCAACAGCCCGGCACGTACGAGTCTGTATAACTATACCAGTGTATTCGGTGTACACCGTAAGGGGGTAGTTGGTAGAAATAGGGGTGGAAACATCCCCAAGGAGCCGATAGTAGCCCATAGCGCTGCCAACCCACCCCATAGTTCTGGCCAATGGATGCCCACTGCGATCTCTAGGTCTGTGCTACGAATGAGGAGCTTTCTCGCTCTGCTCCTTCTATGTCTTCTCTTTCTCTTCTCGCTATAGGTATATAAGTATATACATAGATATATATACATATATATGTATATGTATATATATATATATATATAT
>NW_017305536.1:4046862-4064104 GCF_001594115.1 Trachymyrmex septentrionalis | reverse complement strand
CTCTCTCTCTCTCTCTCTCTCTCTCTCTCTCTCTCTCTCTCTCTCTTGCTCTCTCTCTCTCTTTCTCCTGCATCTCGAGTGTCTCTTAACATTTAAATGCACCTATTCGTTTCCTCGATGGGAGGCAAAGGAGCTCTTTTATAATGTACGAAGATACACTCCGTCTCTCTCTCTCTCGACTGCATACAGTTTGTGTTTCTTGCCAGCAAATCGCGCAACCATTATGCCTTTGATGCATACGTTTTGAATCTTATGAATCACATCATTAAAGCAACATAAACAATTGCCATTATCGTACTTCAAAGATTAAATATCTCTTCAAAGATTTATTCTACCATGTTAACTTTCTAAGTCAATCCAACGTAATGGTCCTATTATATCATATTTCATCAAGATATATCATATTTCTATTCTTACAAATGTAATATACAATAGTAATGATAAAATGGAGTGGAAATGGAGCTATAGAGTAAAAATTATTATAGAAAGTAACGAAGAGGGTAGAGCTCTGTCACTTGAAAAGCTCAAGTCTTTTTTTCTAAATATAACTATCGGAGCTCGCCCCGTTATGAATAAAAGGTACTGCACGACTTTTCTCCACATTGCGTACGTGCGTGCACACGGGCGTGCGTACACGCGTATGTGAAGTCACGTAGGAAGATCTTGCGACCTCGATCTCCGACTTCCATCACCCGCGTCCTACCTTTGACTTTATTACCAGAGGCCGCGAATGAATGGAAGGAGTATGATAAAGCGCGTTAAAAGAGGGTGGTGGGCCACTCCGAAGGGCGCGGAAGGGTGCGAGGTTGTCTAGCGACGGAACGCACTGCACGAGAGAAGGGTGCGGCGATGGCCAGAGAAGGGTTTCATTCATGAACGTGTTTTATTGTTTCAGGCACAACGCGACCGGCGAACAGAGGAGGCCGGATAATAGCGACGGGAGGAACCGGAAAGCATAAACCCACGCAAAAGTAGAGGCCACTTCAAGCGTTTTCTACGGCGGTCGCGACCCTCCGAAAATTATCCAGAACGACCTCGTAGCCGCCGCGACCTTACCACCGAAGAAATAACCCGGCTCGAGTGAGGAAAAAATGTTTTCGCAACAATGAGATGTGGGCGCCGCAAAAGTATACTTTCGCTGGTAAACCGTAAAAATGGACTCGCAAGATTAAATTGTCTGCCTCTTTGCAGAGGAAAATAAACATGTACCTTTCGATAATATTTATCGGTAGAATAAGATAGCAGCGTATCATGATAAAAAAATATAACTCAAGAAGGATAATCCAGAGAGGAAATTTAAAAAATATTATAGGATTCATATCAAGAATATAAATTGATTCACTTTTGAAGATTATCTAATAGCAAAAATCTAAAACAAAAATTGAAGACATATAGGACATGTATATATAAATTAATTGTCTTTGAAAATACATATGAAAATATTGATACATTAATACAAAGGAATGAAACGTACATGTTCTTATAAATATGTTATCGCTTTTGATAATTATTAAATTTTATGAAATCCTAACTGATCACGAGACGATTTAAAAATATACGTACTGCTACGTGATAAACAATATTCTTTTCGTAAGATAGACTTATCAAAAGAAACTTTACAAATTTTTCAATAAAAAAGATTTTAATCTCCATGTTTTTCAACGTAATAACTGTAGTAGCACGACAAAAATACTTTTAGTTTAGTACGTTAATTATATTATTCGAACATGTTCAGCAAGGGGAAAAATTTTTGCTAGCGGAGAAACTTTTAACTTAATTTCCTTACCAGCTTTTATCTCTCTTGCAGTAGAAAACTTTAATGAGCGCAACGAGAATATGCACTAAAAGAAACTTTCATTACCTTAAAATAATCGCGTACGCATACCATGTAAAAAGAAGGTATCACATTACAGTGCGCCCACTTATTTTGAAATTTCCAATCTTTATTCTTATTGACCATTTGCTATTGTCATTAATTTATTTCAAAACATTGTTTCTTAGATAAACTCTCCAACGGCTACAAAACTTTTCCCCATGTTTTTTTAAATTAAATTTTACTGTTTGCATTCAGCGCAAGTATTCTGCAATTATAATTGCAATTTTATCTGATAAAATTGACTAAAATTTATGAAAAGATTAATGACGAACAAAAACAGGTATTGAAAACTAATTCTCTATCAATGCAACGATAATGGCCTACGATTACGGTGTAAAACGATAAAAACAAATTAGAACTGCTCCATTTTCCGAGTGTGCAGCACGCCATTAAACAAGTTATGGTCCTACACTCTAAAGCACTGCCACGCCCCTATGCAACAACCTTAACTTCCGGCACTACCTACATGAATTCTTTAACTCCCTTGTTGCCTTCGCCTTTTCCCAACCCTCCGCGTCCAGAGTTGACCAAAGTTCAAACCCGTTCAATGGACAGAACTTTTTCTGTTTCGAAGCCTCGACCACGTACAGTCAATGAAGGAACGCATATAAAATCTGTTTGTAAAGCTTAGTTTCTTGTATTAAAACGTTTGATTATTGCACGTAGATTTTTGGAAATACGCAAATTGAAAATTAGCTTTTACAATTTCATCAAGTTGTCAGAATGTACGAACAAAATTTAACATATGTTACAAGAGATATATAATAAACCTCTACGTAATCCCCGAATTAAAATACGCATATCACAAATTATAGTATTATCGCTTACATAGCAACTCAAATTATTCATGTAAAATTACTGAAATCTCTCATGCAACGCAATTTAATCGTCTATGTATACACGCTCGCTTGTTTTAATTCTAAGAAATGTTTTGAAATCCAAATGAAGCTGTCAAAGAACGAAATATGTCAAGAATCGGAATCGAAAGACATCACTTTTCAAATATTGAAAATCTCTTATTTTCTTAGAAACAGAAATTAAATAGCTATTAAAATTTAATTGTCTTATTGTTAATGCTACAAAACTCGTATTCTAATAAAACCGATAAGACACACAAGTTTTGAGACTCGATCTAAAGGACATAGCTAAAATGACCTCGTTTGCCCATATTCCGAAAACAAGCAGATGAAAAATAACGTGGGAAGCACGACGCGTTAAAATATAAGCCAGACTTGTGTTAATCGCGTATCTCAAAATTCTCTCCGAATCAACATGCATATATTCAAATTAACGCGAGCCGCGTAAGTGAGCGCGCGAAGGACTCGGAGCCTTAATCTGTTTTAGCGAGGGCGTCAGTAAAAAAACCGGCAGACGGCAGAGGGCAGAGGAGCGCGCGTTTTTTTCAAGACGAGAGGAAGAAACGGCCTCGGGTTCCCAATTAGCGTTCTTACCCCGTCTCGACGGCCGCGGGGCAAATGCCGGGCTTCAGGACGGCGACGGGATGCAAGAGAGCGAGATAAACCGCGCGATAAAACGGTACACGCTCGCATCACACCCACCCTCGCGCCCGGCTGCCGTCCTTCTTTTTTTTTCCTTTGCTTTTTTACTCATTCTAGCTTCACGCGCGCGCGCGCCACCGGAAGGGCGGTAAAGTAGAAACGGCGGAGAGACACGGCCAAGAAGAGTTCATATTCCCGCGTCGCATCCCGCTGACTTAGGTGACTCTCAGAGATTTAACATGTAAATAATACGGTAGACGGGAGTTCAAATATTTTACGAGCTCGCACGTCGTGAGATATTCCGGTAGCGAAAACATCTGGTTCGTGAAAAAAACTTGATTAAAATCATACGTAACTTATACTTCTTAACTGCTTTTTTTCTACAAATTACTTTTTCTAAGCATTAATTATCTTAGAGATTCATCGCGGTTCTTTTCCGTTATCAATTTTTTAAACTATTTGAAGTTTCTTAAAAATGTTAAAATATCAATATTTTGCCTATAAAGATTTAAAGACTTAAAAACATAAAAGATTTTTCATACAAAAGCTAAAAATCGTAAAGACACTTCAGACTTTTGTTTTATTTTTCAGATAAATATATTAATTTAAAAAGATTCCAACCAAGAAAATTTCAAAAGTTACATTAAAATAGGAAACAACTTTATAACAGTCGAAAAAATATGAAATCTAAAATCAAAATTTGATGTTAAATTATATCATAAAAATATATACTAGAGCATGTAATAGCAGAACTTGTAACATTGTACATTCATTAATATTCATGTACAATGTTACAAGTTCTGCTATTTAATCAAAATCTTCAAATAAAAAGATTGCAATAAATAAAAAGGAAAGAAATACAAATAAAAGAACAAAATACACAAACTCTGTCCAAATCTATTTATCTTATGAACCAAAATCTAGATGTTCAAAATAGAATCGCGACATTAAGTTTAATAAAAATTCAAAGATTATTTATATCAAATCCATAAAGCAACTATTTTACCGCCAAATGTCGCATTTAACTCACTAATAAAAAATTCCGCCACTACTGTGCAAAGGCATAATTTGCATTTCCGCGGTAGGGTGAAAATTCACGAAGACGAAGGGTTGAGAGTCACCGGACACGGGTAGCTCGCTATTTTCAGGCCTTTACGAGAAATTCACGCCGCTGAGGTAACGTGAAGGAATTGTCCTCAGTCTCGGTGTAATGCGCAAACGTAATACGGTCAAACACTTTCCACCTAGTTCTACCGGTGGCATCATCTTTTTTCTCACCTTTTCTTTCACGCTGGCCATTAAACACGCGCGGCTGAGAAACGCACGACAGTCGGCGGCGCGGCGGTTGCCGCGCGCGTTAATTATTTAATTATTTATTTACCGGCTTCATTTCACGGGATTATATCTGCGGCCGAGCAAATTTCATTCTTCATCGCGGCCTATTAGCACATACTACCACCTATGCTCCACCTTCGCGGCTCCTGCCGCGACGACTAATTGTTTACAAAGTGACTCTCCACTACTCGGTGTTTACGTAATAATCAGCCCTTGGACATTTTAAACGAGTTTAATTTCGTTCCTTTGGCTTTGGGGACTACGTTATTTACATTATGCGATGAAATTATTGCGTTTGAGAATTTTTGATCATTGCTATCTGCCTTTGTTAATTACGGATATTATAAATTTTAAACAGCGTTAGCGGCTGTGTACGAATGATATATTTGATAGTATTGCGGAAAATAATCACATCGAGAAATTATAGATTGCAGTGAATATCCTGACAAATACCAAAAAACATAAAATTATGATAAAAATTATACACAGAAGGTAATAAAATTTTTAACTACATAAAGAAGAAATCCAAACTTATTTTGATATAATTTTTACTAAGATACAATTTTATCAAATTAAAAATGATTAAAAACTATTTCAATACTAATTCATTATTTCAATACTAATATTCAATACTACCATAATTCACATAAAAACCGATATTTCATTATTACTAAATTTAATTTAGAATATAGAAAGGTATATACGGTGTTTGAATTTTATTTTAGCACGCATGAACAAATGAGAGTTGCTCATAAGCTTCATAGATAACTGCATATGCATGTATATTATTTTCAGTGTCGTAAGTCAGGTTTTATAAAGTATGAATTTTTATGAAATACAATTTATGTGTGGTTTATCGGTTTTATAACAAAATTGTTATCTCATATTTTCAATTATCTAAATGAATATACAACTTGTCAAATCAAACATTCTGTATAAAAAATAAGCTTGTAGAACATAGCATGAGTATTGCGTTATTCAACAAATTAAAATAACTAGCAAATAATTATCATTTGTATGAGCTGATGTTTAGTTTGATATGCGATATTTTCGATATTCTCTAATAATACGGCACCTCTAATAACGTAAATTACTTCATACATGCCTGACTAATGTAACAAACATTATTTATTTATGAATCATAAATCCATATAGATACTATTCGTGTGCATATATTTATCAAATTTGTATTTATTGAAATAGGCATCAATAGCATCGTCAAAATATGTATTAATTGTCAATTAAATTATTATTCTTTTAATTTGATTCATACATCTCAAAGCCGAATTACATATATATAAATATGTAAAAAAATCCATTTTTAATTTTTAAATTCTTATTTTTAAATATGAAATGTATCTTTTACACATTCATGTATTATCTTTAAAAAACGTACAGAAAATTAAAGAGTAATTTTTATACTTCATAATAAGTATCCTATAAATATTTTTAATAAAAAAACATTTTCTAATTATAAGATACGTATAAAAACTGTATTTTCGGTATAAATTTTTATATAAATATAATATACTTCTTACATAATATTAAAATAAAATCAAATATACGATAACATGGTTTTGAGATGCATAACTTACTTTGTACACGCGAAAATTTGTCACACATTCCACGAAACAAATACATCGATGTATTTTTGGATAAACAATAATAAACAAATTTCTATATGGTCCGGGAAGAGTGACAATAAAATTTACCCTACAAAACAAAATCCACATCCCATTCTTCTCCTTTCTTTCATTTCGTTTATGTTTAATAATCGCTACTAGACCAGCAGCTGAAGTAACATCTGCTGGACCGGTCGGTCATCTCAATGTCCGGTCTCAAATTGAATCCTCGATATTCTTTTCTCGCGCAATGCAAACCGGTCGCCACTCTGGTCCATCACGATGCTGCATACACCTCGAATCGCGGACCAGTTTGTCCGTTACGGAAGTGAACGCGTTTGACCAGCTCTTAATCCTAGTAGTGGACAAGGACTGGTTTCGGAAAGTCGCATCTTCGCGAGGGATTCATCTCTCATCGGTCTTTGCAACAAATCCCAGTTAGATCAGTAAGCGTCGCGACGGAAGTAAGACGAGATTCGATTCGTACAGTGGCAAGTGAAAATTTTAACAATATAAAATTTGAGGTATTGCACCGGATGTATATAAAGTGCTACAGGAAAAGCAAATAATATTTTTAAAAACGAACTCCTTATCGAGTTTAAATTCGAATTTTTCTCAACTATCTAATCCATGCATTTTGAGGCTTTTTATAACAAATAAGTGTGTAAAGTTATTGTGTTTTTGCTGAAACGAGGAAATATTTTGAAAAATGTTTGTTTATGAATAATCGAAAAGGAATAAAATTCTGTAAATTATATTTTAATTACATTTTAATTATAAGGCTATATGTAAGTTACCGACCAATTCTTCGATCAGTTTGAAGAACAGAAACCAGAAACTTACCCCCAAATTACGTAGATGGCTGTAGCAAAGCGCCACAGCATCTACGATCAATAATTAACCCTCCCTCTGCATGCTGGAGTAATTCGCAAAATGGCTCCATACGCCATCTCTGAGAAAATTGCTGGACGAGTTACATGATTTATTTTGTTTAATCAACAAATGCGTTTTCTTCCAATAATTTCTGTCAAATTAGATTTTTATTTTCCATCATAACAGTATCGAGGAAGTCATCTTAGCGTTCTCGAATAAAAAGCCTTTTAAAAATGTCGTTAAAGACTGAACATCAAGTGTCAAAAATATGTAATTATTAATAAAGTAATTTTACACAATAAATAAAATCAATTTCAATCAGAACAAGCTGTTATTAGTCTTATCAGTCCTGCGTCAAGTTTGCAAGTTTTATTAGGGATGCAACGTGAGGAGCATGTTTTCTTGGCGGCCGTAATTTACTGAAAACGTGGCACGGACATCGAGATTAATTCAGTTGAAGTCGGTCAATCTTAAGGCGACAGCTGCCGCTGAAGGAAACCATTAGTAGGCTTACGTCGTCTTTACCGGGGGAGGGGGGGGGGTGACCAGCATCCACCTCCGACGAAGGGGAAGCATAACTCTGCTTTTGTTCGAGATAATAAGCCGCCATTGTTGAGATACGCAGATCCATCCAACGGCCTTATTGTCCATCGACCCGCTTCGCTGAGAATACCCGCGATAAGAGTGAAATTCTCGAGATTCATAGACCGGTCGTAACAAGCACAGGTCATTATTTTCTGTTAAGAACGCTTCAATCGATTGTCTTTATAAATTCAAACTCTAAACTCTCTCTCTTTCTCTATTATTATTTTAAAAATTAGTTGATAAATTATTAAATCTATCTTGTAATCAAATTTCTCAATGAATTTTATATTAAAATAAAGATAACTCAGTTTTGAATTTTCTCATTAAGCTTAATTCTCGATATTCTTATTCGCGCGGATCCAACGAAATACTCCGAATATTTTCTTCTACATAGTGAAAAACTGTTTATAACAAATTTTGGTCACAACCTTATAGTATATAATTTTAAGTTCGATAATGTTATTTCTCGGATTTTGATCTTAAAAATAAAAGAAATCATTCGTGTTAACTTTAAAAATACATTAATTTAAAATACATTAGGTTCGCGAATACAAGTTAAGAAAATTTTAAAATAAATATCGATTAGAGTCAAAAAATAAATGTTGTTATTAATTAAATATTAACTGCTTCTGTTTATTCAGAAAATTTGTATAGCCTATAATTATAACACAGTGGCCTATAAATATGATCATTATAATGGTGCTGCAATATTACTGAAATGTCCTAAAATGTTTTTTGCTTACTGGGGAGACTATCTGTGTAGAATTCAAAGATAAAAATAAATAAAATAGAAAGAAGCTAAAATAGATTTACAGATATAATGGTCCAATATCGGTGTATGAAGTTTTGTTTAAGACAATTATATCTACCTTTGTTAATTATTATTCTTAATGTGGAATGGATAAACTTTGATATTAAATTTAAAAAAACTTTACAACAAAGAAATTACTATAAACTCTCTCTCTCTCTGTCTCTCTCTCTCTCTCTCTCTCCCCCCCCTCCCCCCTCCCCACTGCCCTCTATCGCGCCATCCCTCTCTCTTTATTAATAGAAAAAAACTATATAACTTAATGTAGGATTTCTAATATTCAATGCTGTAATGATTTATAAAATATTAGAATGAGTATATTTATTTCTCATTTTAGTAGCTTCTAATTCATTTTGGCATAATACTAATCTCTAAAAACAATTTAATATCAAATACTATCGAAATAATATTCTCATATAACAAGCAAAAAGTATAATATGATATTCTATATTAAAATTACATTAATTGAAAAACTTATAATAGCGAAAGAAAGCAAGACAAAAGAGAGGGAGAGAGAGAGAGAGAGAGAGAGAGAGAAAATTGATTTTTACTATTTTGCAAAAATAAAATGTAGTTATGTAATCAAAATATTTTTCAAGTGAAACACCTTGTTCAGAACATAGAATACGCATAGCAATGATAATGTGAGTCGTGCAAGGCAATGGAAATCCATGGCAAGCCATGGCTATGGAGTCGCCTTGGCTCGTGAAGCGGTACTGCACCCCTAGGAACAAAGTTATATCGGCTCCTGGTGCCGGGATCGGAGTCGTGGGGTGAGGCCCCGCTGCCTATTCCCGAGAGAGCAGCGAAGTTCGGTGATTACCTAGGACTCTCCTAGGAGCCGGGAGTTTCGTACTTCAGCAGCGCGCTGGCTTCGGGTACCTAACAGTCGAGCAAAGTAACTAAGGTTATTCGGGGGTGCGTGGACGACGGGTAGTAAGGGGGTGAGGATGGCAAGAAGCTCGCGGAATATCGGAGCTGGGAGAGAGGAAGAGGCCGGAGGGATGCATCGCGCGATACATCTGCATCGATGTACCTCTAGTCAAGTAATCGCACCTTTGGGAATACCGGAAGATCGTGATTGAACGGAATTCTCCCAAGCGACGCGCGTCTCGAGTCAGTAAGTTCTTACTTAAGTAAGCACGCGTTGACTGAGTACCCAAGATGATGAGTGATGTCAGGCATGAATTATTTCAATCTCGTGGGTATTTGCGTTTAGATGAAATAAAGCCCGTAGCTTTGAGAGAGATTAAAACTTCGATGTAAAATAAACTCGGTTTAACGTTAAAAGAGATTCAATATAATATAAGAAGCTTATCAGTTTCAGTTATAACTCCAATTTATACTCCTTTTCCTTATCGTTAAAATTAAATTAAATTAAACCATCAATATTTTTAGTCGTATTCAATATCTCTGATTCTATTGTCTTTTCTTCTTTTATTCGATTTGAATACACAAAGAAGAGATGATACCTTTGTAAAGTTATAATCTGTCAAACATACGAAAGTCTAAGAACATGCAAATTCTCTTCATCAAACGTTCCCTCGACCGCAAGCAAAAAAGCGATTGGGCTTGCCAGAATTGAAACTCCCGTGACTTCAAAGGGTATGAAGTATCGTAAGGACGGGTCCTCGTAATAACCATAATTCAATATGGCTGGTATTAAGATGGTAGACACCCCGAGACGATCTAAGCGTGGACTTTCATGGAGGTCAGAAATGGGTTGTAGTTACCCTTCCTGCAATGATCACCCCCGACGATGCTATCTAAGAAGGGAATCCGGCGTCTACTATTGTTCTATTAAGAGAGATGTCGATGCTTTGCCACAACTGCACCTCGGTATTCCTTAAAGTTTGTGAACGAAACTTTATCTTCGACATGAACTTCTCACAATCGGTACAAGTACAGAATGGCTTCGAATCAATATGCGTTACAATTCGATACACTTCTATTGGATATTATTAGATAATATCGTTTCAATAATATTTAAGTATAAACCTTTATATTTAAGTATAACCTTTTTTCAAGATAAAAATTTCTTTTATGTGAATGTATTATAATCAGATATTACTATACACAAGTATGTTTAACGAGAATGATTATTGTATTTGTATATGTTAGTCTTATGTTTAGTTTTATGTGTCTCATAAGAAAAACCGTCAAGTACTTTTATTTTTTGTAAAACAAAAATTTTGTAAGCAATATTTATAACTTTTGTGTGTACACTATTAATATATTTAAATAAATTCATTTTATCAATATCTTTCATTTTTACTGTAATTCTTATTATAAATCTATCATTTTTTAAGTATATCTATTATTATTATTTTATTTTATCACGTTTATATTTTTTTATATATTTATCATAGAATATTATACATAGCTTTCATAAAATTGTTTCTCTATCATTCTTTACTTACATCATAATCAGAACTAATGAAGCAATCAAGTCGCAATTCAGAATCGCAGAATAATTTTATAGATAACTGTCGTTCGATTTCAAATTTATATCAAAAGCTATTTCTCTTAAACAACATGTTTTTCAATTCTTCTGAATCTGTGTTATTCATCGTGGTTCTCATCAGGTGAAAATCAATCTCGTCTCTTGACGATAACTATCCTTTTTTGCTTCTTTATCCTCTTTGTTCAAATCACGACTACAATTCGGTTTAATTCTGATCCTACAATTTTTGTTCATTACGCACCCTGTTCAAGAAGGTTATTGGAATCATTGTCAATAACGGCTTTTTTGTGTTGCGTAATTTAATAAAAATTGAGTCGTATCATAAAATTGTATGGAAGAACCATTAAACATGAATTATTTATCTTTTCTACATACATAAAATATCAATTTTTTATTCTTCAGTTTTCTTTTACGCTTGAAATATTGATATTATACAATATTATTATTATAACAATCACATAATTCTCAATACTAATAGTAATAATATTGAGAATCTTTTATTAAATATTACAAAATTATTAATACATAAAAATATATTAACACATAAAAATAATTAATACAAAAAGACACACATGTCATATCTCTCTTTCATATTACAAACATTATATTCTCCAAGAAGCATTAAAAATTTTGTAAATGTAATACTTGTCTAAAACGGTTTATATTTGCTTTGTTCATCGTTCGACCGTTAGATCGAACTGTTCGGACCCCTTCAAATTGTATTTCGTCGGCCATTTTTCTAGAAAGTGTATAGGAGGGATGAAATCGCTTTCATCATAGAGAAGAGAAAACAGGATGCTGGATGAAGGGTAACGTTGCCGAGCCAGCAAGAGTGGTAAGGGGTCGCCCAATCAACCCCCAGCAAGCCACGTCTTACCCTCTCTACAAAGTTATCTTTCTTGCCCCTGCTCTGAACACAGTTAGGGTACCCTCGAAATTCTCAACTATTGACCGAACCACTCTCGACCATCGTAACGATCAATCGGTGCTCATGTTACTAAGGAAGACACAAGTTTCTTTAATATTTCCTACGGCATAGCAATAATTTTATCTGAATAAATATTTCATACGTAAAAATGATATTCGAAGATCAAAAAGCTTATGAAAAATCGAGTAAGTAATTCTTTTACAGAATAATTATAAAATGTTTGTAATATAATATGAGATATTTGTTTTATTCTGTTGCAAGAATGTTATATAAATATATATAATACGATTGTATTCTTTTCAATGCAACTTAATCGCGTTGCTACTCAACTGTATATCGAATGCGAGATCAGCGTTCTTTTTCTCTAAATTGTATTCGATCTGAACGAAAATATTGGGCGATATTTAAAAACCATGTATCCTACAATACTCATACTAACGTAGCATAATACTTGCGAACGGTGAACAGAACTGACCTTTTTGCATGAAAAATATAATATGCATGCATAAAAATGCTATAATATATATAAAGACGCACTTTCAATTTCGGAGCAAACCTATTACGCAAACCTATCGATTTTCCGCATCCAATCAGCATGAGTAGCTAAACTCAGAGCGATAATGTCAATCCTATTTCGTGAGTCTGCTGCAAAGTTATCCCATATAAACTTCCACTAGTTTAAGCTACGCATGCCCGACGCATTTTCAATCTCGTAGAACCTTCGAACTTTTGCCATAGATTTTATCACGCCAGGAAAAATAAGAACGGTCGTAGAATTACGAGAGCGCAATATTTCGCGGCGGTTCGGTTAATTCGTTTTAGTGCAATTTTCGCGAGTGATAATTCATCGTTACCGCGACAATTTTATGGAGATCGTCGGTGATCCAATTTTTCCGCGATTGTCTTTGTCCGACAAGTAATCTCACGGAGCATAAAAACCGCGTTTACCACGCAACGTATGCAAATCGTCATATCCTATAAAATCGCATTGGAGCCGCAGATAGATATAATGGTCACCAGGATGAATCACGAAATACTTAGTGACGGTACCGTATGACTGTTCGACGAAGCGTCAATAATTCAGGCCTGCCTAACGTCTCTAATTTCCTTGATATTCGCATCGAAGGGTCCTTCCGCTCGAGGAGCTTAAGGATGCCAGAAATACCTTCGCGAGAAGGTATAAACGCCTTCCAAGGGTAGGCCTGCAGGACTTGTATTAATTTCATATCCCTTCCGTCGTCTGACGCCGGGACCTGCGTTCAATCATCTATTTATTGCCGGTCGCATCCAATCCGGTAATATTCTGTCTCTATCTCTCTTTCTTTCTCTTTTCGAGATATCGTCTAGATACGAGGGAGTGGCAACTGGTCAGTAATTTCCAGTAGCACCCTACTGAGGATCATTGATGGAAAATACATGAGTCTCACCTGTACAGTGACCAAATTATGAAGAGATCGTAGCAAAATTTGATAAGCGTGTCGAATAAGCATCGAGATATTATCATCCTTTCAATATAGATTTATCTAACAATAATTATGCATAATAAAGATTAATTTCTTAAATAAAAATCATTACATTATTAAATTAAATTAAACAATAAGTATTCTGTAAACAAGCTGACGTTATTTATTGTTATTTTAATGTCAAACTAATGTCAGCTTGTTTGCTGGGTATGCTATTAATAAATTAAAGCTATTATCATTATTAATATCATTAGCAATATCCTAAATTTATGTTTTGTAATCGAATAACTAATAATATTAAAATACATTTACTTTATGATTTTTAATGAACTTAAATTAGCAAGAATCTATAAATATATATATAAATGAGACCATTCGTTAAATAATTCTAAAAATTAAATAATCCTCCAACTTAACTTTACAAAATAAGACACATTTTCATTGCAATAAAAACTTAACGCCAAAATGAAAGAATAATCTACATAATCGATAGTATAAATAAACGTATAAATAAACAAAACTCGCAATCAAAATGAAGCACTAACATGTAAGCGCTCGTAAACGGTCTTTACGGAGCTTTGTATGTCCGGCGGCGCGGTAAACATAGAAATCCTGAAATCGAAATCTCGGAAACGTAGCCGAGAATTGGGACAACGCGCCCTTCGAAGTATCACCGAAGCTCATCGACGCGAGTTGCTCATCGAGTTGCTCGGCGCGAAGTTGGACGCGCCCTATTAGCGAAAACGAGCCGATTCCTTGCTTCTAACTGCGAATGCGCCGCACGCTGAACACCGTAAAGGAATTTGCGGTCCGAGTTGCTACGCTCTCCGAGATCTGCAGCGACCTTTCACCCTACACCTTGGGCCCCCTTGCCCATCCTCCTCATCCTCGCGCCACCCATCCCGACGGTTTGCTTCAGCCCCGATCATCCATAGCCTCCAGTCACCCCAAGGCTAGTTTCTCCCTGAAACCCTTAAGCCCAACTATCCGCAGAAGTTGGAATCTGTAGGTACCTACGCCGCGACGAAGCTACAAACTCATCCCTTTTCGTAGCAAGCTGCGTCGCTCGATATAGCCACGGTCGAAGATTTCGCGATGTGTAAGTGTATTAATTCTGCTGATCTCGATGATTAAGAGGCTCGAATTACCATGATAAAAGCAACGAAGAGAAAATAGACAAAATTATTTAACAATAAATTTTGCGATATAATATTAACGTGGCGTATATGATATAACGTATAATTAAGACATTTTTAAAATCTATAATATATTAAAATAATAGATTTTACATATTAAAATAGGAAACAATAGCTCATTTCTTTTATATATATCATTACACCGCAGTAAATTTTTAATTCTTAAATTTTAGAATTTATCTTAGAACTTTTAATTTAATCTATTATACTTATATACAGTTATAATATAATAAAATAATAGCTATTCTAGAATTTCTTTTAAAATATTTTTCAAATAAAAACTATTTCTTTATTTGTATATTCTAAGTTATATAATAGTTACTAACAAGCAATTCCAAATCATTCAAAAATATTCAGATTTTATAACGATCAAAGAAGTTAGATACATAGCAAAAAAAAACTTGTTTTATTATATTATATCTTCTACAAGGATATAACATAATAAAAGATTTTTATTGAGATTCCGGTTTTCATTCTAGTTCTGTTTTCAAACCGGTCAGCCTACCAGCAGATGGACCATCTAATCTGTATAAGCAACTACTTTCAGATTCGCCCGGAAATATAACGGAAATGACATTAAGTCGACGAAGTAGTTTCAAAGGTAGTTAAGAAGAATAGTCAAATTCGCATGACATGTTTCATGGCATGATATCTATTCTGTGAGACATTGCTGTTAGCAAGATTCGTAGATCGAGATTGAATTGTTGAGAAGAGCGAGGAAGAATAAGAGTACGAGTGAAAGAATGAAATGTAATGATGAGTAAGTGAGTGAGAGAGAGAGAGAGAGAAAGGGAGGAAGGAACTTTCATCCAACCAGCAAAGACAATAAGCACCCTCGGGATTTCCTCGAAGGCGGGACGGCTAGATTATGGAATCCTACGCAAAACTAGCGTCGAGCAATTATGGATGCCGATTGCCGGCATCGATCTGACAATTTCGCGCAGACCGCCAATTTCCATGTGATCTAGCTGCTGTGACTTGGAATTAATTAAGCTTCAGTTACAAACAGGAGGCCCGCAAGGCACGAAACTGCCGAAAGTCATTCAGAAGATGTTGGAACTTAAAACAATTCGGACGCGTCTCGGAGATATACGAGATCGATGCGCTATGAGAAACGAACATTTCGATAAGCTGGATAGCTTAAGTTAAATCTCTGATTTCATCATAGCGATACACTAACAAGTATCTTATTAAGCATTATCAATAATCGGCAAAAACCGGAAAGATTCTTTTACTTTAATTAATTTTACACTTTAAAAAACTAAAAAAGACTAAAAAATGATAATTTCTATTTAAATTTAATAAACAACTATATTTGGTACTAAATATGTTAAAACAATTCTAGTTTAGTTAAATGTAAGTATAATGTATATATCATACTTATTCGATAACATATGGTACCTATTAACATATAAATAAATTAAAAATAATTAAATATTATATAGAGCACATGTAAATTTGTTTTGTATATTCTATATATATACACTGCCATCGAAAAGTAAATAAAAAAGCATTTTAAAGCTTGGAATTTATACTTTAGCATGCTTTTGACCGCTTTTCAAAAAAAATTTGTCTTTACAGTTCTGTATCTTAATAAATATCATGTGTGGTATTTCTTAAAATTACATTTAACAGTGCGTAGTGATAAAAAATTTTGTTTTCAAAAAATTCAATATTTTTTAAAAACAGTACAAAGATTTATCTCCAAAATGCTTTTTTAAAAATTTTCTAATGATTTTTCTTGACTAAATTACGCAATATTAAAGTTGAACCTGCACAGCTCACAACCGACATTAAAATTCGGCGAAATATCTTGAAAAACGATACTGTACTTACATATCCTATAGAAATGTTTCCCATAGAAATGTTAAAATCTTATAATTGTTTTTTACACGAACATGTATATTTAAATTATAATTCAAATCTCTTTATTATAATTTTTCTAACAAAATAAGATATACAATAACAATATCACACACACACACGCGCGCGCGCGCGCGCACACACGCACACATGCTTGCAATAGTAAGAGACAATCTATTTTATTTTAATATACGTACAATAGCAACCAGCATTATAACCATAATAAATGAAGATGTAAAATATGCAATATGTTGCTTCTAAAGTTACATTTAATAATTTAAATAATCTAATATTTGGTTTACAATTTAAGTACGCAATTTAAGATAAAAGCAATAAATTCTCGAATTTCTATGCAGAAAATATATAACACTCAAAAGAATAAAGATCAATTATATTGAATATTCAGAATAATAGATTTCTGCATAAATAATTGTGTTTATTACCTAATAAATTTCAGAAGGTATTGCATATAACAAATTTTATCATTTCAAATATATAATACAAAATTATACAGAGCCTGTTGCATATTATACATCATTATTACATTTATATTTTTCAGGAATATAATTCTTTCACCATAAATCCACTATCTCGTCTCTAGGGGTGAGTTGTGTGGGAAGAGATTATCTTCCAATAGCTTTCATGTGTACCTAGAGATAGACCCTGTTTTATCTTGGGATGTTGCGCCATAGAAGAAGAAAAAAAAGAAGAATGTAAGATAGAATTCAAA
>NW_017305536.1:4042415-4046762 GCF_001594115.1 Trachymyrmex septentrionalis | reverse complement strand
TATATAATTCGTGTTTTTTTAAATTTTATATATATATATAATTTAAAAAAACACGAATTTATAATAATATCATCATTATCGTTGTGATTAATAGTTTATGTAAATATAAGAAGGAAAAAGAGAGAAAGGATTAGCATTAAAAATGTCTCGCAAATCTTAAGATAAATTTACATCAAAACATGTGAACTTAAATAAATCATGGTGTTTTCTCGGACGGACTCACGATCTTTTAGTGAATAAGCAAACCAAACGGAAAGAGGATCTTGGTTAATCTTACTAATCTTCAATGATTGTTCTGTTTTCCAGTGGCGAGACTACACAGTGACCGATCAAAACCGCGGCCTAACGATATTGCAGATCTGCCAATCACCGACACGCGAAGGGATGAAGACGATAATGCCCGAGGACCTAATCATTGAGAAACCAGCTAAATTCTAAGTAAATTCTCTTTGTATTATGTCGCTAAACCAAATCGGAAATCATTTGATTATAAATATAAACTTTTTCGGCTTTAGCTATATTAAAATTATTTTTTGTGCAAAATAATTGCGGTCTTAATAACGTCTTCAGTTCCAGGAAAATAATTATAATCAATACTTATTATTTTTTTAACATTTTAAATTGTTACAAATAATTTTGTATATTTACCTACTTCTATTTGTGCAATATGGGCGTAATTGTAAAAAACTTATTTACTTTTATTATTCCTGTTTCAGTTTACTGGTAAACATTTTTTCGTGATACCAAGATAGTTTGAATAACATATTGATAATAATAGTTTCCTGAGAATAGTTTAGAAAATATCATTGATAATAATAGAAGTGTGTTCAATATTGTTATATTTGTAACGAATGGATTTTGATTACGATGAAATATCGTCCGTAGCGTAATGATGCATTTAAATATGCATCTCACATACTGTGCGTGATTGATCAAACGGTA
Organism: Trachymyrmex septentrionalis; assembly: GCF_001594115.1. Classification (NCBI taxonomy): domain Eukaryota; kingdom Metazoa; phylum Arthropoda; class Insecta; order Hymenoptera; family Formicidae; genus Trachymyrmex; species Trachymyrmex septentrionalis. The sequence continues at coordinate 4,045,820 of NW_017305536.1, read as the reverse complement.
ATATAGCATAATTGCACAAATTTGCGTGTAATAATAAATGATCCATTTTATCTATATAAATATTTAAATAAAAAGTATCGCAGATTTAGGTATAAAGATTAAATAAAATTTATGAAAATAGCATAATTATGTTAGCTCTGTTAAATATAAGGCTGATTGTCAGCAACGAGTCAGAGTTTATCGCGTTGAATATCGTAATACGCTTGATATTTCCTAATATTACCCTTTGCACTTCACTAAAGTTGCATCCATCGATAAAAAATAAAATAAAACTAAGCAATTATCTTCGAGTTGTTGTACCAAGTCATCTCATGATACGGATATTGGGAACTCTTAAGTAAGATTAATCGATATTATACCTCATCAATCTAATTAATAACTTTTTTATGTTAGAGCGATTTACTTCTAACTATAATTTATATATATATATATATATAAAACATTCTATTAAAATATTTTATAAAATGAAAAAGACTATAATATAAAAAACAATAAAATCATTGGTTTTTAAACTTACGAATATCTTATATTATAATTAAAGATTAAAGTAGGTATATTTTATAAAACACTTTCAACATATAAAATACAAAAGGTAAAGGATATGAGAACTACTGAACCGATACAAAGTGTTATCGCCAAGAATGATCAAAAAATATCGCTAAGAACTTGAATTCCAATCTCTCATGAAGTAATTCTATTCGTTCTGTATCTCGTACATTCTGCGCATATAAGAATTACAGTACGAATGACGTAACGTAACATACATCTGATAACTGCGTATATAAAGTGTTTCAGAAAAAACTGTATAGATAAATAGACTCCAAACAATTTACATTTCTCTTTCATAACAAAAAATTATTTGAAGTATATTTAAATTTGAATTTAGTAAATATATAATTAATAACTAATATAATTCACAATTAATTTATGTAATAATTTCTCCAAAAGTTTAATTAAACATTTTAACATTTAAAAATATTTTGAATAAAAAGTATAATTAAATATTTTAAATAAACATTTTTTGTATTTTTAATTAAATATTTTATTGTGAAAATACCACAATGAAATTGCAGTTAAATCGAATTTTAAACGGAAATTATTTTTCTGACCAAAAATTTAATAATTCATTCGAATAAACGAATTTTAGAATGATATATACTTTTAAGACACCTTGTATAGGTCCGCAACTACTTGCGAACCGGTCGGGCTTGATGAGATCCATTTGATCTGCACCAGTCAGTCGATAAACAGGTTTATATCAGTAGGCAAACTCACCGATTTGTGTCTGTAAAAAAGTAGTGCTAACTGATCTAATTGAATTTCTACGTCTAATAAATCTATTTCCAATTAAATCGACTCTATGAAACTATAAATATTAAAAAATTTTTCAGATTTCTGAACAGAATCATGTCCACGGATGTGCGAGGCATTATATTATCTGGAGTTGAATTGGCCAAGTAAGTGACGTTCATTCGTGCAAGTATAAGCGTGTTGCAAAAGAAAGAGATTATTCATTTGTTTACGATTTATCAATTCAATGATAATGAAACAATTGGTCCGTTCGATTTGTTTATACTTTTTTTACACTTTTTACACTTGAAATAAGATAGATATATACATTTGGTACTGAAAAGAGAGAAAGCAAAGATGCTAAGTGTAAAAAATGTAAGTAAATCGAACAGACTAATGATACAGCAATTTACAAAAATATGTCACGAATAAAACTAATATTGATAACAATAAAATATTAAAGATTTATAAAGTTTACTAATCAGAATATAAACATATAAAAATAATATATTAAATAATGTGTACAGAATGTTTTAAAACGAATAGCAATATATATGCATATATCATGTATCTTTATAAGGTTATGACATTTTGAATATGCGAACACATATTTCTGCATAATAAAATACAAAAACAAAAATAATAGAGCAATAAACCCAATACAAATATTAAAATTTTACACACATAATTCTTTGTTATCTCTACTTAAAATATATACAAGTATCTACAAATTGCCCGCGAAATTCAAATGTCTTTAGACTAAGATTTTAATTATATGGAATTATATTTCTTCCTTACAATAAATAATTGCAGACAATCCAATCGTAAGATAGAGTTAATTTAAAATAAACTCTCCCCGCCGGATAAATAATTTAAAAATTCATGAAAACCTTTATTATTATTAAGTTTGATTATTATTATTAAGTATTATTATTATTAAGTATGAAAATATATAATCTAAATTTTTTTAAGAATATCTTTCTATTATTTTATAAAAATAGGCAATATACACGAATTTATTTTGGTATATCTAACAAACATGTGCAATAAAACTTTATAGAGAAATTCGAGAAGGCCTAATCAAAGATGTGAGCGTCTTAAAAGAGCAATTACCTGATTTTGCACCGGGCCTGGCTATCGTCCAGGTAGGCGCGAGAGAAGATTCGAACGTCTACATCAAAATGAAAATTAATGCGGCCCGGGAAATAGGTATCAATGTTCGTCGTTGTCAGCTTCCTAACACCACAACGGAAATAGAACTCATCAACAAAGTTACCAAACTGAATAATGATCCAAATATTCACGGAATTATTGTGCAAATGCCACTTGACAGCGTCAATAAAATCAATTCTCATCTAATCACCGATTTAGTATCCCCAAATAAAGATGTTGATGGGTAAATATATAACTATTATTTAAAATAGATATAATAGATAAATTTATCTTTTTATCTCTAGAAAGCCTCTGAAATATATGCTCTTTTCCATTTGGAAAAGTATATATTTCATCTATCTTATTTTAATAGTTACTATATATAAAACTTATAATTTTTAGTAAAATTAATCCCGTATTTCGCAAAAATAATTAATTTTAATTAATATTGAAAAAATAGTATTGAAAAAATCTCAACTTTAATATAACATGACTTTTTTTTTAATTATAAGCAATTATTAATTTATCATCATTGGCAATATCTTGTTCACATCTAAGCAGAACAACAAGTTATTATGATATCAAAATGATGTTAAAATGACTCCAAAATGATCACTAAAAGTCATTTTTCAATCATTTCCGATTCATTTTAATGTCATTTTGACATTATCGTGACTTATCATGTTGTTGAGTATATACAATACATTCGTTATTACGAAAGCGCGATATCAAAGGAATTTTGTAACACATCTGATAAATAAGAGAGAAAACAGGAATATATGCCCTTTGACTTACCCACTTTGATAGTAATGCATAGGAGATGATTTAAACAAAAAAGTTATATTTTAAAGAATTATAATTAAAGTGAGAAACAATATTATATATACTGTAATAATAATGTTCGCAAAAATCTTTTTCCTATCAATGATATTCTTTTCACGAACTGTAGTATATATATATATA
>NW_017305536.1:4037018-4041024 GCF_001594115.1 Trachymyrmex septentrionalis | reverse complement strand
CGAACTGTAGTATATATATATATATATATATATATATATATATATATAATTTTATTCATTCAGATATATAATTGTTCTCAATATTGTAGATTAAATACTATTAATGAAGGCCGAGTTGCAATCGGTGATATGTCTGGATTTTTGCCATGCACTCCAAACGGCTGTATCGAGTTAATCAAAAGGTTTACATCTCAGCAAATTAATTTAATATTATGCAACATAAGAAGTTTTTTTTCAATATGCAATTATGCGTTAAACTGAGACAACAACTTTTAGAAGCGGCGTGCCTATTGCCGGTGCTAAAGCCGTTGTTTTAGGGAGGAGCAAAATTGTTGGTACTCCTGTTTCTGAACTCTTAAAATGGAATAATGCCACTGTAACGGTCTGTCACTCGAAAACGAAGAATCTCTCTGATGTCGTAAGTAATCATTTAAGTTTATGATTTTTTTTTAGTACTTGTAAAATAAAATAAAATAAATAACTGTATTATTATAAAAGCTTGCGGTATTTTCTTACATTGGTTTTAGGTGCGTGAAGCTGATATTTTAGTAGTTGGTATAGGACAAGCCGAATTAGTTAAGGGTGATTGGATTAAGCCAGGTGCCGTTGTCATCGATTGTGGCATCAATCCCATTCCAGGTACTAAGCTTTGTTATTTATGCGATATATTTGAAAGATAAATTAATTGAAATCAAATTCATCAACAAATCTATTATTAAAATTTATCTTGAAAAATTCTGTGTGAAATCTTAAATAATTTTTCAGAACACCGATATATCGATCGTTTTTCATAAAAAAAGATCGTAACATTTGTAGTTTACTATTTTCAAATTATAAAATATAAACGTATCACAATAATGGTACAAAAAGGCAAAATATTTATAATTTTTTAAATAAATTTTTTATAATTAATATTATTACACATATATATTATATAATTTATTATGTAATTTAAATATTATAAGTTAGTAAATATTTTCACTTTTTAAAGAGTAAGACTTGCAAGTACGAGCAAGTACGCTCTAAACATGTTTGTGTTTATATTATATACATATTGACGTTATTACCCTTTCACTTCTTCTCTTCTCCCTCATTACGACAGAAGATATTACAATATCCACACATCTCTGATAAAAAAAAAGTATAGAAACATAGTCGATTATTTAGTTTAAGCTCAGTTACATCCGAGTACGTGCGTCATGCACAACGCGTTAGTTTCTGATAAGCGCGGGAGATAAAGCATTTATCTCCCAAAATGAGATAATACATGAATTAATTTATTATCAAGTAAGTATATTATATTACAATTAATTATAATTTTATTTTAAAATAAACTCTTTCTCTTTTTTATATTTGAAATAATTTAACAAAAAAATTTTGAGACATAAACATAATCAAACATAATCAAAACATAAAAAAATTTTTAATTCAATAAATATTACTAAACCGTTAATGTCATTTCAGATCCTACAAAGAAAAGCGGACAACGTTTGGTAGGCGACGTAGCATATCAGGAAGCTGCTAAAGTAGCTTCGTACATTACACCAGTACCAGGCGGTGTTGGACCAATGACAGTCGCTATGTTAATGAAAAATACCGTGATATCCGCGCAAAGATCGGCGGAAAAATTCCTCAACAGTCAATGGAAATTGCGGACTCTTAAACTGAATCCTGTGAAACCCGTACCGAGCGACATCGATATCTCCAGGAGTCAAGAGCCAAAATCGATCGTTACACTAGCTGAAGAAATTGGATTACTATCGAATGAGTTTAGCCCTTACGGCAGCAAAAAAGCTAAGATCGGTCTCAGTGTATTGCAACGACTAAAGAATCAAAAAAATGGAAAATATGTCGTGGTAGCGGGCATCACGCCAACGCCATTTGGTGAAGGAAAAAGCACGACTGCCATCGGATTGGTGCAAGCACTGACGGCACACAGAGGAAAAAATTCTTTCGTTACTCTTAGACAACCTAGCCAAGGACCTACATTCGGCGTTAAAGGAGGAGCTGCTGGAGGAGGATATTCACAGGTATGTGATAAAGAAATTTTTTCAAATAACGATAACTATCAACATTTATGAAGATATAATCATACTGTTTATTGACTCACTTGACATCGACTTTGTTGTAGGTAATACCTATGGAGGAATTTAATCTTCACCTAACCGGGGATATTCATGCTGTTTCTGTCGCAAATAATCTTATGGCGGCGCAAATTGATGCACGATACTTCCACGAATCCACTCAGAGTGATAAAGTCCTATATGATCGGTTGGTACCAACTATTAAGGGTGTCAGGAAATTCTCAAAAATCCAGCTGAGACGATTAGAAAAACTTGGCATCACAAAAACTGATCCGAATTCATTAACGGAAGAAGAAAAATGTCGATTTGCAAGACTTGATATCGATCCAAATAACATCATATGGACGCGAGGTGCGATTTAAGAACTTATAGGAATATATTCCGCGAAAAAGATATTGTATTTGCAATAACATCTTTTCTGTTATGCAGTGGTGGATATTAACGATCGATTTTTGCGGAAGATCACCATTGGTCAGAGCCCAACCGAGAAAGGCAAGACAAGAGAAACCTCATTCTGTATTTCTGTCGGATCTGAAATAATGGCAATCCTTGCATTATCAACCAGTGCCGAAGATATGAAGAGGCGACTTGGTAATATCGTTATCGGATTTAGCAAAAGCGGCGAGCCTTTAACTGCTGAAGATTTTGTTAGTATAATTATTTAAAATTATATACGAAAAATTATCTTAATTATTCATTCGATATTATTATTTATATAAAATAGCGATTATTTTTGTTATCTATCTCGTTAAATTATATGTATTTTAATAATTTAAATGATTTAAATTATATTCAAGTACAATTAGACATAATAAACTTCGTTCACAATAATCTTTACATCTTCATAATTTTGTATAACGAAAACAATTTGCGGCTTGTTTAAATATCTACTTAATCCTCAGGGTATGACAGGAGCAATGGCGATTCTGCTAAAAGATGCTATAGAACCGACACTTATGCAATCATTGGAAGGTACACCAGTAATAGTACACGCTGGACCATTCGCCAATATAGCCCACGGTTGTTCATCCATTATCGGCGACGCTATTGCTCTAAAATTAGTCGGACCGAAAGGCATTGTAGTAACAGAAGCCGGATTTGGATCGGATATTGGCATGGAAAAGTTCTTTGACATCAAATGTCGTACTTCCGGATACATACCAAATGCTGTCGTACTTGTAGCGACTATTAGAGCATTGAAGATGCACGGTGGTGGGCCACCGGTAACGACCGGAGCACCGTTAAAAAAAGAGTATATCGAAGAAAATGTTGAACTTGTTAGAAAAGGCTTACCAAATCTACAAAAACACATCAGCAATGGTTTGAAATATGGCGTGCCCGTAGTTGTTGCCATCAACTCTCACAGGTGATTTTTCTTACAAATAAGTAATAGTATAATAGTTTTCTATTGCAAAAGCTAAATAATCCGCAGTCGTCAGAATGCTAATCTTGAATATATATTACTTGATTCGTTGAAGTTTTTGTTGTAATCTTTATTTTACTAACAGTTATCAAATTATTACGCGGACTAAAAGCCTCAAAGAGAGAATGTTTTACAATAATTTTAAGAATTTTATTTCATAATGATGTGACATCATCATACTTATGAAAATTTTGTAAACAGAGCTAATATGAATTATAACATTTGAATTAATACAATCGGTCATAGATGAGTATATCTATATTAATCTTTTAGTACTGATACTCAAGCGGAGCTAGACCTCGTTAGGCAAGCAGCCTTGGAAAGCGGTGCAACTGATGCAGTAATATGCACTCATTGGGCCGAAGGTGGGGCTGGTATTACAGCTCTTGCGGATGCAGTAATAGCAGCTACCGAAAAAAATAGTAATTTCAAATTATTATACGATCTCGAGGATAGCATCGAGGAAAAAATTAATAAGGTCGCTAAAGAGATTTATGGT
>NW_017305536.1:4030196-4036918 GCF_001594115.1 Trachymyrmex septentrionalis | reverse complement strand
TATATATATATATATACTATAAATTATTGCTACAAAACATTACCAATATTATTAAAAATAACTAAAATTATATGTTTTAATATAAAATAATTAATATCTCCATTTTTGTGTGTTTGTATCGATAATCGGACGATAATTTCCTTTGATAATATATCTGTTATAAGAACTCTAATATGCTATGTTAAATAAAATTGACATTTTATATACTGTTATAATATAATATTATTACAATATATAAAAATATAATATTATTACGATATATAAACTTTTACTACCCATTATTTATAGGTACAGAAAAAAATCGAACAATATAACATGTTAGGATATAACAAATTCCCGATATGTATGGCAAAAACATCGAATTCGTTAACTGGGGATCCAGCTATCAAAGGTGCGCCAACCGGTTTCACCCTCGATATTACAGATATATTCGTTTCAACCGGCGCCGGATTTATTGTTCCTATGGTGGGAGAGGTGAATGATTTTTTCAATTATGCAATTAATAATAAAAATATCTATTAGGTAATTTTCACTATTATTTCATTATGTATTTCAGATTTTGATGATGCCAGGACTTTCGACTAGACCAAGTATTTACGATATGGATTGGAATACCGAAACAGATGAAATAGAAGGCCTGTTTTAAATTTAATATCTATTTTGTACTAAATTAAATGTTTATTTTTCAACGAACATTTTCGTAGTATGTAATAATAATAATTCCTCAGAAAGTTTATAGTATATCAATACATCGTTAATAAACTTTTTTGTACAAGAAGCTTACATTCTTTATTATTTATGTACAGTATAGTAATACATCCTGTTAAAATAAATATATTGTACACATTACAAGTATATCACTTCAACAAATTTGTAACATTGATAAAAAAAGTACAAATTATTACAAGTTTTAATATACTGTACATATTTATTTCACTTTCATAATAGCACGCAATTTCGCGGATCGCGATCTTGGATTTGTTTCAATTTCTTTAGCAGTAGGTGTCAAAACATGCTTATGCATCATTTTCCATGGTATTTTTGTCAATCTTTCAAATTCATTCTTATCAAATGTCTTACCATAATGTGCATATTTTAATCCCACGACATTAGCTACATTATCTGTTATGTTTCCAGAAATATGTCTTTTAACTATAGTATCTTCGAGCGAATGAAATGAAATCGTTATTAAACAACCAGATAGTTTCAAGTATACTTGTGCGAGAAGTATACCGTAATTGATTTCATTTAATTCGTTATTGACAAAAATTCTAAGTGCTTGAAACGTTTTCGTGGCACTGTGTGAAAATCGGCCAAGACTATCTCTTCTAATTTCACCATCTAAAGTAGATTCAATTAGTTGAGCTAATTCTTTTGTCGTCTCTAATTTTCTAAACATGTATCTAGCGTCAATAATAGCACGTGCAATTTTCTTAGCACGTTTCTCTTGTCCATAAACTTTTATGATACGAGTCAAGTCCTCCTCTGTTGCTCTTTCCAATACGTCCGCGGCAGTAAGTTGTCTTGGACATCGAAGCCCGTCCATTCTCATATCTAATGGTCCATCTTTTGATAAAGAGAAACCTCTACTCGCTATATCAAATTGCATTGATGAGCAACCAAAATCGAATAAAATACCATCTATACTATTTTCTTTAATGTTATATGGTTCAAGTAACTGTGGTAACTCGGAAAATTTACCTAACAAAGGAATTACTTGTCCTGGATATCTCTGTGATAATTGCTTTGCACATTCGTATCCTAAAGGATCTCTATCTAATGCAAATATTTTTATATCGGGCGAATGTTCTAATAATTTGGTAGCATGTCCACCAGCACCAAATGTCATATCTATGTATGTTTTGCCTGGCGATGGAGCCATATACGTCAATACTTCTTGCGCCATAACAGGCACATGAAGATCTTTGTTAGAGCAGACATCGTATTTAAGACTATATTGCCTTATATTTATTAAACACAGTAAATTACTTTTTACTAATGCGTTTGTTCTATCAATAAAATGTTTATTCTTACCAAACTTATTTGCAAAGTATGCAAACTTAATCCTTATCATTTCTTGTAATATTTTTTTAGTGTCCAACGAAGCCTACTAAATATTCTGTTATTCTCTTCTGACAAATACTTTCGTACTTCTGGAGTCAATGCCAAATTACAGTCCTCCCTACTCAATCCACTTGCAGTGCTTAACAAAGAGCGTTTATAAAGTTGTCCATAATAATTCGATGAAATCCTTTTTAAACTTGAATAATATCGATTACACTGTTCAAAATCCGGTTGGTTTGTAGCTTCACCCTTTGAAAACGCAATTCTCAATTGATCACGAATGTGCTGTCCCAAGTCGCTAAAAATCATCGAATTAGAGAAAATTGAGAAAAATAATAACAAATCGCAAAAGTTAATAGTATAGTAAATTAATTGTTTTCTTTATAAATAGTCAATCTAAAAGCTACACATAATAAGTTACTATAACCTATAACTAATAATACATATATCAGAAGCAAATATTGATATATTGTCAGTAACTAGTGATAATGACCATTGCATTTAAAATAATTACATGTACAATATTTTGCCTGGCGTAATTACCTGCCAACTTTGCTTTTATCTAACGGCCACGATTCCAAAAGTTTCATAAAATTTTTATAACTTCCAGCCATGACGACAGAGAGACGTCCATGAGCTAAGATACAACATTATCGCATATGGTAGCGAAATTTTCACTTGTGACAAATTTACTTACAGTGAATAAATTGAATCCCTTCTACAATACGAGGAGTACTTAAGGCAGAAAGAAACCTGAGAGAAAACACGACCCAAAATCTGTAACCGCAAAATGCTGCTGCGCACTACTGCCCTCTGACAAATTAGATATACACTACATAACAACGTCCACTTTTCTTAGGGTACATCATCCACTTTTCAAGGCTGGAGATGATAAATCGATATTTGGTTCATATAATCGTGTTACATGTAGCACGATTATATGAACCAAATATCAATTTATCATCTCTAGCTTTGAAATGTGGACAATATACTCTAAAAAAATGGACGTTATTATGCATCCAGAAGCACGATCGCATACCGAATGCTCAGTGAGCTTTTGTATCTGTTTGGTCTATATTTTTAGTTCTAACAGAATGTGCCAATCAGATGCAAAAGCTTACTGAGCGCTCAGAGAGCAGTCGTGCTTCTGGATACACCCATGTCCTCTCTCAGGTTTCTCTCTGGCTCCGCCCATTCATCCAGTCACCCAGCGATCATCCATCCGGTAATCTGAACACAGCCCTTAATGGCTGCTGCACACAGAACGCTTGCCGCGCGACAAAAATTGGCGCGGTAGCTAATCAACGTCTGATTTGCTCAGAAGTAATAAATATGTAATTTTCACTGCGCGACAAAAGTTGAACTCAATCCAACTTTTACCGCGTGACGAAAGTAATATTACATCAACTTTAGAAGTTTTGCATAGTGAGATTGACTTAAGAACATAGAATTATTGATTAGTGCGATAACTTCCGCCGCGCGGCACACGTTGCCGTGTTCTGTGTGCAGGAGCTACCAGTTGTGAAACTGAGCCTGACTGGGCCTCAGAGCGACTTTTATCAAGTTCCGATTAACTTAACCAGTCTAGTAACTTTGCAAGATTTCGATTGAAATAAATGTCGGGAAAAAAATGTAAAAAGAGAAATTATAAATGTAAATGTAAATGTATTAACTCTTCAGTTCGCTTTTTTTTCAGTTGGACATTTGTTTCAGTTGGAATCATATAAAGTTACCAGACTAGTTAAGCTAACCGGAGCTTGGTAAAAGTCGCCCTCAGAGAATCAGCTTCTCCAATTGCTCCACCAATTGACGCCACGTTCGGCTAGTAGAGAAACGGCGTCAATTGGTGAAGCAAAAGTAAAGGCGCTGATTTTCTGAGTTGAACAGGGCCAAATTTCCATCACTAAAGGTACGTGTTTCATGGTGTCGCTCATCGCATATTCAGTGACAAATGAGTCACCATAGTGCATTGCACGTGGTGTAACAACTTTAGAAGTTAATAGATAACCTTATATATAATAGATAACCTTTTATCGGTTAGTATTGTTAGTAATAATAAGAATTTTATATTTTAGAGATTATACTCTATCGTATATATACTAATGTATACTCAAAGAGTAAAAAGAAACGGGAGAGAATGTATTAATAGTGAAGGTAGCTACATCTGCGGACAAATGTACATCATGGCATCCTAAGCGTTCACTTTTATGTTTATATATGTAGTCACTTCGTTCGCTTGCTTAGAACCAAACATTCTCTTCTACTTCTCTTTACTCTTTTGGCCGCAGCACAGTCTCTCGCGTAACGCATAATGCATAGTGCATAAGGGAATAAATCGAAATTCTTTTTTATGGAATGAGAGGAAAGGAAAGATTCTGATTAATTGATTCACTTATGCACTGTGCATTACGCAAAAGTTTGTGCTACGGCCTTTAGTGTGTGACCTGTGACCACGTGACAGTCAACTTTTAACTTTTCCTTCAAGACGTGATGGCACTAAAATCACATCTGCCGAATTTTCCATGGGTTTTCCTACACCATGTTTTGAGTCCACTTTCAGACCTCGAGTTTGATCTCCTTATTACTCCGTGGCAAAAATATTTGGAGATTTATTTCATGTAAAGGCTTAAATACAATAAGCACAGGCAATAGACATAGAGAACAGGCAATAACGAGCTGTTCAATCGGAGCTCTGAAATATAATATCGGACTTACACATCAGAGCTTTGATTGGACGGCTCATTATTTCCTATTGCCTATGCCTATTGTATTTAAAGCTTAACGCGAACAAACCTATGGCCTAGTTTCATGGCGATGTAATTCAAAGAATGTTTACTAAATTGGTACAATATGCATCAAAATGATTAATTAAATACACATCTCGTGTATATATTTACATGTATTGTCGAAATTAAGATAATTCAATAGAAAGTTACTAATTAGTACCCGTATCTAGTGTACGATGTAAACTAAGCCAATGGTTGGCAGTGTTGGCAATGTTGGCACTTCTGCCAGTTGATTGTCCTTAATTTAAGCAGTTGAAGAAAGGGGTCCTTAACCTATATAATCATTGAACATTTTAGTATTTTTAAGAAAAGAATAGTGCATGTGAAAAAATTAGTAATTCAAAATGCGATTTTATTTGCAAGAATATTTTATATGGAATCTGTAATGTCCTTAAAACGGTATGCTTTAAAATTAATTGATGAGTATATAGTAAAACTAATTATAATATATGTATGATATATTTGGTTCAATTTGCACTTTGATATTGTCCGTTTCTACTAACGTATATTAACTTCTAAACCTCGCTTCAATTAATTCTTTATTTTTTTTTTTTCTAATTTTTAGAATTGGAAAAAGATGCAAGTATTAATTGAACCAAGATTGAAATTAATATACATTGGCAATAAATTGTTTTAAAGAATTACGTTTCTTCACGTTGTTTGCACTTTTTGCACTCTGCGTCTTTGATCTGTCTTTCTTCAATGTCCAAATATTTTTGTATAGTTATAATTAACAAGATTTACAAAAGTAATAAATATAAAAGAAAGTGCTGCTAGCCAAGCTAGGTGTTTTTTTTTACTTTATATTAATAAACAAACTATACATACAGTACAAACGTTTCAACTTCTATCTGTTATTCTCAATGTTCAAATTTACAGTTAAATTAATAAATGTACATATTGTTAATAACAGTATTATTATTTTCATTTTTCAATATATATATTTATTAATTTAACTGTAAATTTAAACATTGAAAATAACAGGTTAAAATGTTTGTATGTATAGTTTGTTTATTAATATAGAGCAAAACATTCAGCTTGGCTGTAGTTCGTTCTTTTATATTTATTAATTAAAAAAATGTTTGAGCCTTAGTATCTATATGTATAAATTTTTTCTTTTTTACTAGTTTACGTTTTCAAAAAAGTCCAGTAATATCAATACGACAATGTTGTATCTTTCAAAAGTATAAAATTATTTTCTAAAACATTAAGAAGTTTTCATATAATTTATAGAAATGGAATGTGATATATGCCGTCTATGTGGTATTAAATTTGAGTCTGAACATTTGAAATATATCTTTGATGAAGTAAATTTGGCACAGATAATAAATGAGACTTTACCAATTAAGGTATGCTAATTAATTTACTACTAAATAAGTTTTAAGTAATTTACTATAAAATATTATTATATATTTAATTTTTTACAGGTTTCACAAGATGATCATTTCAAATATATATGTTTAGACTGTTATGATAAAGTTATTAATTATTATAATTTTATTCAAAATATATTAGCATACTCGAAGGAATGTGAGACAAGAGCTGTCTCTTTCTTTGAAGTCAATAAAAATGAGAAATTGGAAGATATGGTGATTTTTAAGTTACTCAGTAACATGATATATCCCTGTCCGAATTGCAATAAAGATTTAATACTCTTAATAAACAAAGATCTTTCAGATAGTAGTCATAAATTTCATTCTTCATTGGTTCTTTTTAATCGAATAGAACAATCGCAAGAGAATAATCAAATATCTGATAATGCAGAAGAATTTAACGTTTGTACATCGAAATCAAAGACACAAGATAAATTACATGAATTATCATTGTATCATGATATTATCAATGAAAATACAATAAATGATAATAAATACG
>NW_017305536.1:4027857-4030096 GCF_001594115.1 Trachymyrmex septentrionalis | reverse complement strand
TTGTACATCGAAATCAAAGACACAAGATAAATTACATGAATTATCATTATATCATGATATTATCAATGAAAATACAATAAATGATAATAAATACAATATCGAAAGGAAACATGCTAGCTTGCAAAAAATTGATGTATCATGTAAACTGAAAACGGGTATAAAGAGAAAGATTCAACAAAGTTCTTCTACGAAAACATTCATTAATTCTACTAAGATGCAGAAATTAGAAGCAAAATTAGATACAATGGAACAAAGTTTTAATGAATTAGACAGTGATTACAGTGAATTAAATATAACTGACTTAATAACATTTCATCAATCAGTAAACAATGATATAGAATATCTTGAAGAAATAAAAAATGAACAGGAATCTAATACAGGGGATATGATAAAAAAGAAATATCTTGGCAATAATCTTGGTAAATCGCGAATAATTCGAGTAAAATTAAATGCAAAAGAACAAGATCAATTAAATAGTAATTATGATAAGTCAAATATAACTGGTTTGATAACACTCCAGTCAAGAAACGATAATGTTGAATACATCACTGATGATAAAGGAATTGAAGATGACAACATAATCGTCGTGACCAAAATGGAAGAAGAATGTGTCAATGAAAATGATACAAATGACATCAATATTTCGAAAAATAATGTAAAACAAGAATGCAATTTGTGTGGAACTCGTTATATTTTGCAAGAAAAATATGAGTTTCACATGGAGAGACACAAATTAAACAAAATGGATAAATACGTTTGTACAAAATGCGATAAAGAAACTAAAAATGAAAACTTGTTGTGGGATCATTACCTTCATATGCACAAAAGCTCAATACAGTACCTTTGTTTGAAATGTAAAAAAGTATTCATGAAAAAAGCACATTTAATTGCGCATCAGAAAATGTGCAAATTCTCTGATAATGAAACAATGCTAAATATTAAAACAGATGTGGATAACAATCAGAAGATTATTACAAGACCGAGACGAAAATGCAAAGTCTGCAGAAAATTGATCAGAGATCCTAATGCTATTAACGATGAAGCAATGTGCGCCTCCTGTAAAATAAGAGGAATTTCCCAGCGACAATATTACTGTGCGAAGTGCCATAAACACTTTATGCGTCAGGAGAGACTCGAGTTTCACAAGATGCGACATAATGAGAATATGAACGAGTTTATCTGCAGCACGTGCGGTAAGGAATTCAGTGGGGAAAATTCTTTGTACGAACATTATCTCTATGTACATAAAGGATTTAGACCACATATTTGCGAAAGATGTGGCAAGTCATTTCAACTGAAGGTGCGATTAAAAGAACATCTGCGAAAACATACTGGTGAAATGCCTTATCAATGTGAAATATGTGGTCTGCGATGTAGGACTACACATGCATTAAAATTTCACAAGAAGTCTCATGTCTCTAATCGCCACACTTGCCCGATATGTGGCAAATCATTCCTTAAGAAGCAGAATTGGAATGAACATCTGGAGAGACACTGGAAGAAAGATAAGAGCGTATTACTTCCACAAATATTTACGTGTCCTGTGTGCAACGATAATTTGCCGACCTACCGTATGTTAAAGAATCATATGATTGGAATTCATAAGCTTGACCGTCAAGATCCCCTAGTAATAAATCAAAAACCATTGTACGAATGCAACGAGTGTCAAGAAAAATTCAAGCATCAAATGTCGCTCAAGTCACACAAGGAAAAGGTGCATGAAGGTAAAATTGTACCTGTTACATTTCAGTGTGATATATGCAAAAATGTATACAAAGCCAAACGATTTCTAATAAGGCATATTCAGAGTGAGCACAATGACAATAAATGTCAACAGTGTAATGAAACATTCACAGATAAAAAAGATCTTGATCATCACATTTCACTACACAATAGTAAGAAGCTGTCCGCATGCGAATACTCTGACAAACAAAGGGATGCTAGGAATTTACATCACCAAGAACACACGATCATTTTTTACCAGTGTGGAGATTGCAACGAGTCATTCGATAGCTATGCTAATCGCTTAAATCATCGCAAAAAGATGCACAAACCCGAGTGACCAGAATGCAAAATTAAATACAACAATATGCAACAAATTACAATTCATCTGGACAAACATCTTCGTGAAAAATTGAGTAAATTAGATTCCAAGTAATGTTATAGGTGATGTAGTTGAATATGTATATGAAACTATATATAAAATAATATATCGATGTGTTGCTTCGTCGATGTTTTA
>NW_017305536.1:4024085-4027757 GCF_001594115.1 Trachymyrmex septentrionalis | reverse complement strand
ATATATTGATGCTGCTTTTTAAAATACATATAGTGAGAGCAACAAGTATTCGTACAAGCAAATTCGTAGAAAATAAACATTAATTAGCAGTTTTATACAAATACATTCTGTTCTAACATAAACAAACGAGCTTCGCATGTATGCCTGATTTTAGAAGCTAAAATTCTCGTATGAATACTTTTTGAGCATTCAAATAAAACAATTTTTAATTTTCACTTATTTTTCAGATAATTTATTTTGTATAATTAATACACATCTTTTTGGTATATATAATTGTTAAGAAACATACAGTCTATTTTAGTCTTTATGAATAAATTATTAATTATCCAACACACACATAAGAAATGATGATCGTCAATTAAACATCGAATCGGCATCAAATTGATGTTGAAATCATCGTACCTATATCGATTCGACATCAATTGATGACTCATTTCTCGCTGAATAATAAAGTTTTTTTTTTAAATAAATAAATAAATAGTTTTTTTAAAAAATATTTTCTCTGTACGAATACTTTTTGCATTCACTGTATATGTAGTATAATTTATATACTTCTTAATCGTACGCAGCTGTACCAAATTAATAGCTCTTATTCTATAACTCTTAATGATAGTATCAATGTTTGTTTTACATATTTACAGATCTTACATATAATAATAAAGCAAAATATAATGATAAGAGTTAAAGACGACTGTTAAGAGTTAAAGAAAAGGGACCGATAAATTATATGAATTATATTAGTTTGATTTATATGTACATTTACATGTATTATATGATTTGTGGTGTAATGATTAGTAATATTTTTATATGTTCAATATTATCTTTACTATTATTAATTTAGTTCATTTTTAATTTGTATTTAGATTATGTTTTCATTACAATGCTTATTATTGTACTTACAAATAAATAGATTTAATTGTATTCTTATAGGTGGATATAATATAGGATCGATTGTGTCATTTATTCATAACGTTATTGTTTGACTAATATTATGCTTTATATACGCGATGTAATCACTATTGTAAATCATTATTTAATAAATATTAATTAAAATAGTACAATCTTTGAAGGGATAGAAGCGATAATGGTGTAAGTCACTTTTTTAGGTTCAATTTGAGCTTAACTTGGTGCAGTCTGAAGTAAATATATTGGAAAAAACTTTTTGTTTCTCGAAATCATAATTAAGTGACTTACACTACTATGACTTTCACCTTCACAATTATTATCTAACTTTATACAATTGTGTATATTTGAAATATATCAATATTGAGAGCATAATCCGAAAAATAAAAAAGTACATGATGGTAGGCTGGACATGTATTTGAAATATTTTTATTTGAAAAATAGTATGTGTAAGACAAATTGTATTTTGTATCTCAACGAAGCACATGTAAATATTTTGTCTCATGGAAGTATATAAAGGTATTTTGTATTTTGTAATTTAAAGGTTAAGATCAATAATCAATATTATTTGAATTACAAAAAAACAAAATATTTTAATCTTTCGATTTTAAATACGCAATATTTTCATGTGCCCCACTGAAATATAAAATACAAAGTATTGCAAATACTTGTATTGCAAAAACTGTATTTTAAATAAAACTATTAAAATACATGCTCAGCTCTGGATATATCGTGCAAACATTCGTACGTTTGCATCACGCAACATCGTTGAAATGAGAAGGCAACACGATCATCTTCATTCAAATTTAAATGGCTACTATCGTGCGCGCGTCACGCAGACATTTAAATGGACGCAGCAATGCAAAAATCAGGTGGTTGCCCGTGTAAGTCCATGAACGAACGTACAATCAAGACAGATTTTCAATCGCAAGGATGAAATATCCATCTCAGAATCGCGAAATAATTGATATTGCAGCATGATGCACGTAAATTTCGAAAGAAATGCTCAAGGTTCGTCGAGTCACGTGTCGTTTATCGAAAGTCAACGTGAAAAAAAAAGCACGCGACGGGACTACTTTCTCGCGGAGGGATATCGGCGAGAGGTTCGTCAACAAGTCGATATTCGAACGATTTAACCGAGTCAAACCGATCGTTCGTCTTTCGCGGACGGGGACAGGCATGACGTGACTTTTCATGCTGATCCATCGAGGAAGCTCGCCATGGTGGACGAATTTCCACGAGGTCCACCATCGCGAAATTTTCGCGTAGGCAAGAAGGTTGCATGTAGGGCGCACACAAGCGCACGTCTCGATTCGCGACGACCGAGACAGTTCATTGGACGAAAACTCAAGGTGGAACGAGCGATTCGCGGCCGCGCACTCATACTGCCATGCGATCGCAAGTATCTACACGTTAATACGAGCAGCGGTTTTGTATTCGATGCAGAGTCGTCGCGACTCGTCGCGGAACCCGGTGCTTCTTCCACGAAAATTGTATTCTTTACCTTTCATTCCCACCAATCGCAATCGCACTGATATTATTGATAATATCTGATCATTTTTATTAAAAAAAAAAAAAAAAAAAAAACTAATTGCTGCGATGTAGAAATTAGTAAGGAAAGATGTTAATCGACAGTTTAGTTTATTAGGCGCATCGAAACGTAGAGATGCACTCGTCCGTTTTATTAAAATTCATAAATCATTCATTCACAAATGAAAAATATCTGTATAAAAAATTGTCCAATAAAAAGTTTCCAAAGGGATATATTGTATTCTTTACGGACGACTCGTATGTCCGTATTCATAGTCAGGCCTTATATTTAGGGCTTCCTTAAATTGCATCTTTAGACCGGTAGAGAATAAAATAATTCGTAGAGCGCATCCGAGGATAAGTTTAAGGAAGCCTTAAGTACAAGGCCTTGACTATGAATACGGGCATTGGATGGTTTTAGGCTTTCTATTTCACGAGTCGTTGAATCAGCGGGTCGAGTGAAAGTTAGGGCAGCCGAGATGTCTTGATACGGACATGGTTACCGGGTACAGCAGGCAGCACTAGCAGGGCGCGGGCCACGACACGAGACGCGAGACGAGCAGAGGGGGACTCGCGAGTTCGCACGCATATACCGGCAGCGTAGATTGGCGCACGGCCAACACAGCGAATTCGTTCGCCGGCTCCCAACAAGAACGCGTCGTCGCCGACATATACAGCGTGAGCGCCAACCTAACCGAGGGGGAGCATACATATAGATATAACCGCTATTAATCCTACGGTCGTGGGCGAGTCGGTTCGTGAAAATGGCCGGGGAAAAGCGCAGCCAGGATCAGGACGAGATCTCACTCGCGAAGACGGTGCTCGTCGACATCGAAGGCACCACCACGAGCATCAGCTTCGTGAAGGTAAAAGGGCCAGTACAAAGGCGAAGGAAACGGAGCGCGACAATGCGAATGTGTCTTCACGAAATCAGACCGTGCCGGGGTCATTCCTCGTATCGCTCCATTCCGGGGAGCGGCCTCGTCGCGTTATTTTCCCTCCCGAGAGATTTATTTCGTGAGCAGTGCCGGCGTTTCCCCATAATGTGCTTGCGGTTCCCTTTTTTTTTCCCCCCCTTTCCCATCCCTGGAAAGTCATCGGAGTCTCGGGCGAGAAGCTCTCGGCCTCTTCGCTCTCGTCGCGGCGTATATACGCGATCGAATTCCACGGCGGGTTATTGTCCTCGCGTCGGGGCGGTGTGCCGGCTCGAATCGCGAGTTTTCGGCCGACCGTAAGCTG
>NW_017305536.1:3994183-4023985 GCF_001594115.1 Trachymyrmex septentrionalis | reverse complement strand
CGGGAGTTGTCGGCCGCCCGGGACCCCCCCCCCCCCCCCCCCCCCCGCCGCTGCCACCGCCGTGTTTTGTGAGACGGAAAAGAGAAGGCATTTTGAGCTAAGGATATCGGTTCGAGTTTTCAGCCAAAAGAATTTACAGCAATTTACAGCTAATGACGTACGGTCGAAGCGATAATAAGAGTACAGTTTAAAAACAAATGCTATAATCTTTTTATAGACACCAGTCGCGCTGATATATGTATATATAGTATATACATATATGTACATATATATATATGTATATATACTATATACATATATATATATATATATATTGACGCGACGCGCCGAGACGCCGCGGAACGCCGTCGGGAAACAACGGGACACGCGCATGATTTTTCCCGGTGAACGTTTTGCGCCGGCGACGGCGCTTATGAACGCGGCTTGTTTCTCTTACAGGAGACTCTCTTTCCTTACGTGCGTCAGAATCTAAAAGACTACATTGAGACGAAGTGGGAGGATGAGGAGTTCAAGCAAGATTACGAAAAGTTAAAGGAACAGGTAAATATATGGAATGTTTACCAGTGAAAGAAGTAGATGAATATAAAAATTTAACAGGATGAGAAAAGTAAAATTTGCCTTTGAAATTGTGAGAGGAATTTGTATGACATTGTATTTAAAGTTGGACATTTTTTTCCATTTTTTGTTTTATATATGAACATTTTTAATAAATTAAATAATGTGGAATAATTTTTATTTATAATGTTAAAGAAACATTTAATGACTTATTGTAAAAAAAAGTTTTAGAGTCAAATCTTTTGTTTTAAAATCTTGATAATAAAGCTTTAAATAAATATTAAAAAATACATTTAATTATCAATTAATTTAATAATATAATTGAAAATAAAAATCTTTAATCAAAACAACTATCTTGCTATAAGTAATGAATAAGATGAATAAGTTTATAAAGTCTTGTTACAATAAATTGTTAAACAATTATGTTACTTTTTTTTATTCTTATAAAACAGAATTTTTAAAAATTATGAATAATAAGCGTCTGTCCTTTATCCCTTTTCCTTTATCATTATTTTAAAGTTGGTTAACTGTCTTTCTTTCAACCTGCAGTATGAGTACAATTTTTAATGTGTTTAAAATTAATCCTTTATCTAATATATTAAATTCTATAAACACTATTTTTTTATATTTTTTTATCTCCCGTGTACATTTCATGACATGTATATTTCTTTGTTCTTTATACTAGACATAAATAATTACATTTATTTTAGATAAAGAAGAATTGGTATAGAAAGTACATTTTGAAGTAAATTGTATAAAATCTCATATTTTTAAGTGCTTATTTTTAATAATTTTTTATTATTTTTATCAATTATCTTTATTACTTTTTATCAATTATATATCACTTACCAATGGTTTAATAATAATAAATACTTTTACAGGCAAAAAAGGACGAGGAAGAAAAATTGGAAGGTTTTATAGCAATTACTGGCGATAAACCCGAAGAAGAAAAAGATTCACTTTTGAAAAATGTTTTATGGCAAATGGACAACGATCGTAAGACAGCTGCATTAAAGCAACTACAAGGACATATGTGGCGTGAAGCATATAAAACCGGCACAGTTAAAGGACAGTAAGTGATTCTATCTTATTACTCTTTTGTTTTCATCTCTATATTAAGTAATTTGATTAATCCTATATGCATCTTTACAAATCTCTGTATGCTCATTCACATAGAATATTAGCGAGCCTACATAAACGGTATTACATAGTTAAAATGTATCACAAAAATATGTAGACATCCATAATATATATGTATAAAAAATCATGTAATATACTATACTATATTATGTAATTATCACAAATAATGAGGTGAATAGTAGTATTTGGGCTCACTTCAGTTACATCTCACTTATATTCTTACACATAAGATTTCTTATCTATTATATATGCATAAACATAATTTCTGTAATGCTTGTATTTTTAATTTTATATTTTAACTTGTGAATGTTCTTGCAGAATATTTACAAGTTAATAATGTTAAATTTATTGAAAATTACTTTTTTCCTAAACAGCTATTATTATAAAAAAAAAATAGTTTTGCAAAAAAAACTTTAATTGTAATTCTCTAGAATAATATTTGCAAATTAAATTTCATTATAAAAATAATTGAAATTTAATAAAAAATAATTATAAAATTTTGTCAAAGAAATAAAAAGATTTAAATAAGTTTTAATATTAAGCTTCAACAGAATACCTCTTGTTTAGCATTTATGAAGATGTTCCTAAAGCGATTGAATCATGGACAAACAATGGCCAAAAAATATATGTCTATTCAAGTGGCAGTGTTGAAGCACAGAAGCTCCTTTTTGAATATTCTGTACATGGTGATTTGCTTAAGGTATTCCGCAATAATATTATACTATAATGTCCTGTCAAATATCTTGAAGTTGGTATGAATTATAATATTTTGTTCTTTTTTTAGTATTTCAACGGTTTCTTTGACACAGAAGTTGGTGCAAAGCAAGAAAGTGACAGCTATAAAAATATATTAAGTAAAATCAGTGAAAACTCTTCCGATGTTGTTTTTCTTACTGATGTTGTAAAAGGTTCGTACATTTCCTTTTTTTCCGAATAAGAGAATAAATGTGAGAAATAATAATTATTAAAAAAAATGTTCTATATCATATTTGGATGATAATTGCAAATATCTTTGCTTATTTTTTTCTTTCTTTAATCAATAACAGAAGCCGCAGCTGCCAAGGAAGCAGGTTTATCAACAGTAATTGTAGTACGTGAGGGTAATGCTCCACTGACTGATGAAGAAAATGTTACATATACAACTATTAAGTCCTTTTTGGATTTGACATTTCAATCGTCTACAAAGCGGCAAAAAATAGAAACGACAGATGATAAAGTTGATGAAGGTACAGCTGACGTTAGTGAGCCAATGGACACTTCCGAAGATGTAGAAATGTCCAATGTCAGTGATAAAAAAGTTGAAAAAAATGATGCAAAAGAAGTAACTGAATCGATAGAAAAAGAATGTGCAAAGGACCAACCATCAGAAAGCACTTCAATTTCATCAGAACAAGTAGAAGAATCAGGGGTAGATGAAAAAGACATTTCAAATACTGAACAGAAGATAACAGAATCTAATGTCAAATCCGAGGAAAGCACAAATGAGGAGTCAGGTTCTTCTGAAAACGCAAAAAGTGACGTGAAAGATGATGTCATACTAGCCACAAAAGACAATGATAAAGACATTGCAGAAAAGACTGAAGAAAATTTAGATACAACTGCAACTGAAATTACCCCTGTAGCCGATGATTCCATGGACGTGTCCGTACCAGAGTCTGCATCAAAGTCTGAGACCACTATCACGTCTTCCGAGAAAAAAATCGAAGATTCTACAGATGTTACAAAAGATACACAAGTTGAAGATGTCGATAAAACTGAAACGATTGAAAGTGATGAAAAAGCAGATAACATTGTACCACAATCACAAACTTGTGACAAAAATATAGCAAAAAAATCTGAAGAATGTTTGACAGCGAAAAAAGATGAAGTAAAGGAAGAATCAAAGATTGTTTCAGATACATCTGAAAGTGAGAATATTTTAGCAAAGAGCGAACAGGAAGTAACAAAAATGGAGACAACAGTAGATGTCACAGAAAATGGTGAAGCTACAGAAACAACTGCGGAAAAAACTACGGTATCGGAAGCGGTAACAGAAACGGAAGAAACAGTTACGGACGTAAGGAAAGAAGCAACCGCATCAACTGAAGTATCCGCAGAGAAGAATTCAGAAATAATTGCAGAATCTGAAAAAGCCGATGAAAAGGCCCAAACAATGGAAACAGAGACTACTGACGCTGATAAATGCGAGAATGAAACTACGCAACAAGAGACAATAAAAGAAGAGGAGACAGTGAAAGAAGAGAATGTAGTGGATACGAAGGACAAAACTACGGTAGATTCGGAAAAGCAAAAACTCAATGGAACCACACAAAACGGAAATACGGATGTGCCAGTGTTGGATGATAAATTACATAGTAACGGACTGAATGAAGGGCCATCGAAGGAGACAACGAACGAAGACGCGGCGGCGCAAAACGGTGAGCCGGAGAGTTCGTCAGAAAGTAGTGCGGAATCCATAAAAGTTAAAAAAGTCGTCGATTCCGCTGTAGCCGATGGTGCCGGAGAACCCGACGTTGTTCCTCCTGTAGTTGTAGCGGCGACGTCTTAACTTTGTTCTTATACAGTTTAAGGAGCCCTTCATGCATAACCCCAATCCACAAGTACTTATTCGCAGGTATAAACTGATATTAATTGAAATCCCATGTATACTTTATGTAAATCGTACTACGTCAAAAACGTAACGCGCTACTTTAAGATGCAATTCGTAAATCGTTTGTTTTGGCGGCTCTATAAAGAAAATAGAAAAAATAGTATAATACGGAAAGACGCTTCAAATTTTTTTAATTGTTTAGATATCTACAACTATACAGCTATTTTGATGACAATTTCTATTTGTACGATATCATTAATGTTTTACGTTAATTCTAAAATATCCTGCTTTTCTATATTGCGAAGGTTGACTTTTTATCGTTAATTCTTTCATGTTTGACTTTTATGTTTTCAATTACTATAATAATTTTTACAAAAAAGACAATGAATTGTTATGATTAAAGTTACAAAACATTTTTAGTTGTAATTCGCACGTGGTCGATCTAGAAGTAATCAAACGTGTCATCCGCATCAATTACTACGTATTCTTGAGGGGCTTTTTTCTAATATTACTCTACGCGACATGTCTGACATCTTTTTTATACCGCCTAAACAAAACAACTACGCCTATACATGAAAACTGATAGGATAAGTAATTTCAAATAGAGTTGCAGTATATTAAAATATCGATTGTATCTGTGCCAAATGAATTTCACAGTTTGAAACCTTGGTTTCTTTATTTTGTCACTTTAGTATTTTCTTCCCTTTGATAATTTTATAAATGATATTAAAAGATCTGGTCGATGTTTTATTTTACTGCTACAACAATAAAACTGACTAAGAATTATTTTAAGACTGTATTGGTATCGCCTTTAACAGTTGCTGTCTTGTAGATTATATCATAGATCTTCGTTGCGCACAGCATATTTAACTTTGTGAATTGATAAACAATGCATTTTAAGTCTGAATATTTGTAGATACATCGCACAATAAGCTTCACTCAATTACGTTAGTTTTGTTCGCGTTTTTTTTTATGTAAGATGATAAAAAATTGTTTAATATTAGAACTTTTTGTATCGATACGCTTTCTTCCATCGTTTTGTCTGCCTAACATGGTTCGCGTAATGTAATTTTCTTTTTAATGATTGTTGCAATACAGAATCGTTAAAAATACAGCTAACGTCGCGAAACAATGGTCAAGGAGCCTAAAAGAGTGTATTTTAGCTAATGTATTCTACAATTTTGTGATTTAATCCGTAAGCTACTGAGTTTTAGAGACGAATGGCTCTATATGGTTACCTAATTAAACTGATTCAATAATGACAATTCAAAAAAGTCATGTAGCCAATTGGATCCATTCTCTTCTATATTTAATTACATAATTTAGAAGCATTCGCGGAAAAGCATATCGATTCGTAGATTTACTCTGTCATTCCTATAAATTAATATTTTGTTACAGTCTACATGTGCAGAATGCATTTATATTATCGCTTTACAATTAATCTTAGCAAATTTAATGCATTACTCTGCACTAAAATGCTTTAAAAACTGCTATACATAAAAATCTCCAAGAGTGTGTAGTAGTTTTTTGGTATGCACTTTCATGTATGTGTACTTACTTGCACATGAAATTGCGATAGATAAATAAATGATAGTAAAGATACTTTGTATCAGCTAGCCATTTAAATTATGGATGCAAAGCGATAATGTAGATATATTATATGTAGACTATTGCTCATTTTTGTGATGCTCAACATGATTTTAAAACGTATATGGAATCAATATTAGAAAATAATAATAGCAGTTAAAGTGAGATCGTGCTTTCGGCAGAAAATGAATTACTATTATTTTTACTGTTATTCGTTATGTCCATTCCTATTAAATTGACTGTGATTTATGAATATTGATAGACATAGGTTGCTCGAAACAATGTTATCAATACGCGAAAACGATCGTCTTTGTGAGGTGATATTCCATTGCGATTATTTTTATTCAGATTTAGTGTGTCCGCGTCTAGTCGAAATCAGTCAAGAAGTGGCGGAGACTTCTATAGATCGATAGACGATTTCGCATTGTTTGCTTTACATTACGTTCACCGACTATGCTAGGGAGACGCGATAAGACGAAAGAAACGCGAGTCTCATACGTCTACGATAGTGCACGTATAACAAAAGCGAACACAGAACCAGAGAGTAAGCACTTGATATTTTATGGTATATTTTACTCTTGATACACCTCGCATATTTTATTTATAAGTTGTCTTCTCGAAGAGATGGATGTTTCGATACTTGCGACGGATTGTATTATTTTCGTCATATCACTCGAAGTAATCAAGACAAAAGCAAACTCCCATGCTTTTTATTATGTTCATTATGTGGCACCAATAGTTTAAAATTAGCGATCGAATCATTTTTTATACCTATGATGGCACAGATAAATGACTCAATCACTTATCTATA
Organism: Trachymyrmex septentrionalis; assembly: GCF_001594115.1. Classification (NCBI taxonomy): domain Eukaryota; kingdom Metazoa; phylum Arthropoda; class Insecta; order Hymenoptera; family Formicidae; genus Trachymyrmex; species Trachymyrmex septentrionalis. Next base: position 4,017,302 of record NW_017305536.1, on the reverse strand, counting down.
CCATCGAATGTATACACGTCCTTATAACGATTTTAAAATTGATATAGCGAGAATGGCAAGTGTTATGTCCTATGATCGTATAAGTTGACTAATAAATCGAATGGCGGAAAAAAAAAGATATGCAGGATACAAACTTTTCAAATTCTTCCTATTTATCGACTGATTCATTGATATTATGATACATGAAAGCCAAAAAACTGCCATGGTTTATAACAGAAGTTCGAAGGTGAGGTGACGATGTGCTCGAGGTTCTACTCGGCTGACTTTCACGACATCGCCTGAATCATCACTTCCATATCATTCATACTACTGTTTTGCGTCAATAGTCGAAGAGGCCAAAGCGCACATCTTGATCGCACGTTCAGTATCACGCTCAATTTTGAATTATACATTATAATGATTGTACCGATTATTGTTTTATTAACATACATACAAACTGATTTTTCAATATTTGCACATGATGCTAATTGAAAAAAATTTACTTACAATCTTAGAATGTATACAAATCTCTACAATATATACAAAACTCACAATCAGGTTTCTACAAAAATTTATCAAAACCCGTACATTATTGAATAGATCTTAATGACAGTCGAACTGATATATTGAGTTCTGAATAATACAGAGAAAGGGAGGTGTTGGATCCAATTCTTTAATGATACTTTAATTCAATTGATAATATTCAAAAATTAATATTATATTTGAGTCTAATTTTTACTTCGTAAAACTTAAAATAATAAAAAACGAGTGACAGAAGATATAATTTTTTAATTAAATTTTGTAATTTATATATTTTTAACATTCACAAATATCTTAATTAAATCTCAACTTAGAATCTTATTTAAAATGAATTTACAATAATAACATGTTATAAGTTCACTTGTATATGTTATTATGTAATTTTATAAGATCTCTGTTCCTGATTTTATTTTTTTGGGGGGGAAGGGGAATAGAAAATGATTTCATAAAAAAATATAAATTTAAATAAATTATCTAGAATTCTTTCTAAATACTCTTTATTATAAACGTGAATATTACTACATATTTATTATCATATTTTCTCTATTTGTTACATTTTTGAAACAATTTTAAGATAAAGGTCCAAATGCATTTAATATAGTTTTAAAACTTCTGTAAAAAAAACTATGAATGAGCAAATCCTGATGTAACACTGCCTCGTTTATTATACGAAAATTACTCGATTAAAACTCATATCAATCTCTGTATTACTATTCCGATTATATTTTGTTTTAAGACGACACGTGCAACAAGATTCAGTAGTTTTGTGATTTAGTAATAGATTTACCAATTGTAACTCTAACGAAACATGGAAATAAGGATCTTGTAACATCACGTCTTTAAGATTATAATTCACAGGAAACTGCCGTCTTTCCAAAGCGTTAAAATTATACGAGCGAGACGATCGAACAAAAAATCTAACGTAGGACTTAAACAAGAGTAACCTTACCATATTCATTAGCGATATTATTGTTTGTAATTCATTGGCTATATTATCTGTAATACATCAATATAATTGTAAGAAAGACGTAAGGACTTCATCAATACTTTCTAACATTTAAGGATAGATATCCCCACGGGGGAAAGAGTGGAAGTCAAATATCAAAAGAATTTGTAAGTTAAAATTAAAAATTTTTTCTTTATCAAATTCGTATCTTTTATTATTTAATATTAATTTATTATTAACTTTTAAACATTAATATGTATACATGTCTAAAAACTTAAACATATATGTATACATTAAAAAAAAGAATAATTTCTGCCATCTGTACAATTTGAATAACAAATATGACATAGTATCTAAATACTTTTGATCATTGAATTTGAAACTGAGGAAATTTGTAATTTATAACATTTTTACATCTAATTACTATAGTAGCTAAAATTTTAAAGATATATTTTTTAAGATTTTGTGATTTTTATTTAATATTTTGTGTATCTTAAAATATTAACGTAATAATCATTCCTAAAAGCAAAGAATTTGAAATCTGTTCTTTATAATTTAGAATATTATTCTTGTATTTGAACTTAGCCTGTATTTGATTTCCACTTCTCAATTGTTCCTACGAACCTGTCGCATTTCCCAGTATCTTCTTTTTTATCTCATTTATGTTTTCGATAAATACTTACGTTCTTCCCCCGAGGGAAAAATTACAATTATGATTACAATTAATATTCTTTGTGGTGTTCTCTCACAGATATCCATGTGTGTGTACGTTAGATTATAAAACATGAGTGTTATATAGTTCGATTTGATTTTTTAATTTATATTTGATCCTAAGACAACAATCGCACTATCGATAGATTCCTATATATGTTCCCTGAATAATATGAGTCCCCCCCTCCAAAAAAATATACGTTGTACAAAACTAATCAGTAAATTCTATTCGTTCTGAATTTTGATTGCATTCGTAGAGCAAAATAAATGAGTTTTGCAACTAGAATTGTGACGTTCATTTTTATTTCAGTCTCCCATGTAACGTATCATGTAACATGTATGTACGTGTACGAATTTGAATCTAAAAGTTATGTGTGTTAAAAAAAATGCGAATTATAAACATATGCTAATTGAACTTGATTAATAATCATTCGATTAATGAAACACAAAATTGTTTTTTCTTACGTCACTTTCTGTGACTGAACTGTTAATTTATTATATTCGCATAAATTCGGATAAAAGTCTTGATCGAAATGCCAAACTCAGGATAACAAATTTTTATAGCGTTTTTTATAAGCAGAATCAATGCACACTCAGTGCACATTAAAGCTGTTGTACACTATTCTAATCTACATGTAAAAGTGAGATAGCTCAATTGATAAAATGCTCAATGTGTATTTTATCGAATAGCACAATAAAATGTATCGAATATTTCACGGTTTAATTCATTTCTATATTTTTATTAAACGTACATCTTTACGTCGATTTTTGTATGACTTTGAAGTGCACTGAGTGCGCACTAGTTCTGTCAAAAAACGCTATTAGTCAAAGAGAGTGACTATACATATATATATATATATATAAGTACAGTTCATAGTATGTATGCATTGTTTCCATACATACATATGATATATGTATTGTTCCCAAAATCTTTATCAAGACTTATAAATTATCGTAAACTTGTCTCAACATTTGCATCATGCGTTTATATTATAGTATATAACGGTACTATTAAACATTATTATATTAAGATTCCAACATTTTGATTTGAATGTTGTTCGTAATAGTAATTGCCAAAAAAGTTTCTTGCATTATGCAGTCAGAATAATTTCGCTGATTAAGGAATTAATTGCGAGTTTTATGTAGAATTTATGTACTTATTATAATTGTCAATATAAGGTATAGGATGTCTCATCATCGATTCAATTTTTAATACGTATAACTTATACACATAAATTTGATGTTTATTTATAATTTTGAATGAACAATATCGTTTATCATAAATTTTTCATCTGTAATATCTTTGCATTTTTTATTCTAAAATAACATTCTTGTTGAAGTTTAATAGAAATTAAAAAAAGAATAAAGTTTGATTTCCAGCATTTATATATGATGTACATAAGATTTAATTTATTAAAAATGTTTTTAATCACTTATTCGAAAGCTATTAATCTTTCAACATTTTTACTAACAAGAAGATAAAATTACTCGGAATACAACAAATTGTCATTGAACGCTGGTACGATGAGTCATCCTAAATATCAAATTTAAGGATCACTTATAAAAACGGGAGCTGTATATTTTAAGTTTTGAAAAGAAATTATAACAAATTAGAAATCACACATATTGCAAGTAGATGGACATAAATTAAATGATGGTCGATTATACTTTTAACTCGTCCATTTGACTATCATCCCCATTAGTTCGTAACGTTAGATTAATTCATTAAATGTATTATATCTTTATCACGATACGATATAGTAATAGTTATAGCAGCGTATTTTACAGACTATTATATGTTAATCAATACTTTTATCTTTCATGTTTATTCATCGTTTTAACAGTGTTTTAACAATACTTTTATTATTCACCATTTTAACAACCGATAAAATATACAAATAATATTTGTAAAACATACAGATATACTTACAGTTTTATTCATTCGGTGGTTAATTTATCACGTATAAAATGATATAAATATGCATAAATATATGTATACGTATGTCTTTTAATCAATTTAATTTTATCTTTTTAAATAAAATTTGTTTTTCTAAATTAATTATATTATCATTTAAAATCTATCCGTATTTATAGATAAAATCGCTTACTTTTAATTTGTAACGTGCTTATTTTTATGATGGAATGTCAATTTTAAAGTTCTTTAAGTTTTGCAATGTAATTGTAAGAACAAAATGTATTGGATATTTGGTACTGAAAATACACGATTTCAAAAGGTGAGCTTTTCCGCTTTTCTTTCCTTCACATAATTATTAGCCGCGAAATATATCCTATCATCCTTTTGTATTTATGCGGAAAAGAAAATGGAAACACATTCTGTTGAATAATTATCTTATAACGGGCAGCAAGGCGAAGTGCTTAATTTGTAACGAAGTGCACGACTAAGTTTGGAAAAACTCCAGAAAAACTCTGATTAAAAAGGCATTTGTCGATCATGTTAAGTACGAAAAAAGGTATTTTTTATACTTGCTAAAAATCGTTAAAAAATTTTGTTTTGTTTTAATGTCATTAAAATCAGAAAAAAGAGATATAATTAAAATCATGATTGAACACGTCATATCTCTATAAAATTGTAAATTATTATTATAACAATATCTTAACATTAGATGCTCTTTATATACGAAAATTTTGTGTTCGATAGTATTTCTTTAACAATTATTCTATCATATGTATAGACATATACGTACATATATACAAGATATAATTAACGATAAGTATAAGGACAGAACGAATTAAACTGAGATGAAAAGTCATCCATTTTGCATTTTTCACATTTGTTAACGAGTTATTAATTTATGAAAATAGCCAAATTTTTTAAGCTAATACAAGACAAAAATTATTTGACTTTTAAACAATGAAACGTCCTGATAAAAAATTTTTTATGAATAAATATATATGAATATGTGTAAAAATACATGACATGTATAAATATTCATAAATATATATAATTATGTATGAAATGTGTACCCAAGCAGAACAACAAATCATGATAACATCAAAATGACATTAAAATGAATCGGAAATGATTGAAAAATGATTTTAATGATCATTTTGACATCATTTTAATATCATAATAATTTGTTGTTCAGCTTGGGTATATACATGTCCATATTCATCTTTCTTTCTTTTATAAAATTACTTTTTAGTCAATTTTAGTGTAAAAATAATAATAATAATAATAATATATAAAATAACTAAGAATAAACGGGCAACTGGGAATTGGCACAGTGATCGGTATGCGCAATTCGCTTTGAAAAAGCTTTATCTTACGTTAATATTATAAAAACTTGTACATGTTTTGACTAGCCTTCTAGTCTTCTTCAGCAATAATATGATAACAAATGATAATTCATATATTGATAGACGAAACATAAGATGTTACAAATATTGGCAATTAATTAATATCGGCAAGTAATCGGTCGTGATTATTGTATGGTAACCCTTACTCCATTACGAGAGTCGTTCTCACCAGTTGCAAGGCTGGATGGTAGTAATGACTAAAATTTCACAATGATGTAAACCATTTTTAACATAATTTGCATGTAGATTTAATTATAAAGCAGTTGTTAATATAATAAATAATTTACAGAATAAAAATGTCAAAAAATGTGAAAAACAGTGTTTCACACATTGTCCGTAATAATTAAAATTAATTAGATGTCAAGAGACTATCTGACACATCTATTACATGCGAGAGTCAAGATTTAATTGATAATAATAATCAGAAAACATTAAAAATGATTTAAAAAATCATTTTCGCATTATTCTTTCAGAAAAAATCAAGTTTTGAGAAATGTAAAAAATTACTATAATATATATATATATAATTATAATAATTTTTTACATTTTTCAAAACTTGATTTTTTTCTAAAACAATGCAAAAATTATATCTCGCGACAAAGGTGCATTCTATTGAGCGCGTTTCTCTTTCGCGACGCGAAGCATGAGAGGCTGTGCACAATGAAAAGAATAGGGAACAGGGAATAGAGAATAAGAATTTCAACCTATCAAAAATCATGTATTGTGAAATATATAGTTTCTGATAGATTGAAATTTTTATTCTCTATTTCCTATTCCTTTCATTGTACGTAGTCCCTCACACTTCGTGTCGCGAGAGAGAGAGAGAGAGAGAGAGAGAGAGAGAGAGAAATTATGCTTAAATTATGAATATAAATAAGATATTTTGATTGACTAACTCGTGACGATGCAACGCATGATGTGTTCAATGGAAACATACCCTTAGGTCAATATTACATGCGTCCGTTTTTTCGTACGATGAATTTTTCAAACGTATTAATTAGCTGCAAGACAGAGAGGATCTTGGACTTCTTTGTCTTATAGCCAAACAACGGACTTGAAAAATTTGTACGGCCTTAATTATATTTCTTATTTATACGCTGCAATAATCTGGATATATTTGTATTTTATAGATCAAGATAGTTTCAACTCCGTTGCTGTACGTCGCGTATACTGCTAATTATAAATCAAGCCCATCTTTTGGCTTAATTCAAAATAATAAATCTACATCAGAACAATTATTTTATAATTGTATAATATATGTATCAAAATCAGAAATTTGGACAACTCTACTTGAAGTTATTTTTCGACAGTCGGTAGTATAAAGAGCAGTATTTACCTACTGTAATATATATGTATTTCATTGTTATAAATAAATAAATAAATAAATGTTACAGTTGGACAAAATAATATTAATAACCCAATAAAATTATATGATTATTAATATTGTCGATAGTAAAAACATACGGTTAAAGTTTATAAAAAACTTAGTTCAATTATTAAATATCTGATATAACATTTAAGATATATAGATAGGCTATTTTTTAAGCATCAATAACATTAAATTAATCGAATATAATTATTTCGTACATTTGATATTTCAAAGCTATTATCGAGTGTAGAATCATAATTTACCGAACATGTTCCATTTTCGATTTTACCGAAGCTTACGTTATATAAAGTCTATCGTACTTTTGAATATCGCGGAAAGATGGCGTTGTCAAAATATATCAAATGTTCGATTTTTCATTAATCATACACGTTACAATTTACACTGTGATTTTAATAATTTTCACTTTTTTTCAATATCAATAATATCTATAAATTATTATATATTAATTTTACATATTTATAACCTTCTTTGTATATGAAAAATAAATTTGATGCGTACTCAATCTATGATTTGACTAATTCTATTTAAAATATCTTTAAAAATAGATTTTACAAAATATACAAAATTAGCTAGAATCAATATTAAACTAACAAGATATATACAATGTTTAGATTAAAATTTATAATTCGTACAGAAATGTGGAAAATCAAATTATTCTTACCTAACAATATAACTAGGTTACAGTTTCTATTAAAAAAAAATAAAAGTAAAACTATAGAATCTAATCTTGTGCGTTCACTTCTTTAAAGTTTCAAATGTACCTATATTTACCCAGTAAAAAATTTTTCATACATGAATATGTATAAATATGTATAAACATACGTAAACACGCATAAATATTCATAAACATGTATAATTATGTATGAAATATGTGTCCATACATGTTCATCCTTCTTTCTTTTGTAAAATTACTTTTTAGTGTAATAGAATAATAGTAATCTGGAAACATTAAAAATAATAAAAAGGTAATTTTCGCACTATTTGTTTTAGAAAAAATCAAGTTTAAAAAAATGTATTGAAAATTATTTATGTATAAAATTTATATATAAAATTATATATATATAATATTTATATATAAAATTATGCATAATTATGTATGAGCAATTTTTTTTCATTTTTCCAAACTTGTTTTTTTTTCTAAAACAAACAATACGAAAATTATCCCTTTAATTATTTTTTATTAAAAGTTTTCACATTACTATTATTATTTCTATTAAGTGTAATCACTAAAAAGTAATTTTACAAGAGAAAGAAGAATGTACATATGAACATGTATGGACATATTTAATATATAATTATACATGTTTATGAATATTTATACGTGTTTACGTATGTTTATACATATTTATACATATTCATGCAAGAAAAATTTTTTGCCGAGTAAAATTTTTTTATCTGATCGCAAATTTGTGCTAAATAGTTCGAATATAAAATCTTCCTTTAATTACAAGAAGATGAGAAGATTACCAATCAGATGAGGGTTAATTGCAATTATAAAATACAAGCATCATCGATAGGACAAGTAAGAGTTTATTGCTATAACGTTAGTTTACAGTTACAGTTATTCCCATAGACCTCGCGATATTCTTACTCTTCAGGAGCGAGATGCAATGATATTCTCTCGCATACAAAACAGTCGATCAAAAAACCGAATCCCCATTCACAATTACTGGGAGGTTGCACCCCTTCCTTCATCACTCGCTCACCCCATCTTATGCTGTCACTAGGCCTACCGCTCATCCTTTCCTTTTTTTTTTCTTTATATTTCTTTTTTTCAATATCCTCTCCTTCAATCTCACAATTTCCCTCAGTCCCCCGTTCCTTCGTTCTTTACTCTCCCACCCACTCCTCATCATCTTTATTACTCCCTCCTCTTCCTTTTCATCTGTACCCTGTCCTTTTCTCTTTCGCTTTCTTTCTCTCTCTCTCTCTCTCTCTCTCTCTCTCTCTCTCTCTCTCTCTCTCTCCTCCGTCGTCGTTCTTAACCTGCTCTACGCCTTCCCCTTCTTCTCTCTTTCCCTCATCCTCTCACCTTATGATCCTGTCACCCTCCCGGATTCCCCCGCTTGTCTTCTTGCTTACCCTCCCCTCTTCCTGCTCTTTCCTCTCACCCATGTCTTTCTCTTTTCCTCTGTCTCTTTCTCTTTTACTCTTCCACTTCTATATTCACTATCCTTGTTCTCAATTACGCAGGCTTATCACTTTTCCGTAACCTAAGTATTGTTGTACTTTGTATGTGACATTTTGATGCATTCTGTTATAATTAATGATTTTCGAACCCCTCCAAAAAAATTCAGGAATTATTCGAATAGATCGATAATTGACTTAATCAACTTATTGCTCTGATGTGCTTACATACGCTATATTGCGAAATACCGTTGTGTACTGTGAGATGCAAAATGAATTAGATATGTGTGTGTGTGTGTGTGTGTGTGTGTGTGTGTGTGTGTGTGTGTGTGTGTGTGTGTGTGTGTTTAGGTATGTATTTACATGTATGTATATATGTACATATACAAGTATGTATAAATTTTCTATAAAAGTGTAAAATATGATATGCCGCTTCGAATTAAAAAAAAGAACAAAAATAGGATGTCTTATTACTTAAAAAATTACTGCTTGAGTTATAAATAAGTGTTGACACTGATCATAAAATGTAATTACTGAATCTTACCTGTAACTGTGTGAGAATGGGGCCAACGCCAATCTGTAACACATGCTTGAAGATTGAAGATGAAATATAATCTTTGAAGTATGAATTAAAAACACTTTAAAAGACAACGGTCATTTTAATTCTTAAATACAAATATGCATGCTTTATATACACGGCATATAATACATAAATTTACACTAAATTTTACAATAACTTGAAATCCGAATAATCAACATTATTTTTATGACATACATTCAATGTACTGAATACGACACTTGTTCTAACTGTAAGCTACGGATATTATATATGACTTTCACACAAAGTAAAACTGGGATAGTACATTCTAAGTGTAACAGTACCGATTTCTGCGATCGTGATGATAAGCTACGTATCGAAGAGATAGGATCAGTTTCATCCCATTGCTGTGCAACAATTCTCATTCAAAAGAGTTCTCTGATTAACCCTCTTATTACTTCTTAGCCATGTCATTACCCTTTTAACCCTTTCAATTTGCATTTCATTTGAACACATTTCATACATTTTAAGCTACACGTGAGGTATACATTTTGAAATACGAGCTCGTAGCTGATTATATTATGTATTACTGATAAAATCGAACAAAAATTATATTTTTCAATGTGTGCGTATGTCAACGGATATCATACTATTGCAATTGATTCTAGTGTATTTTTTTTAAAGAAATACACAAATATCTATTTGACTAATATATATATATATATATATATCAAAAATAGAAAATATTTTTTAAAAAATAGAGTATCGATAATGATTTTTTTTTTGCTTTATATGCTGCAGTGTATCAAATTTTCGCGTAAAATTGATAAGATATATCGATCTTTTTATGAATATTGCCCTAATCGAACAGTTTTGTATTTCTGGTTTGTTGAAAATACAAAATATTCAGCGGAATGCACCCAGGACGAGCGTCGCGAAGATTCGCCTTCTGACTTCACCTGGCCGCGGCTCGAAGCAAGGCTTCAAGAAGACGGACCGGTTCCAAAGGATGCTCTTCCACCTTTCCGTCCTTCGAGCAGCGGCTATGCGTCGTCGTAAGTTGCTTCTTCGTGGTCGGTCCGTGTCTTCCCCCGTTCCCCCGTTCCGACTCGCTCATGAACCGCTGCTTCTTCGGCGTCTTCTTCGTCTTCGTTGAGCTTCCTCCTCCTGCTGCGCTCACCTATCTCAGCCTCCCCGTCTCCTGGTCCCCGGAGTTTCCTGTACGTGGCCATGCACGCGCGAAGGCACGCGGTATACGCCATCCCGCCCGTCCTCTCGCCGTCCTCCTCGCCGCGCCTCCGATCCTTCTCTTGATAATTTATTTTTGATAAACCACGCGCCCCGTCATACCATGGCCACGCGGCATGGGAAACTCACCTCGCCACTTCACACGCGCCTTTCAGCCCCAAAGAAGATCTCCGCCGTCGGTCGAGAGCGCGCCGCGGCCGCGGTTGCGGCGAAATCTTTCCTCTTCTCCCGGGCGAGAAATCGTATTCGCGCAAGGTCGAGACCTTGTAAGTCGTAACGAGGCGTAGCGAGTCATATGGCCACATATACCGATTATCGCATCAAAGCAGATATTAGTTTTTAGCTGATGTTTCGATCAAATCGACATTCTTAAGATTATTTAGATGTGGCTACCTAGACACTGCAAATATGTTAGTGATACTACATTTTTATATACGTAGACTTTCTCGGAACCTTTATATTTTATTTCAGTCTTTTAACGATCATTTCTTAAATATAATTATATCGTTGTTATTACTTTCTTTTGAAAAAATTGGAATACATAGATAATGCACGTCGACAATTTCATCTTTCATCTTTTTGACATTACTCTACATTTTCCACTTCTAAATTTTCATAACTACATAACATCTAATTTATAATGTATCAGTGGGATGAAGAATCTAAATTATTTAAACTGATACGATTAAAATTTAATAAGAGGACGATTTAATAGTTAAATATATTTATTTATGTATGATTCTCTAATTATTTTGTCATGTATGTTATTTATTATTTTGGGAACTGATGAGATCTTATATGATATATTTTTTTGAACACTTGCTTACAAGTTTGCTCTTAATACAATTTTTTTTCAACTAACAGTATATTACAAGATCTTATTCTTATATTTCTTCGCGCCTTAGTTTCTTTTGCTGTATTATATTCCGTTTCCGTTGCGTTCCGCAATCGGGACGAATATTCGCGTGACCGGATGCGAAAAATCCGGACCGATATAGAAGCGCAAATCACGCAAAAAAAATGTAAAAAAATGTACACAGAAAGTTTCAAAGTTTATTCATGATAGATAGGATCAGAGCTAATTAATGCAAAGGAAATCTCTTAATGTGTGTATGTGAGATATGACTTTTAAAATATTATTAAAACCTTCCATTTTTTTTCATAGGAGAATATCTTAAAAGATTCTTCTAGAAACGGTATCGACGCTATAACAATGCCGTATAAGAAAAGGTAATTTCGAAGTTTGATTTTTTTCGTCGACAAGTGGCGTATATCGGTATCTCTTATCGCTGGCAGCGCTCAAATATAATAAATCGGTGCACCGCTAGAACGAGGCATTGATTGAAATTTAATATGACGAAAAAGGCACTCGAGAGAGAAGGCGTTTTAATATCACGTACCTGTCGAAAACAGCGCGGTCCTACTCTCGGTGGCCACACGATTAATAATTTATCACCTGTCAACTCCTGATCGAGGTTGATGAGTGCACTGCCGAATTAGTATACATCTATGCGGATTTAATTTGATTGCAAAACAAGAAAAGCTGATTTTCTGTGAACATTCTGCTATTACTGAATTTCTGCCTATTATCTAATAAAACGTCAGCTTTACGGAAAAAAAAAATTTCGGCAATTTTGAACAAATCACGATGACTTGTTCATTCTTAACAATTACTTCACTCCTTTAACTAGCGAATGTTCGTGCTGCATGACTGCTGTAGCCAAATAAAAAACTTTTTACACAAAATTATACGTCGTCTTACATAATCTATTCTAATTTTTTTCTGTATATGTAATGTAAAAATGTATAAATGTTAATACACGTGTATAAACACATAAAATTACAAATATCTTATAACTGCACTGTTATATTTTCAATTAAAATTCAATTGTGAATGGAAAGAATGTAAGAAATGTCCTATATTTCTTGAACCTCCCCCGAACTACAATACACTTTCTATATATACTACCGCTTTGCGTCTTTCTCCCACAACCCTCGTGAGATTGCAGAAAGAAATGTCATTTCCAAGTAATTTTGTGGATTTTGTTCCTTCGTAGTTATCACTGTCGAAATAATCTTTCTTTTAATCGATTTTATCAAAATTTTTATATTTTTTTGAATTTTGTATTAATTTTTATATATATCTTTAAAATTATAAATTTGAGAATGAAGATACATTTGTAATCATGACTCTCTATATCCATTTTAGAGAGAATCAATATATTAAAAGTTAAACCTAAATAGAAATGATAAAAATTTAATTCAAAAAGTAATACGGCTCCTATGAATAGAATTCAAAAATAATTACAACAAAGGACTAATAAGTTAGATGTTCTTGTTAATATCTATATCATTCAAATTAATGTCGCTATTACAAAATTTATTTTGAAACATTGAGGTACACTGATCTAAATCGCTACCGATTTAAGTCGCAATCATCAAACCGATAAAATTATACATTCTTGAACCACACGCATTAAGATATTCTATTGTATCTTTTTCTTATATAAATTCTTCACCTATAGTTACATTTGCCCTTTTAAAACTAAACCAATTCCTCATTATCTTTGTAAGAATGCAGTAATGAGAATTTTACAAGAAAAAGATAAAATAGAATATCTTAATGCGTGTGGCTGAACAATGTATAATTTTATCGGTTCGACGATTGCGACTTAAATTACGTACACGGATAACGTATTTTGTAAGATCGAAACGTTTGTTTTTGTAATAACATTAATTTAAATAAGGTATTAGTAATAGTTGCAAAACACCTATCTAGGCTTATTATTTAGCTCTTCGTTGTGATTATTTAAAAATTACAAAAAAAAAAACACTACGAAATAATTTATTTTTCAATTTGGAGAATGTTCCCACGTATAAAATATAACTTAATTGAGTTATTATAGAATCTGTTCGATTTATGGATTTTCTTAACGCATCTCAACGTGCACTATCATGCATTACTACAAATGACGCATTAACGTGAGAGAGGAATGGATCCCGTAAGAATGTGTCCAGGGCGGTGAGCGGATAGCGGATAGCGCGTGATTCACTCTATGACTCAAGCTCTAGTCGCTTCGGTAGCTCTAACCGCGCGGTAGAAGGCGCGCCCGGATCACGGCATAACGTTTTCCAATCCGAGTCAGCGACTTCTCCGCAGTTAATGTCGTGGAAAGAAAGAGTTAGGCGAGTATGCTTGCATGTTACGTCATCAATGCCAGCATTTTTTCTCAGCTTTTCGCAATAAGCAGCAAAGTTAATCCTGATATTAATAAACGTTTCATTTATCAACATATATAGTTCGTGCTCACTTTGAGCAAAAGAATTCAAATTTTACATATAATTAAAAAAAAAGTATAGATATTGAAAATCAGTAAAGTCCATCGTGTAATTTGTACATAATTTGTATATAAATACATATACAAATTTTTCAGACTGTGAAGATTTAGTCTATAAACTTGAATGAATTTTTTAATTTTTTCTTTTTTTACCACGTTGTAATACTAAATGTACGAAATCGAAAATGATTAAATTTCTGAGACGATCAAATAAGGATGAAATATTTATCTCTATAACTTTTTATAATGACCATGAGCATTGAGTGAATAACAAACGAAATTCGTAACACACGCGCGAACATGGTTGTTGTGTACTCACGGAATTTCGTCGTTTACAATCCAAATATCATTACTAATTTATCTCTAGGTCGGAAATTACGCAAAATAATAAACCGCTTGCTATTAAGCAGGACACATATTGGCAAAAACGCACTTATATATATAAATCCGCTACTATTTATGAAATATATGCATAGAAAATATTTAAAAATTACTGTAGATTTATTTCCGCTTTTTTTTTATATATATATATTTTCTTTTATTTATCGGAATACAAATTTATGCTTGAATGCTTGCTGCAACGGAGCATATATAAATAAATGAAAGATTGAGATTAAAAAAAATCATCTTTCTCTAATATATTTATTACAAAAGCGACAGAAAATTACCGTAGCCAAAAAAAGAAAATTAATTTAAGAATGGAATTCAAAAACTCCGGCAGCCGATGCGCGATTTTGAAGATTAGGAATTCAATTTTACCGAGTAGATTCCCGCCAATTCCTTTTAATCCACCTGTTCTCTGGGGTCTGAGCGATTATAAATTAAAAAAGAGAGGAAACGAGAAAAGGATAAGGTTATAATGGCGTGGAAAAGAATCGGAGAGGAAAAAAGAGAGGGGTAGAGGGAGAGTGCGCCGGCAGAAATGAAGAACAGAACGATGAAGGAAAGAGACAATGACAGGGGGGGGAGGGGGGAGGGCAAAGGAGGTACGTGAGAGAAGAGAGAGACAAACAAAGCTGCAGCTACGAGGACACATTGGAGAACGACTGTTAGTTCGCTGAGCTAGGCGACATCGTCGTTGTCGTCATGTCGTCGCCGTCGCCGTCGCCGCCGTCGTCGTCGTCGTCGTCGAACGTCGAACGTCGAACGTCCTCAGACGACGGCACTACCATCGACCTCGTGCAGGCGTCCCTCGCTAAAGTAGGTTAGGTCGATGAGGCCACGACGACGATGCTGCCGCGGTTTCTGCGCAGCGCTCTCGATTCAGCACCCCCTCTTCCTTCCTCTTCTCCCCATCAACTCTGCCTCTCTGTCCCACTATCTCTTTTTCTCTCTTTACTTTATTCTCTGTCATTCTTCTTCCTTGCCTTCTCGTCTCTTTCTACATTTTTAACTCTATCTTTCTTTCTCTCTGCCTTTTTATCTCTTTCTTTCATTTCTCTTTTTTTCATCTCTGTTTCTTTATCCCTCTTTTTCTCTCCCTCTCTCTGCCTCTACCATTTATTTGTCTCTATCACTCTGCACCCCTCGCTGCCACTATCGCGTTTCTCTCTCTCTCTCTCTCTCTCTCTCGTTCTCTCTCGTTTTCTCTCTTGTTTATCTCTGTCGTTCTCATAATTTTGCTACCGAGTTAGCGATTCCGCAAATCGTCACTGCCTGCTACTGCACGATCGATTCCGCAACATTCAAGTTTTTCGAAAATCTTAAAAGTTTCTACGAAACACAATGAACGATCGCAAAGACCCTCTCAGTTTGCTGCAGTTTAACATTTTAAATTTAAGAAATCCGTCCTTACATATTTTATTTGATATTACTATAAAATACTATAAATGCACCTTTCTCCATGAGCATCATTATAATCGCGCCATCGTGATTTCATATCCAAAACAAAGGCAGAAAAAGAATTAAAAAACCTTTCAGAGGCTATTTTTTTTTTAATATATAAAAATAGAATCTGTAATTTTGTAAAATAAATTTATATCAATTTCTATTACAAAGTGGGTAATATCTACATACTTGCATATGGATAACTTAAGAACTTGCTTAACACCGATTATGGAATTAATAACTAACTACTTGGGATTACTATTAGTAACTTGTTGTAAGTAACTACGGCTTGGGGTTTGAGATTTACTTGCGAATAGACAATATATGGTATCTACATTCTCACGATGATCACTTGGCCTACCTAGCTACAAGAAAACGCAGGCATAATTTCTTTCTCCCGCCTGTTTCCTCCTAGACGCTCTCATTCTATGCATTCTATCTACAATGCATCGCTTGCAGCAAAGTGCAGTGAGAACTTTGAATTTTGTTTGAATGATTTATACAGTAATAAAACTGAAATTTCAACATTTGTACTTTAAATTAATTGGCAAATCTTTAAATCATTAACCAATAGTATATTTTAATTAATGATTAATTTAAATAATAATTAATTTATAAGCATCTAAATATTCAAAATTTATAATCAAAATATGTCGCATATTATGGTATCAGTTTCGAAAAAGATCGTACATTGTAATTTATCTTCTTTTTCCATAGGAAAATATATAAAATCAGTAGATAGAGATTTTAAAAATAAAACTATTATATTAAAACTATTATTTCCAACCTCTAGCCGCTGCGAAACAAACGGGCAATCTGTCGAATACCTACACGGAAAAATCGATTGGATTTATTGAAATTCGCAATATTGAGGGTGTTATTAGGATATTAATGTATGCATTACGGCAAACGAATAAATATACGCGTGTAACGGCTGCGCATTACCAGCGGAATTAGCCGCTTTGTACCTCAGAGAGAGGAATTTTGTATGTTTCAATTAAACTACCATAAATTTTTGAAAGTATTTGATACTAATATTTCTAATTATATTACCGTCCATAACGATAATTTTGTGATAAAAGACATTTTTTTTATTCTTAAAAATTACTTAAAGCTTAAGTGTTTTATGACACGTGAAAATTTCGGATCAATATCGTTCGAGTTCTGTATTTACATATGACTAGTCTGTTTCAAACTTACGTTGTTAAAAAAATTTCTAGACAAAGATGAAAAATTAAATTAAACGCTTCAACATGAATTTTTTATGATCTCTCTCTCTCTCTCTCTCTCTCTCTCTCTCTCTCGTTTTGGTATTATTTTTAACATCTAATATTAATTTTATTTTAAATTAAGACAACAGATTTTTTTTTTAACATTACTTTTATTCTTAGAAAGTAATAATGTTTCATTGAAATGATATTTTATATATGAATAAAATTATAAGATTTTTCAAAATTTATGTATTAATGTTAACATTATACTAATATATACACAATATTAGATTGTTTAATACTATATTATATTAATATTAATGTCTTAATATTATAATATTAATATTAAATTAATTAATATAAATATTTCTTACAATATTATAAATATCAAGCCTTCTATTATAAGTATATTATATAAGTATATTTTTGATACTGAAAATAAAACGAAACACTTAATACTAGTTGCAAATAGCAGTATTTTATAAGATATTCTCAAAATTCAATTTATGTTAGGAAATTATATCTCATGGTAACAAAAATAGTATTTTAATTAATAAATGTATGGCTTATTTAGATATAACAAGACGGTTAATTTCTGCAGATTGGGTCTAATAATTGTAGCTCTAGAAAAGTATAATAGAAAAGAAAAATGTAGATATACGATATTAAGAAATGTGTAATGCTACATATTACTTAAGTCTAAAAAAACTGGCATATATTTTTAAATAAAGTTATTTTATCATCGCATACATTCAAAATTTTTTATACCTTTTTAATGAAAAGTCAATCGCACTGTGCAATGTCTTTCCAATTTCTACTTAATCTGGTTCCCCCTATCATCACCAAGACAGCCGAGACCGATTAACTTTTGGAAAAATCGAGCGCGATATCGGCGATGAGGCATTTATCGCGAGAAGGCGATCGAATCGCGAGGTGACGCGAGAACGACGGAAAACATTCGACTCGCTCCTACGCTACGGAATTACGCGAGAAAGCAGATGGACGTATCGATCCATCGACACGGAACTCGAAGCTCTACCGCCGGCTTTAACGTTTATACAGCGCGCAGGCTAACAAATAATACAATTATGCTATGACGAGTATTCACGATCGGCTGGTATAATAAATGTATAAAGTAGAAATAAAAAAACATTAGTATAGCGCGCGACTACGCGTTGTTCTACGAATGCCTAGCGATAAATAAAATAGAATTCGCGAAATACTGCCATTCAATTCTCGCCATTCGAAATGCGCAGGTCACCTAAAATCACGAAACATCCTTCAATTTATACAATCTGTATTGCTGATGCGCTTTTTTTTGTAATTCACTGTGTTCTCCCTCTCACCCTCTGTACTCTCTTATCTGTATCTATACTAATTGCATTCTGAATAAGCGTATATAGATTTAGCCAGCTTTCTCGCGTTTCAGCTGTTACGGATTAATGATATAATTTAAAGTGGATTTCGTTTATCATAAAAATATTGCGATATACTAATGATTTCTTAATCTTCTTATTTACATTACTTTTTTTTTTTAAGTTACGTTTATTAAATGATATAGAAGTTTCTGGAGAAAATTATTATCTTTACGCTTATTTTAATTCGAAATTATTATGTAGCATATATAATATTTTACGGAGATACTATTTCTCTATCACATGTATTAAAATAATTTATATATTCTAATAATTCATTTAATATAATAATTCTGTTTTGCATAGATAAAAATTGCATTTTTATAATAAACTTTTATTATAATATAAGTATTATGGGTAAAGTAAAAATTTAATTAAGTAAAATTTTTTAGTGTATATAATTAAATATGTGTATGCACGATATATGTATATATATATATATATATATATATATATATATATATAACTATATGAGAAAAAGAAAATACATTTAAAAAAATATTCAGCAAAAACTCAGTGGCACCAGTTAAAGAATTTCATTAAACTGACGCGGTAAAGTCTCCTCTTCGTCGGTAACATCCGACTACTATCCTGTAGTATCGCGCACGCTGCAGCATTTTTCTGGTGACTATCGGTGAACATTCGAACGAGCTGCTCGAAAAGTTCAGCGATCGTCGATTTCGGTCAGTCGATCTAACGGTGGTGGTCTAACAACGTGATAGACTTGCGGATTGTCCGATCGTCGTGCCGGTCGCGCCTGTCGGATGTCGAGTATATCGATCCATCGAACTGGACCCGCGAGCTACCGTGTCGCGCGGGCCGTCAGACGTAACGGACAGGATAGTAAAAGCCCTCTGGTTCCAGTTGGTACGACGGGTCCGTTCGTACATCCGTCCGTACGTCCATCCGCTCGTACGTCCGTCAGCCCGTTGGATAATACCAGAGTTCACCTAAATATAACTCAGAAGCGGAGAAACGGAGGGAAGCGCGCGCGCGCGCGAGTGAGCGAGCGGGCGAATGAGCAAGCGAGCGAGCTAGTACGAGAGAGTAAGGAAGAAGAAATGCGAGGGAAAGCGAGAGAGTAAGGGAGAAAGAGAGAGGGATGGCGTGATAGAAGGTAGTGGGAGGGGAGGAGAGAGAGAAGGAGAGAGAGAGAGAGAGAGAGAGAGAGAGAGAGGACTCAACGCTACGCGTCCAGCTTGCACGGCCAGTTGCAGCTGCATGGACATCACCATGGCTATGTATTATTTTGTAGCATGCTTAATATATACGCTTGAGAACGGATCGAGCCGAATTTCGACCATGTGACGATGATTTCGATTTTCCGTAATTAAATGTATATTATATATATGTGTGTACACACACACACACACACACGAGCGCGCGCGCGCGCGCATATATATATGTGTGTATATATATATTGCATCGCTGATAAACTCCGACTCGATCGATCGCCATGTTAAAATCTTCACGAGATACATTAATATCTCTCGCAAATATATAACATAACACCACGAGTCGAAAATTGTCGATCGATTCGAACAAGCAAATATGAAAATACCATTAACTGTCGTTCTGCAATTTCAAACTTATCGTTGTTCATTTTTACGTAAAAAGCGTAAGTTCTGTTGGATCACGCGAAGATTTATGTTTTCTCAGAAATAGCTATTTTATATAGAACAATACAGGTACCTGAAGAAAAAAAAATTACTAAAAAAATCTAGTCGAAAAGTAAGAATTATAATATTGATAAAAGTAATAACTGCATTCCTCTTAAATATTCGAATATTTAAGTTTGAAATTCCATTTTGAATCGATAAAATTTTAGTCAGATTGAAATACAAATATGTAATTTTATTGTTGGTCTTTCGAATATAATGTATACAAGAAAATGCGCAGTATCTGGTACTAATTTTATTCTCATTATAAAATAGTATTTTATGTATTTAAATATATATATGAGAATTACATAAATAATTAGACGATAATTTCAGTAATGTGTCTCTGTTATCACCTTTTACAATCACGATTATTTGATCTGTAATAATTACGATTGTTATATGAGAAAATTTAAGTTCCCTCATTAGCATTAATTCGCTTAATAAGCTTTTGAAAAGTAATCATCTATGCTTACTTGTTGAAATTCTTTTCATTATTTTATGAAGTAAATGAAGATATGTTAAAAGTAAATGAAGAAATTATAATTTAAAAATTATAGAAAATCAAAAAGAAGTCTTTACTTTTACTTTTGCTTGTTTCTTTTCCGACATTTGTGAAGTGAAACGATAAAATAAAATTAAAAATGTATTAACGTATAAGTATTAATATATAAAAAGAAAAAGTTTCAGAGAGATTATTATTTACTTATTATTATTATTTTTTACAAACTTAAATACTCATCTATAGACATTAAAAAACAATATTTTGTAAATTTTTTAATATAATAATTATATCGCATCACAAACTTTAACAGATATATATTCTATTATAAATGACTATAATAATTGTAAGAATTATATATTAATATAATATCGAATAGACATCACAAGTCAAGATTTGATTCAATCCTTCGTCATGGAAAATCTTACAATTTTTTTTGTAATTGTTTGAATTATTTCCTAATCATGTTTAGTTTTCCTGGCTTACAGTTTTTGCATTCTTCTAGACAGAAATTCTAGAGAACAATCCATGATGAGTCACGTTTAATTTCTTGACGTCGATTTCTCTTCTCTCTCACTTCTCTTCCATTAATCTCTTCTTATTAATTATCCACAAAATATTTTATAATAATACTTTAAAAAAAGATAGCTAAGTGATGAGGTGAAAAACAAAATTTTGTTGCTATAATATAAGTTACAATGGATCAGATGAATTCTAAATTAAAAATTTAAACAATAATTACTTTTATTTACTTAGATTAATTTTACTAACTTTTCTAATTGTCTCGAAACAGTTATGTTCATAATCGATCACTACTTTCTCTAAGAAAGAGTCTTCAGGTTCAATTTAATTTAGCCTCCAATTCCAATCAGCCGCCTTTAATATAGCGCTAAACGATCAGGACGAAAATACTTGTATTCGAAATACGTTTAACAATGAAAACCGAGATCAAATTTAATATGATAAATCCCAACAATTCGCTACCGTTGTCAACAAATAATGTAAAACGTGAACAAATGCATTGTTTTTCTTGACAAACGTGTTATATTGAAACTTTACATTTAAATGATCATAAATTGAGTTTTTCTCTCGTTTTTTATTACAGTTCGTCAAAATTAGCAAGAATCCCTGTTAAATATTTTAAAGGAAATTCCTTTAATCCTCCCGTTTTCATGTGCGCGTGTATACGCATGTAGAAAATACATCATTCCCGAATTCTGCTTATCGTCACAACAATTGCAATATTCATTAAGATTGTAAGATTATTTTATGAAAACCTCCATCGTGCATATAATCAGAGGGTCGGCTTATTTCGATTAATGCTGAATGCAATGTGCGTTTTAGGACCACAATGTTAACCATTGTAAATCAAATTTTCCTCTTTACCAATGCAACCCGAACCGCCTTCGAGAATATCGAACCGATAAAGCAAAACCAGCACATATATATATATAATATATATATATATATATATATAGTTATATAATTTTAGAATATTCGTTCTATTTTACTACTTATTTATCAAATCGCGCTTTATCAGATATCAAGTATATATATCTAAAAATTATTTCCAATTTATATGTATATTAATTTGAAGTAAAAATAAGGTTAATAAATAAATAAAATAAATAAATAAATCTAAAATACTAAGACTCGATTTTAAATTAATTAAAGAATTTAATATCTATTATAAAAGATACTGAATGCGTAGGATGTTCTCTGTATAAGAGAGGGCGCAGGCAGTTCATCGGATAACTTGGAAGAAATGTCAAAAGTCTACCAGGGTACTCGTTAGATTCATTTTCCACGAGACTCGTGCTTGCAAAGCGCAAGACGCGAGCAGGGAAGCGCGGGTATCTTTCGCGTAGCGTCCTTACGTCCCATTCGAAAATAATACGGCGCCTCTCGTTAAATTACCCGCCCACGCTCGTTTCGCGTCGTCCGCGCGTAATGCGTCACCCCCTTTCCGCCTCTCCATCCCCCGAGCTTACTCTCTCTCTCTCTCTCTCTCTCTCTCTCTCTCTCTCTCTTTCTCTCTTTCTCTCTCTTTCTGTGCCCTCCCCGACGTAATGTACATAAATACATTTAATCTCGCGCTCCTGCTGCCCTCCTGATATTTTTCGAGAGATCGATCGAGCCGCGCGGTCCCACATTTTCCCTGCTAATTCCGAGATCTCGTTTGTGAATTTCGGTCGACGTTGGCGCGTTCCAAAATTGGTATTGGCGATCCCTGGCAGCGCTGAGTTTCTGGCTCGAGCGCCGGGGGTATGGCAGAAGCGCGCGGCTATAATAAAGGCGCGCTCCCCTCTCTCCCCCCCCACTTGCCGTGCCCCGCCTGGTTTTGCCTCTCCTCTCCTCTCCTCTCCTCTCT
>NW_017305536.1:3991330-3994149 GCF_001594115.1 Trachymyrmex septentrionalis | reverse complement strand
CTCTCCTCTCCTCTCCTCTCCTCTTCTCTCTTTTCCTCTCTTCTCTTTTCCTCTCCTCTCTCTCCTCTCTCCACTCCTCTCTCGTGTCATCCCGCTTCGCCTCGCCTCCTCTCGTCTCGTCTCGCCTCGCCTCGCCTCGTGCTGTTGCCGCGCTCGCTCGCTCGCTCGCTCGCTCGCTCGCCCGTTCGCTCGGTCCCGCTCGGTCCCGCTTCGCCGGGTGGCAGCGGTACCCTCCTCCGACTCCGACTCCGACTGCCGCACGCTCGGAATCGGAAAGGGGAGACCGCGCGGTGACGTGCGCAAGCGCGAGGGTCGAATGGAAAAAAATCGGCCGGGCTGACGACGGGGGATGGTCGTCGTATCGATCGCGCTAACATCGGGGACCGAGAGCGCCGAGAATCTACGGGTATAACCGTGATGCAGCCACGGTGACGAGCTATACCCGGCTCGACCGAGAGAGTGAATGACGCGCCGCCGGATACTGAAGAGGACTCGATTATATATACCTTATTTCGTTATAACGAGAAATTCACGTATGGCGTACCTCTCTCCCGTGTATTAAATTGATCGTATTATTGATACATAATTCATTTGAACAATGGCAGATATGCGTATATTACGTGAAATTATTCGAATCGCAATTGAACGCTTACTATACTGATAGAGAATGCGAATCATTGTAGCGAACTAGAGCGTACTTTGAGAGCACGCTCTTGTTCGAATGGCTCTACTTCCCATTCTCGCGCGTCCTGCGCGAGAGAGGCACAAGGTAGCACGCGTTGCCGGTCCCGGAAAAAGCCTCATCCGTTTATACGTTCTACAAAGCGCGCAACAAAAGTCAGAGCCGATGTCGCACGAACGCTCCCGACGTCGCTCGAAGTTACGACGGTACGGGATGGAGAGGAAGATGATATGAGATGGGACGAGAAAACGGAGAGACAGAGAGGGCACGAGCGAATGAGCATTGAGCAGAGAGATATAGAATGTAGCTGTAGGAGAGCAAAGGAACAGGGGGGGGGGGAAGGGGATGACGATGAGAAGGGAAGAGCGTTCGACGCGCGATGGATGCAACAGACTAAAAATCTCGGATATTTTCGGCCGCGTTCGGCCACCGTCGGATGTAAAATTTATACAAAAATACAAATGCACGACGAATATTAGCTGCAGCGTTATGTATATTAACCGAGAGAGAGAGAGAGCCGTCCGCGATAAATTCCCGACTTTGTTCGACGTTGACTGGCGTTACATTCGCGCGAGCGCAGCGCCGTAATAATAAAAAAAGCTGTAATATTAATCGTAGCAATGGCCGGATAATTATTCGCCTGGCGACGCAAAATAAGAGTACGGGTGCTAAAATAGCGTTTGCGAAGCTGAGTTAAAAACGAATAATAGGACAAATACATAGATATCCAGCGAATTCGATCAATCTACAGATTTAACGGCAGGACCGATTGTAAATTCACGGTGACCCCGTATCCGTCAAACCGTTTCATCATTAACGAGTAATATCGATTTTATTATTAATTTATGAGTATAATGCAACAAAAACAGAACTAAAATCGAAACATGCCTGATAAAATTCGATATATGTCGGTTTTTTTTTTAATTTATAATGGAAAATATAACATTTAGGTACTCTTGGTCCCCTGCTACTATAGTACTAGATATTAGATCATAACGTCAGAGATGCAGAATAACCATATGGATATTTTTCCTGCGCCATGCGTAAAAATAAATTAGTTTTTTCGCATGTCACAACTCGTATTCGACGGGACAGATTTATGAAACGCGGATTAATATGGATGGATGTAAACCTTGATTAACTATCATAAAAGATCATAATCTAATATATGCCTATAGTAAAGAATCGGGAGCCTTAATATAAATTTCACAAACTTTAGATCTAGATTTAACGTTTAGTCTCGACATTGACTAAGTATAGACTTAATCACAATGGGATAAGCAGAAACTTTACTGTCATATCTGAGATATATTGCATGCTACACTATTTATTTTATCGCGATGCGCGTGATAGATTAAAAAGTAGGATATAGCAATTATGAATATAATTAGGACTACATTATTCATTTGAGCCAGCAAATGCCATTTAAAAACATAATTTAACCAAAGGTTGAAATATTAAGTACATATATTATCTATTCTATTGTTGTACTATTTTGTACAAATATATAGAAGATATCTTAAAATAATTATACAAATTAACTCGAATTTTTTTTAAAATTAAATATTTTTTTAAGACAAATATTTTAAGCAAATATATATTCATATTTAAAGAAAATGAATTCCAAAGTTATGATCTCATAAAACATATATTAAATAATATATCTTGACGTGGACGAAATTTATATAATGTTTAGCTAGGCACAATGGATATAACATAAAAACAAAATACTAATATATCCTAAAAATATATTTCTTCATCACAATATTCTTTTATTAACACAATTTTGCAGCAGACTTAACAGACTAAATGCACTGTTTTTTTTCAGAGATATTTTTCATTGAACTATTTTGAAGAATCCCTGTGTATTTCTAAATTGCTGCATGTGCTATGTGATTTGCTTTGCGAATTAATTCTTTCGCTATCCTCTGCTTGCGAACTGAAAATATCTGCAAAAATAACAATAATAAAAGCTTTTTATATTTTCTTATGTAAAAAGATTAGAAAAATAATACTAAAAGTATCTTTAATTTATAAACAACGTTATATTGTTTTAACACAAACAATTGCTTATTTTTTAATTCATCAAGCACTTGTAAAGTACGTCTTATATACTTAAAGATTTATATAAGTAGAA
>NW_017305536.1:3989269-3991230 GCF_001594115.1 Trachymyrmex septentrionalis | reverse complement strand
TCCATTATCATTTTTATTTTTTAGATACACATGTGAGATATATCTTTACTGTTAAAAAATTTCCTTCTTATTATTCTTATATTGTAATTTTTTTATTTTAAAGAAACTTTAGAATGCTGACTCTCAAATATTATATCTCTGATGCAATATTATATCTTCGATTTATAAAACACTTTACAAAATTTTAAGTTTTACACCATACAAAAGACAAAAACATTTATATATTGAGACATCACAAACACTAGATATCATAATATGTAACATACAAATAATGTTCATGAATTTCTTTGACAAAATAATAAAGACAAATAATAAGACTTTGTAAATAATAATAACTTACGTTGCTTATCAAGATGAAATCTCTGTAATCTCTTGAACACTATTTCTCTCTCTCTCTCTCTCTCTCTCTCTCTCTCTCTCTCTCTCTTTCTCTCTCTCAGATATACATCCGCCTATCTATAATAAAACGTGCAAAATTATAGTATCACTCCAGTAACGTGTAATTTGTCGTAACGTTTACAATACTTTACAGAATCGAACGTACATGTCAGCCAGCGTAACATGATCCTTCCATTGGTCAATGAAGTCCTCGTAAGTTTCGCGTCGTCGCTAATTATTCCGCGCCGATGTTATTTCAGATTGATAAAGCAGCGCAATTTGCGGCCGTACGTATTCCGTTGAGGCTGCCACATGGCGTCGCGACGCGTTGCCATTTTCATTAACGCGTTACGCCGCCGCCGTCGCCGCCACGAGAGACGAGCATTCGGTACGCCACGAATGTGACAGCCGGACCCGAACGCTTCGGTTAAGGTCGAGCGGATTCGGTCCCCCTCGGATTTAAATATCGGCCGGAAATAGGACCTCCGTTCATCTCGCGCAGCATCGTGGAAAGCGGGTAGTAGGGGCTGCGGGAGGAGGTCCTTTCGATCCTTTCTCAAGCAGGATTGCGTTGCAGACTGGCAGAATTACTATAACAAAGCAGCATTTCTGTATTAAATAGATTAATCTTGTATTAGACTTGCTTTCGCAATTTCAATTTGTTTTTCGATAAAATATGACTGACGTAAATTTAATATAACTGACATCCTTTAAAAACACGTACCTACAAACTGTGCTAAAATTACATTTCATATGAATTATATGGATTCTTTAATTAATATAGAATTCTTTTTATTGATTTTTTCAACATTTTCCAACGAAACGGTAAAAAAAATCAAAAGTTTTGAAACAAGCAATTGGAAACAAAAAATATTTCAGATAAAATAAACTTTAGAAATGCAAACATATAACGAGATAGATATTACTTATCTAATTAAAAAAGACAAAAAGAATAAATCTTTTATTTAAGAATTAAAAAATATCGAAAACGAATTTATGACAATAACTTCTCTTAACGTTACCACTCATTTTAATTAGTCAGAAACTCTGATAGATGAATTATTTGATTTAGTGTCATTCCATATAGTAATCGTGGCGAATATGAAACAAATGGAATATCGACCACAATATTTAAAATTGCGGTAAAAATGTAAAAGCAGCAACAGTTTAATATAAAATATGTAGGTAATAAAAACATTAAAAACGGTTTTGTATTTGATCTCTTTTTAATAATTGACAGCGCTTATCTATTGATATTTTCGCAAAAATAAATTTCAAAATAGTTTATACAAAACATTATTCGTAAAAAATACAACAGCAAAAATAATAGCGCTTGTTAGTGATAGACGATAAAATCAAT
This sequence comes from Trachymyrmex septentrionalis, assembly GCF_001594115.1. Taxonomy (NCBI): domain Eukaryota; kingdom Metazoa; phylum Arthropoda; class Insecta; order Hymenoptera; family Formicidae; genus Trachymyrmex; species Trachymyrmex septentrionalis. The sequence continues at coordinate 3,989,492 of NW_017305536.1, read as the reverse complement.
TGAAAAAAAGAAGACGTGAAAGAAAATTAAAGAAAGACTATATATTCCTTCGATCAATTTGACCGTAAACTTTTGATATATTTTACTAAACTTTAAATTAAAAATCTATTAAAATATATATAAGAAGGGAAAGATATGAAAATAAAAATGATAACAAAAAATTAAATTGTATTCAAAAAGAAACATTAATTAATTAATTATTTGATGAATGATGACTTTTCGC
>NW_017305536.1:3987016-3989169 GCF_001594115.1 Trachymyrmex septentrionalis | reverse complement strand
ACATATATATATATATATATATATATGTATATACTATATGCAATATATACACTAAAAAAATTTCTGATTGCAAAGAAACGAATCAGAATTTTCTGATTAAATTTATTAGAATTCTAGTTGAGATAAGTTGGAATTCTAAATGACACAATATTTTAGTAAAATCTACCAGAATTCTTACTTTATCAGAATAATTATCAATCTTAGAATTTTAGTTACCTCAACTAGAATTCTAGTAAATAACCAGAAAATTCTAATTCGTCCATTTCCCCATCCCAGAATCATATAATATAATATTTAATCCAACCAGAGCATTTTTCTCAGTAAGCTTAAAAAAAATCAATAAATATTTCTCGATAAGAATTATTTCACGGAGACTTTCATATAAGTGTATTATAGATACAAGTCTAAAGGTTGAGTTTCATTAATTTCTACATAAACCATATTGTGTGAATAACTTGCCGCGTTCACTCATCGTTGATGAAATTGGAATCAGGGATATTGGGAGAAATGTCGCGGATAGACGAATAACACTAGTATATTTAGGTGTACCAGTTGCAACATATTACACACACGTACTTAATAATAGGTGCATCTAGCAAATATCCGGATATAAGATAGTTGGTGATACAGCGGCGATCGCTAGAAACCGTGCGAGCGTGACTGTACAGGTTCCTCAGGTATGTACGAGCCAGGTGGAAACGTACTTGCGAAGGTAAACGGGATCTCTTCACGCTCGACCTCGTCCCAACTTCGATTCGCGACCAACGATCGACCAATGATCGACGAGAGTCCACCCGCGAATTATCGCGTGTACGCGTACGTAAGGCTGCGCGACGAATTTATTCGCGTACGCGACACTATTGTTGCTGCGCCACAATTACGTTGGAAATCTATCGCGGAGCGAGTTACTGCGAGATGCACACGCTCTACGGTTAATCCTTGACTACTACGGGGATGTTTACGAACTCAACCCCCCGACGGCTTCATTTGCGAATTCTTTAGCTAATTTGGAACTGATTATTTCTTTACGTAAATCGAGAGAGATATAGATAATTGTAGTGGAATGTACAACAAGTCACATAAATAAATTTGATTTGTTATTTAATTTCAAACGGAACTTGTATGCTTTCAAATAGCATACGATACACATTAGCAAGAGTGATATAAAGTAATGAAGAAAGTGAAGAAAAAATAATTTTCTATCCAAGAGAAAGTTTCATATGCTGTGTTTGCAAGACGTTCGCAGACACGTTGTATTGAAAGAAAGACTTACCTTTACGCGCGCGATCATTAAATTTACGAATAAATCCTGCATAGAGATTTCCCCCATGAGCTTAGATATTAGGTCCTTCGATACAAATGCTTGCGATACGAATCTTCGAAAGCGAGTTAACGGCAGGCGTTATTAGCGCGACAAGGTGAAACCCAGGGGCAGAAATGTCTATTGATTTTTCGAAGAAAACTCGGCATCCCTTCTCTCTTGGATCCGCCGCCGCTAACCTACATTCGAGTTATAACAGCGGTACGAAGTCTGATAAAATGCGTCCGATAATGAGACCCGCGGCGAATCGCGCCGATAACAATTCGTTATTTTTTCTTTACGGAAAACAGATCTGCCGATTTTTCGCGTCTGAATTTGGTTTTTTCCTCGCAAAATTATATTCTCAGATCGGCATCGCGAACGATCTCGACGTTGCGATATCGATACTCGTGGCGTCGCCACGATTTTTGCCGATTGTATTCGAATATCGGTGGGCAATGTTGGGCAACGTGGCACCATTTAAATGTTCCCTTTTTCGAGGATGAACACGCCAGGATACCGAGCAACGGAGAGGGCGACTCGGTCGCAACCCCCCATTCGCACTCGCGCCGAGGGGGATCGATCCGCGTTCGTTCTGCGCACCTACCCCTGCGGCAAAACCCAAATCCGAACCCCGCTCGAAGAGCAGGAGCAACGCCGGCTAAAATCGTCCAGCGTTTTTAGCCGGGGTAAATTTTCGATGCCACACTGATTAAGCATGGTGATCTATGCGATTCTCTCCCTACTCGCGCTTTTTATCGAGAACTGAAACTGATAGAAACCGACATAGCTTCAATGAAGTCCGACTTGGTACGGGAAAATGGTCCCTTTATTCCAACAATGGGCACGCACA
>NW_017305536.1:3983459-3986916 GCF_001594115.1 Trachymyrmex septentrionalis | reverse complement strand
TACGGGAAAATGGTCCCTTTATTCCAACAATGGGCACGCAAAGATTATTAGACCCGAATACCGATTTTTGCTTCTGTAAAAAAGTATCAGTACACCGAAACTAATAAATTACACCGTACTACAATCTTCATTCATTAGAGCAAAATTATCCCCGCTGGTGCAATCTAACTTCACCTTACGATATTGCAAGAGCGCTATTAGTAAAACGACATTACCCTCTCTTGGGACCACACAGTCATCAAAAGAAAGTAACGGACTGTGGCGACTATGGCGTAATTATATAATGTGATAAAATATTGCGTATGAGCTAGTCTACTTTGAACATGTTGGTTCTAATAGATTCGTCGAGATAAGGAAAAATTGTTTTATGGTATCAATTAAAACGAATTAGTTATTGTTTCGGAATTGGAAAGTCAGGATGAGAGAAATCGCGAGAGATATTTTGGTTAGCTGACTTTGGACACACGTTGTGTATATTATAAATTTCTGTGCGGATAAACCGCGAGTTCCGGCGCACACGCGCACCTCGGTCATTCGCGGAGAGTGCATCTGGTGGTCCACCGCCACCTTCGAATATTCGAGATGGAAAATTTACAATCGAGTTCGCGGAGAGTTGAAGATACGCAGAAGGCTGTACGGTTCAGTAAGGGCGTACGATCGATACGGAAAAGTTCCTCGAAATCCTGAGTAAAGCTTCGTTCGCCTCGTGCTATTTCGCGTAATCGCAATCGTCAGATCGGCCGGATTCATTCTGGTCCTATGCGTAATTTCCTACGATTCTATGATCGTATTAAAATGAAAATCATCTCAACTGGCTTTGTGAAAAAAAAACGGGACCGAAATTTGACTAAAAAGTAATGCAGCGGCGTACCGGTGTACGTTTTAATTTCATTAATTTCTTCTGCTTCAACCATGTCGGCGATGTTTGTCCTTCTCGGAAGCTTTAGGGTTAATTTTCTTGATAAGATGAGAAACCTTTCAACTCAGGGAGCGCTAAAGGAAACGTGGCCTCGCAGGATGTCCATCACGGTCATCTCCAACGGAGAAGATAGGGCGTGCGCCCCCTTTCAAAGAAAATGAGATTGATTGGAGGTGATATGATGATAATTTTTTTCGATTGCAATCTATTGATTTTGTTAATTATTTTTTATTTACAATATTATTTTTGTCTGCAACAAGCTCATACCAATTTCAATATATTATTGTATTATTAGTATTATGCTTGAATATGCGATAATATAAAGTTAAGACGAATCAATAAATAATTTTATTAACTGAAATAAAAAAAGCTCGAGCAATATATACGTATACATATTATATTTTTTATTTTATATTACGGTAAGATGGTTTCTTTTTAGAAAGTAAAAATAACATTACAATTTTATAAGTTCATATGTAAAGAAGATGGTATTATAGCACCTGATTTACATTTTATATAATAACTTGATTAATAATCAATATTTAAATTTGAAACTTAATAATTACATTTATTAAAATGTTGTTTAATTAATTTTAGACTCAAAATTACAACATTTATTATTTAGAACACTATTTATAAAAACGTGACAACGCTGCATAATGCTCGAAGAGAAACAAGGGTGGTAATATGGCCGTCCATAAAAGTAGATTTAAAAAATTTATTTACAAAAAAACTGGCAGAAGCCACCCTCTAAGCACTGGCAAGACGCCAATATTGTTATTTAACGTTGCATAACTTGTAATGTATACGGCCAAATGCAATACAATATATATATATAATATACATATATATTAAGAATAATGAATACGTGTAATAAATGCTAAAAAGTACCTTATTTAAACCATTTCGAAATACCTAAAAATAAAAATGCATTAGAATAAATGATCATTATAGCATATTGGCATGATGTAAGCTACTGAACAAATAATTTCATAAAATAACACTAGAATTCGCCACCTAATAGTGGAGATTAATAAGAGACCACGATCTATACATTGGCCATTATGTCATTTTCTTCTTTATTAATAAACATTATGTCTTATAAATATTATTACAATTTTGAAAAAAATAAATGTGATCTAGTGCCCAGTTAAAAAGATAATTTGTAAAATAAATTCTATTTATAAATATGTAGCTGTAGAAGATTTGATTTTTTATGGCATACGTGTGTCCTGCGTAAACGAATAATTGGGTTAAAGAATAGCGGAACGAACATCCAATTTTGTGTGTTCATTGGACATTCAGTTGTGAGGGATCGCGTAAACGAGAGGACAAGAGAGAACCAACAGGCGATGTAGTGGGAGGAGGGTGGTAGAAAGTTGTCGATGATCAAATGATTTTCAGGAATCGCGAACGAATCGAGGGGGTTTGTGCGCACGATTCGTGTGCATTTTCGAAATTCCAGCCAGGGAGAGAGCCATTTTACATACGGAATTAACGTTGCGCACGCGTGGCAATATATGCATTCGCTGCGTATAACTATTCCAATCCAAACGAATCGAATAGCTCGAAAGTCCATTCATCGCAGCGTTCATCTCGATATGTGCACTGCTCATGCATCATCGATGCATAAAAATCTACTGGACACGCATTCTTTGCCTTGTGATGTCGGTACCTCTTTTCATCATAACATATTAACAATGCGAGAAAATTTTCATTGAAATTCCGAAAATAATAATCAGGCATCTTGTAATTATCAATATAAATTCGCGATTATCTGCAAATTTTTATATACTGATATAAATAATAAGATGAACGAATATACAAAAGCAGTATATTAGTTATATCGTTTAGGAGATTAACTGGAATAGAAATCGCGTAAATTCGCAGTAACTCGAATTGTGGTGCGTATGAGTTTTTTATTTCTAAAAATATATATAACGAATTAGATAGATTGATAGTCGTTAGATTATCTAAAGATACAACATTTATATGGTGCAGCAGAAAATAATGATTCGTCCACGGCGAAAATAACATTTATAAGAATACGACATACTCGTCCCATCCACTCGTTTCTTCAATTATAACGACGCGCATCGTTTGGTTCCTTCACTTTTCAGAGCGTAGAATACTCCGTATCTCAATATCCAATTCCACTAAGAATTTCTGAGTTATATTTTCACCGAAAAATTAAAAAAAAAGAGGATAAGGAATGAGAAGAAAATAAATATATTTTAATTAAATAATTTTATTTGTTGCTTTCTTTTAAAGATAGCGTCAACATAAAATTAATGTTCTATTATATTAACATAAAATTATCATTCCATTAACAAAAGTAAATAAAGTTTGTATAATAACGATACATATAGTTGTAATAAATATATTAATTCATGCATGTTTTAATATTGTGTTATTGAAAAGTTAATCTTTGCAGGAACTGGAAAGTCACTTGTATCACAGTTTAACAAAAAATAGAATGAAACGATGAATTATAACAATTAAATCTTACTTAAAAAAACGAAAAAAGCTGTAAAAGAT
>NW_017305536.1:3977548-3983359 GCF_001594115.1 Trachymyrmex septentrionalis | reverse complement strand
TATATATATATATATATTAATATTTATGTCATATCATAATATATGCGATTTATCAAATACTTTTGTAGCTTTTTAAAAAACAAAGTTTATATTGACTGATACACGTTAATATTTGCAGTAACAAATAAAAATGATTCGTAATTTATGCGATTCATAAAAGGCATGAAACGTCGCCCAACGGTTCGCGTTGCAGAAAATCTCACGGCTACTGCCGGGTTAACGAGAGAGACCCGTGCGGTATGCATCTCAGCGTTATATCTTCGCACTTTGCGCCGTGGGCGTTACAGCGTGTCAATACATTTTTCTCGCCGCGTTCCGGTTTGTCCGCATTTCGCGTATAATCAGCGCAGCATCAAGCACTGAGTCGGTATCGCAGTCCGTTGGCATTACGGTTGGTCGGTATCCGCGTACGTCTAGTCGGTATTACAGAGCGTCGATAATAGGCCGTCCTCGCTTTTATCCATCGGAATTGCGCCCGTCGATAATTCGTAAGGGATGAAAGGCGGGAAATGGAAGAAGGAAGGATGAAGAAGAAGAAGATGACAGGATAGAGAGGCCGATAGGAGTGGATTGAGCCAGGACGTAGGTGATAGCGGAGGATGACGCGGGCGGATCGGAAGGACGAGGGAGAATAGGGTGAGTGGATACAGAGTAGGGGCAGAACGCGCACTCTTGTGGAGGAGGACGAGTGAGCGAAGTGGTATGTGGAAGGGTTCGAGTGGCAGGTGGGGAGGGAAAGCGAGAGATGAAGGTGGGAGATGAGAGACAGAGAGAGAAAGGGGGGGAGAGAGAGAGAGAGAGAGAGACCATAATGGGGAGATGGAGCTAGTCCGAGAGAGGAGGGGAAGTGGGGTGTGGGTTGGACGATGTCATTTTAGATATTCGATGGAACCTGCACTGTGCGAGCACGTTGGTAATACTGCGCACACAGACGGTGCAATAAAGAAGATGATGCTCGGAGAAGAGTAGGAATTATACGCGGTTGACGCGCGGGAGATTGGTTCTGTGACTTCTAATTCTGATTACAAAAGTAGAGAGCAACTTGTTATTTGATATCTGCTACACTACATTATTAATGCACGCAAAAATGATAATTGTCGCAGGAAACCTATTGGAACCCCAACGTTGTTCAGTCTTAGTCATCCCTTCTCAAAGTTTGCTCCTCTATCTATGTTATGTCAGGAAACTGCAATTTAGAAAGAGCCAGAGAATTCCTAAGCAAAGTTAGTTAAGCGAGATTCGCTCGAGCTTGTTAAGCGACCGCAAAAATCATAGCTTGTCGAAACGAATATGGAAATCAATCGTACCAAGATTTGTCCTCATCTAAATAAATTCTTTTTCTATTTCCACCAAAGATTATACTTTACAAACAGACATGAAATTGCTAATTGAGACTGATTAGACTGTAGATCAAACTTATCTACAAAATTTTAACCATATGCACAATTTCCTAATAAAAGTTTGCAAGTACCCTGTATATAGCATGAAAAAGAATGATTCTGATAAACTTAACACTATTATTAAAAATTAATGAAAGTTTTTTTATCGCTTATAAGAGAAACACAAAATTTCAAATTTTCATAACAGAATTGTAAATATTGCAAGGTCTCGAAAACATCCCTCACGCATTCAAGAAGAATTAATCATCTAAAAGCAGGACGTTAAATTAAATTTTATAAATCTCGTTATCCAAGTCTTGATATAATTACTGTATAATTGTTTGAGATTCCTGCGAATTTTTCTCAATATACACGAGGTATTGTACATACTCGTAAGCGCGTATTTGTGCAATGTAACGTGTACATGCGATCGCAATGGAAGAAAGCACTTAACTGATTTATCCTACGCAAACACCGCTTTGCTGCATACACTGCGAACGGGATGAATAGCGCAACGATATATCGTCTAATTGACTTGATGTATATTGTTGTTCGGTAAACCGAGATTCATCAACCCCGAGTTTTCATACTTCACGAGTAGCAACTTTAGAAAGATAAATATTTCAAGTAAAGACAAGTTTATCCTTATCTGAAGAAAAGAAGAAACGCCTCAAAACGCCTTCCATCGAAATATTCTTATAATATTTGCTCTCAACTGTTTGCCTCGCGTTTGTTGCACGCTGCTAATATCGTCATGAAAAAACACCGCACTCCGAGCGTATTTGAATATTAGAATTTAGAATAGAAGAAGATTTGTCAGAAATTTTGCAACGCTATTATGGTTTTTTAAAGAGACAGATCTCGTAAATCGATAGCTTTCATCGGTGGAACCACGTTGGTGGATGAAAGTCCACCATCGCGTCGGTCACGCGACATGAATTACAGTCTAGCGTGATGTATTAATGATTCTTAGTTGTTCGCACCATGCGATCGAACTTAAAAATCGACGAGACGAAATTTACCACAGGTCATGGTGAGTCTTACCACGCGCTTCTTATTAACGATCCTGCTTTAAAGGTCCACGAGATACGCCTCTTATATATGTATGACAAATTACACTCATCACAAACTCGGCGCAATAACAATGATCGGAGGCAAAGATTGGAGAGAAATCGAAGGAGAGAGGGAGGAAGAATCGTTTATTGGTATCTTAAGACAAGTAATAACTATCAGTACATATAAGCAAGTGATACATGAGAAAATAATTTATAATGAATTTATGAATATATCAGTACGTTTATTGATTGTCAAATTATAAATTTTTATAATTAAAGATGATTAATTGGAATATGATGACTACCGCTCCTGTGTTATTTCTCTCTCTTTTAGTTTATTTATCCTCTAATTAAATTAACCGTTTCTTATTCTTATCTTAATTCTCAAGAATGAAACTAACGGAAAAATGAATATATATCACTATTTATGAGAGAAACATTCCGTGAATGTTATAATGAATGCCTTCATTTTCGGTCATTTGCAAAAAGGAAGAGATTTATGACGCTTAATATATCTTCCTACGTATCACTTTCATTTTGAATCCTTCACATCGTTAGGAAGAAACGCCATCGATTTGTCCGCTGAACAGTTTCGATCGTCTTGGTTAGGCTGGTATTCGCAAACATTTCCTGCGGCCGAGTTTCCACATCTGTTTACACGACGAAATATCCGCGGTTGGAAGAGGAAGAAGAAAAGAAAAGGAAAAAAGAGAACTCTCCCTCGAGTTCTTCTCCTTCTCGGTAACTTCTGGTAAGGCCGGAGTATGCCAAACAATCGGCCGTTCGAAAACAATTTCGCGAGCCGATACATATCTCGGCGCGATATAGTCTGGTAGGTAGGAAGAGCGACCCTCCGAGTACAAGTACAAGAGAGAGAGGAGAGGCAGAGAGAAAGAGAAGGCCGGGGATTCCGAAAGCACCTCACCTTACCCCACCGTCCCATGACGCTGTCGAGACAGCGATAAAAGCGGAGCGGCGGCGGGCGAATCGCACGCGCTCGTAAATAGAGTCGCGGGTCCATTCATGAGTTCGGCCAGCAGCAGCACTGTAGCAGAAGTGGCGGTGCGCTCGTGCGTACACGCCGGAAAAGTCTTTTTCTCGGTGTGTTTTACGGGAGGTCAGGGTTACAGAGGCGGAAAGAGGAACGTGGCAAGGGGTGTGGGAGGAGGAGGAGCGGGAGGAGGCGGAGGCGAGAGAGTTTTACGTGCTACTACTACTACGAGGATTCACTCTCTTTCTTTCGCTTTGTCTATTTATCTATCTGTCTATTCATCCACCTTTGTCTTCTTTCTACGTGAACATCGGTTCACATGTTAAAAGATAAAATGAATTTCGAGCAATGCGTTGACTATCGCTGGTAATTTTCGTGCAAACACGATCCACATCGTGGATTTATCTCGACTCGACTAATTAGATCATTTATCGCGGAATTATTCGGGTGAAACGATGAAAAGTCGAAGGATTTTTATTGGAATAATTATTCTATACAAAATATACACAGGTTTCAATGTACTTTGTACGTTGAATTATCCGTTTAGTTCCGAAATTTTTTGCAGTTTCACCTACGATCATCCGTTATTTCAGGTCCATGAGATTAATTGATCCCTCAGAGATTGATTGATCGAAGAACAATAATACATAATACATAATTTACCGTATATTGATCTAAATTAAATAAACCTTACAGTAATTACAATAGTAATTATTAAAATGTAGCAAAACACAATTTATCGCACGGTAATAAGAGATTCACTATAATTTCTCGAAATATTTCAGTAGTTTCCTGTGAGAGAAATATAATGTTACAATACTTGCAAAAGGTGCAAACTTTCACGAGATAAATGTTAATATTTAATATTCCTAATTTTACCTGTACAATGTCCAATAAAAATGATGTTTGTGCTCTAAATTAATAAAAATAATTGTAATGTTCCTTATAATAATCTTATCTTATTACAAATATAATTTGGGAATATATTAATAATTAATGTCATCTAATGTGCCTATATTCATGAAAAAACTTCATAAAAAACGGCACCCGAGGGATTCTTTCAAAAAATACAACAATTGAGTCATACTGTTAATTGTGTAAATGAGAAGATACGTCTTTTAAATATTACAGAGAAATATGATCGCTGGATATAAGCGTATCGAATGGCATTAATGCTCTCAATTTCCTACGATACATTATATACGATACATTATACATTTTCGTTAATTTGTACTAAGTACGAAGAGAGATTGTGTATACATATAGATACTTTTCGTTATTATTTGTTGGATATTAATATAAATCCAGTAAATAATATAAGAGACAATATATCGATACCAAAAATTTATAGGATCGAGAGATAATTTTCGATATCTCGAAGAATTGTAATCTCTGATTACATGTGCGCCATGCGTTAAAGCGTGCTTTCGCACTCATGTTCTCGCAGCCGAGATAGAGTCGGGCTTCAAAACGACTTTATCGCTGATAAAGATAGCCTTATCACCCCCGACGCGTCGATAAGACGTGTCGCATAAAACGATTGCTGTATTCGACTTCCTTTCTCTCTCCGTTTTGTTAATAATTAACGGTCATCTTAATTTTTAGAATCACTCATATTATGTGCGTAGATCAAAGATCAGGAAGTTCATAATTGATAGTTTAGAATTGAAAATGATAGTTGTTTCGGTCAATATTTCTCTCATTCTACATCATATAATAGCATCTCCTTGTTACAAGATGACAAAGTGAATTGATGACAAGAGAAAGATACTTCTTTGTAAGTAAGAGATAACGACTAATAAGACAAGGTTTATCTCGATCCTTCAATCTTGAATTGTAAGTTCAATTTATAGGTTTTAAGCTTTGTTACACAAATTTATATATATATACACACACGCCCACATGAGATAGTCTACGTAAATTACTCCAAATTGTTTTCTCAGAGATTGTTAGAGAACGTTCTATATAATATATATGGACTTAGGATTGTTATGACAAAATCAGATATCGATGTTTCGTATCAAAGTCGGTATCAGACGATATTCAACGTAAGGAAAGTATTGATAGTATTACATAGCGCTACAAATTTTAAAAGTATATGTAAAGACAAGTCCTTGGAACGTATAAATAAAAATAATTATTATATGTCAACTAAGAACTGATTCTTCAAGTGAAATACAATAAAAGTATTAAACATAGATTTATACAAGGAATAATTTTCAATAGTTATTGTCCGTAACTAACAAGAGAAAAAATTCATTTCACGTCGCATCGTAAATAAAAGAAAACACAAAACTTTCGGATACTCTGTAAATACTTTGCAAAAAACACAAATTTGTTTGTATCTATGCAAATACTTTTTCCGCATATTTCTGCATATCTTGAC
>NW_017305536.1:3966408-3977448 GCF_001594115.1 Trachymyrmex septentrionalis | reverse complement strand
TATATATATATATATATGTATACGCAGATTCGTACCGTTAGGACGTTTTTGAACTTAATTATCCCGTATCAAAAGCAAAATGAGCATTTTAATATAATCACAGATATTCTCGTACTCGATAAGAATATTTTATCCAGATTGCTCATTTGGCCGTCCCTCCCTGATTGCTCCAATATTAGCGCTCTAATTCATGGGCCGATAACAATCGGCACGAGCCGCTCGGCGAATGGAAGTCACGCGTATGCAGCGAGCTGTCGAATTAACCGATTAGCCTACAGCACCTGTCATCGTCCCCGGATGTCGGTGTCACCAGTGCGCCGAGGCGGCCTATGTTAACAGGTGCCTCCGATTCCGAATCGTCCAGCGCGATGCCGTTCAATTTGAGGCTAGAGTTTTATCTTGCAGAGAATGTGAGATCGAGTGGGAGAATACGGTCAAAAATTGCATCGTCCAATGGCAGATCCGTCGAATAAAGCTGCAAACGATCATAAAGTACTTTGACGGCTCATTTTTGTGACGATAAAAAACACGAATGCATCATTAATTTTGTAGAGTTTAATAGAATAATCGAATAATTCGACGATATATATTTTTATATATAAACTATAACAAAAAAAAAATAGATTACTTCATAAATATTTAATTTCCAATTTATATCTCAATTCGTGATTTACTAGAGATGTAGATAACTATTAAAAATAGTTACACTGCAATATGAATAAGAAGATTATTAATACTGTCAGCGATTAATGAAGGAAGGAGACGCAAAGGTACTCGGAGACGATGTTCTCGAGATGCAAGAGAGACGCCCGCGGAACAACTTTTGATGCCGCGGAGGCGAAAGGCGAGAGTGGCGGGAACGGCGGGAAAATTGAGCCAACCGTCCCGGTATATCTTGTTGCTGCACCACATCGTCGGTGTAATACGGTTTTCACCGGCTCTTTCTCGGAGTTACAGCTAGGCAGAATTGTGCCATAACTGTACACGAACAACGCGCGGATTTTGCCTGGTTCGACGTTGCATGTTGTAACATGCAATGCGTCTTCTCCAGTTAATCCCAAGTATAATCTTTACCGTAACCTTAATTCGGATTTTCGTTTTGACTCGCTTTACTTCTCAAAAATAAGCTAGAAGAGTCCGTGCGTAACGGTAGACTTTTAGTAAAGAGATTTTTTAAAAACTTATTCGATATTCATCGGGAAACTTGTAAAAAAAAAAACCTCAGTTTTTTTTTCCTCGATACGTCCTATACGTGCATATATTTCAGAGTGCACATATTTTTTATGTTTAAATTTGATATTTCAATGGAAAACAATATTTCTCGATATAAATATTTGCGAGCTCTAAAATTCATGTGTATTCTACGTTACATGTGTATTATAGCTGTTTTTTTTTTCGCTTTCTAATAGTTAAACTAAATTTTCCACTAAGCTGTTGTTGGTTTACGAAAATGTGAACAGAAGTGTTCAATATATAAAAGAATTTCCCTCTTGATTGGCCTTTTCGTGACGCGTCGGACGATTCTTTCGCATAAAGAAGTCTGTCCGGCAGTGGTTTAAGAATTCAGGCCGGAAGTGCACACAACACAGGAGTCGCAGCTTTCGAAGACGCGATCGTAAAACGTCCCGGCAGATCTCTGCCGTTTCCTGATCCCCACCTTGAGTAGCTTCGCCGAGGCACTAACGAGCGCTTCTAGTCGACGAGAAAGTCCAGCGGCGCCTGTGCGCGGCAAACCTCAGCGAACTGAATTCTGTGGGTATATCTTTGTATAAACGAGATGCGTTAGGAAATATTGAGAATAATTGAAATTTCTCTCTCGTAACTTACGCATAATGTATCCCTTTCTACAATCTAAAACCACGACATTGATTGCTTCAATCAAAAATACAAAATTATTTTCTGTCTCAGAGAAAATTCTTCCTTCCATAAATTTTTTTAGAAACTTTGCATGCAAGATATCGAAATGTATTATTATTAGAAATATGTATACATAAATGATTCTGCGATCTATTATCAAAAGAACTTTTACAGAATAGGAAAACTATTATAGTGATGTCGAAACAGTGTCATACTTTGAGACAAGGAATGCAATGAAAAATAATGAATTATAATAAATGTTAGAGAGAAAAGCTGTAAGATTTTTAAAATAGAGAGACTGTTGTGTCTTTCTAAAATTTTAAAATACTATACTGAGAAAAATCGGTCTGATTGTACTAATTGAAATTCCGGTTGAAAATGAACAAAATTTTTGATTAAATCTTCTAAATTCTAGTTCAGATAATCAGAATTCCGATTGATATAATTAAAATCTTTCAATTAGTTCAATTTTAACTAGACATTTTTCTCACTATACGGTCCACTTGATGCCACAAATGCTTCAAAGCATTTTTTTTCATTTGTCAATTAATCAAATTCTTTCTTTTAATTGCTCAATCAAACGTTTCGGAGCATTTGTAAGTACCAAATGGAAAGATCGGAACAAACATACATTTAATAATAAAACTATCGAGGACTCGTCTGCAATATTAAAACGAAGTGGCGAGGGAAAAGGCAGAGAATTACCGAACGCGGACGGAAGCGCGCAACGTCTCTCTCGTGCCAAATTCTAAATTCCCTTCCACCTCGCGGTCGTTTTCGCGGCCGCCAGCCGTGCATGCGCGCCCCGCGTTCGAATAAGGCGTGCTCGCGTCGCCACAGCCTCGTCGAGTAAGCAAGGACATTCATTGGCCACAATTCATCCGTCGTACTGTGCCTAGCCAATCGTAAACTCGACCGGTGCTTTTCTCCGTGCTGGAGTCGCGACCGCCGCCGCCGCCGTCGTCGTCGTCGTCGTCGTTGCCGTGCCACTCACGTTAGCGACTTACGACGCGCATCGATATCAACGCCGTTATACACGCGTATATCGCGTGCACGCTAGATACACACGATATATGCGTAGAGCGCGGATTTGACTTGAAACGGCGGCGACGACGACGCGCTTGGCAAAGTCCGCGCATTCTCGGGTCGTGTCCCGCCGGCCAGTTAAAAGTCGTCTCCATGCCATCCGTATACGACTTTAGCCACTCTCTTGCTCCGTGGCATCAGCCGCGGCTTTAACAACGACCGGACATTGCGCCGGTCGATGGAATCGTCAACGGGGAATCCCAGCGCGCCCGCTTCGTCAGGATACATATTTGAGGCGGTGTTTCATCGCGATCTCATGCATTTGTACATTTAAACATCCTGTATTGTATAATAAAGAAACTTTAGTTACCATCGTTTTCCATTGATCACGCGTGGAGGTTTTCCCTGATAGACGTTCGTACAATTTCGTTCGGGATTCGAGAATGACATAATTTAGGACGAAAGATATTCTGGTAAACTTATTTTGCAATTTCAAAATTTTTCACGAAAGTTCGCATCGATTCGTAAACGTTATCGAGTTTCTAAAAGCTTCAATAAAGTGCTGTACAATAGACTACTGCGTCGAAAAATAAAGTTTCTAAAAATTGTGTGAAAGGAAACAGGGAGAATATCATCTAGATACATATCTATGTTTATGAGAGATTCTTTTTTTTCCTTCGCGATTTAATAAGTTAAAGAAGCGCGCCGGTACGATATTCAGTAGCGAGGCTACGCTGAAAATATCTACTCCGACGCCCCGCCACCATTTCCACCGTCGCCGTCGCCGTCGGCTGAGTCGGCTCCGAAGAGAAACCGAGCTCGGCGTTACGAAGCATGGTTACGAGTCGGCTCGGAGCCGCGTCGTCGGCGTGCATGTAGCAACGGCTCGCTCTCGGTCTCTCCGCTGGAGAGACCTCGAAGCCCGCGCGCTCTGCCTCGCGGCCGCATACGGAATGACGCGCAAAATTCGTGGAATTGGCCGACGCGGGGAGGTCAGCCGATCGTAGAACGACGGCGCACGTCCTCCGGCGTCCTTTCGCCGTCGCGGCGTCCCGATGACGCGCCCCTTTTACCCGATAGGGAATAAAAATGTTCCCGGTGAATTTTCTTAGGCTGCGCGCCGTATAGAACGTGGCTCGCGCGTTGTCTGCCCTTTCCCCCGTTCCCGGCCACCCGTCGCCACGCCGCACGCCGCGCCGCGCCGCGCCGTCGCTGCTTGCTGGCTGGCTGGCTGGCTGGCTTGGCTGGCTGGCTGGCTCGGCCGGACGAGCGAGCGAGCGAGCGAGCGAGAACCCGAGACCTCCTCTCTCGGATCTGGCGCTCTTCAGCTGCGCGCCGTATACAGCCAGCCAGTCAGTGGCGAGTTTCGAACCTAGTGGCGTTAGGCTGACTCCCTCATGTTCGGGGGCCCCTGCACGATGTACCGAGGTTCCCCGGTGAAGGCTACCCGCTCTCGACGCTCTCAACGCTCTCGACGATCTCGATGCCTCGTACGCCCGAACCTCCGACGGCTCTACGGCCTCTACTCCTTACGTTTTTAAGGCCGCATGAAAATTTACTCACGGACGCACTCCTGCGCGCGCGAGTTCCTCTTTGCCCCGTCCTTTTCTCCGTTTTCTCTCCGGTTCTCCCCTTTTTTTCCTCTTCAATATCTGACATGCGAACGTCGCTTCGCGCCGATTGAACATTTTCGAAATCTAACAAAGTAGACTCTCCTTTCGAGTTAATTAATTATGTTATTCTCATTTCAATCATCTTGCAACAATTCCATGTTAATTTCGACGCAATATCGCGAGCGTATCGATAAATAATATCGCGCGAAGCAAAAGAGAATATCGAACATATTATTTATACATATATATATGTGTGTGTGTGTGTGTGTGTGTCACACGCGCGCGCGCGCACACACATACACACACACACACATACACACATATATATATATATAAAATACATATAGATAGATAGATGGATAGATAGATATTGATGAATATTAAAGGTAATTGGACGAGTGGACTGTCTGTGTGTGTGTGTGCCGACAAATCTTTTTCGATTTTCGTGCGGAGAACAAGAGAAATGTCGGGGACACGGAAAACGTTCTGTCGTTTCGCGCGGCTGTTCGCTTCGCGAGCGTGTGATTACTTTGTTGGCCGCAAGGTCCTGGCGTCGCGCAGTGGCGCGATTGACCGTGCTATCTCGGTCGTTTCGTAAGATATTAAGCAGCACGACGCGACGAGCCGAGAATCGGCGCGATCCGCGCGCGAACTGCGCGCCCGCAAAGTCATTTTGAGTTTTTGCTGCGTCGCTGAAATATTTCAGCGGCCGTCGCCGATCCGTTCTCCGATAACTTTCATCGACCGGCCCGCGCTATCACGGACTTTCTCGAACACAACGATTTTTCTCAATCGCGCAGGGAGCGCGGAACTTTCTGAGAGAGAGAGAGAGAGAGAGAGAGAGAGAGAGAGAGAGAAAGAAAAGTGTGATAGAGAGGGAGAAAGAGAGAATATTTGACGCGCGAAACCAAAAGAGAATCTGTTTCTTTTATTATATATCGCGACGTAACCCATCCTCGTCCATCCCGCGCGCTAATGAGCACCACCAATCATTCGACATAAAAGCATTGTTTATACCTGAAAAGCTGCACACACTTCGACAATGAATTTCCTTTCGCAAACGGTCAGAGTGACATATACATAGTCCTACGATATATTAAATCCGATATTAATTATGTAATTAATTTACGCGCCGTGAATGAAACGTATCCTTCCATTTATATCAATTACATCAGGGTGTTCGGGGCGCTAAACAATATGGCATTATGTGCTCTGCGAGCGATCGACTTTTTCTGTCGAAATGTCACGTTAAGAACACCACAAACATATGTTATCGTCAATTGGAACAGTTGCCATAATTTGCAGGCTCATACTTTCTTCTTCTTCTTTTTTCTTTGTTTTTTTTTTCAAAAACACATACATCGGCGACAATTTTGCGATAACGAATTGTTTTCGAATGATCGTACGATCGTACGTCGTATTATAGTTTCTGCGTCGATGTGAAATTCGATGGGGACACAAAGCGCGCGTTGCGACTTGCGTGGCAAGAACGGTGGCACTCGGACGGGCGTCTACGGCACTGACGTTCGTGTCGGAGTGCAGGTGGGCCGAACGCCGGCGGAATCGGCCGAGCGCGCGTTCGGGGGAAAACCGAGCGGCGCTACTCGGTGGAATCGGCGAGGAGTGTTGTCAGAGTACTCAGTAATGCTTTGCATGGCCAGCTAGCTGCTATCGTGTGTGTCGATGACAGTCGCGTTGTCATCTGTTCGGAGTGATCGTGCGATGTTACTTGAGGAGCTAACCGGGCTACCGGTGGCCGATACTTAACGTCGCGCAGTGCGTTTTTCGTGAGACTGTGAGTTACATAAAAGTAAAAGAAAAAAAAGAAAGAAAGAAAATAACGAAACGCTAACACAGACACGTATCGAGAAAGAAACGAGGAGTGAGAAAAGACAGTGTGAGAGAGCGTGAAAGACAGAGAGGGAGAGAAAGAGAGAGAGAGAGAGAGAGAGAGAGAGAGACGGGCATTTGCGGAACAGGACTTCATCGTGCCCACGGCCGAAGTAACGTGGAACTTCGGTTCCACGTACCGCCGTTGGTTGGTTCCGGCTACTTTTCTCTCGGTTCTCACGACGAATCTCCAAGTCACGCGGAGAACGAAGGAAAAAACGGACCGTCGCGGTAGCACCGTGCGCGGCAGTGCAGCAGCAGCGTACCAAGATGCTGTCGTCAGTGTCAGCGAAATAATAATGTGGTGCGACGTCAGTCAGGTGAGTTTCGCGCGCGGTTCCGCGCGCATCGTTCTCTCTTGCTCTCGCGTGCGCCGCTCTCGGCCGCCGTCCTTTTTTCCCGCAACCCCCTATCCCCTCCTTGACGCACTCCCGCGCTCCCCCGTGTGCGTTCCCTTCCTTCGGCGTGTACGACACGCGTGCCGCGTTTCCGCGTTACGTGCCGGTCGAGGAGAGCGGGTTACGTGATCGCGCTCTCGGCTCTCGGAGTCTCGCGGAGCAGCACGATCGTAAGAGATCGACTCGCGCGCGAGTATTTTTCCCCGTCGGGGGCTTTTTACGTCTTTTTTAGTCTTTTTTTTTTGTTCTCCTTTTCCTATAACGACGTTACGAAGTACGGTACGCGTGAAACACGACTGACGCGACGTAAGACGCGGATATCTCTGTCGAGGAAAAAAACTTTTAACATCCAACGTCACACGGCTCTCAACGATCCGCTCGGCGAACGTCGTTTCAAGTTTGCCGTCGGGAAAAATTTCCACCGTCGAATGACGAAGTTATCTTTCCTTTGGGTAAACAAAGAAAGGCAAGAAAATAAGGACCCGGCCGTTCGTTCACGGCGCGGCATCGCGCTTAACGTCGTTCTCGAAAAATCGATCGACGTTCCCGTACTGATTCGCTCGCTTTCGAAAAGCACGAGCGAAAAACAGCCGTAAAAAAGAAAGAAAGAAAAAAAAAATAATAATATACGCGGCGAGCACGGGACGCGGAGCACGCGTAGGACGACCAAGTGTCAGATTTGACGCGTGGTAACCTCGTGTTCGGTAGTTTGAATTCGAAGCGATCCCGCGTTTCCTTGGCCCGGCGGGGGGAGGCAGGGACGGCAGGAGGGCGGCTGCAAGGGGAAAGAGGATGACGAGGCGAAGCTCGCCGAGGGGGAACGACGAGGTGGCTTGCGTACTGTGTGGGCCGATGGAGTCGGTGGAATCAGCGGGGAGCGCGCAAAGAGAGGGGAGAACGAGCGACAGCGGCAGCTTGATAGCGCGGTGGGGTTTGGGACGTGAAGGGGGTTACCGGAGAGCGCGGCAGAGGCGAGTGGTGAGGATGGAGCACCGCGGGGAGCGGGAGAGGGAGGTGGGATAGGCGGGGAGGGGAACGGAGGGTGAGAGATCGCCCGAGGCTGCTGGCTGCCTCCTCTTCGCTTGGCCAGCGCCGCGAGGAAACCTAGCGTCGGCTCGGAGACGCTTGGTGGGGATACGGTTATAACCAACCATCAAGGGGCAGCGTCGTCATGGTTACCACGACGACAACAACCCGATCTGCTTTAGGGGGGTGTTTTTAAAGACATATTCGCTTTTGCTGCGTCTCTCTCTCTCTCTCTCTCTCTCCCCCCCCCCCCCCCCCACACTCTCTCTCTCTCTCTCTCTCTCTCTCTCTCGGAGTTATCCACTCTCCATCTTTCTCTCCCTCACTTTCGTTCTTTTACCTTTTTCCTCTCATCCTGTCCCTCTCTTCCTAGCGATTGTTTTTCATCACGAGGTCTTTGAGCGGCGCGAAATGTTTTGCGACAAAATCGAAGGAGAGGGGCGCGATATCGTCGAATCGTAATCCACGAAGAGAACGCGCACGAGTCATAATTCTGTGCCATCCGAATTGTTTTCAGAGATATTTCTCGCCGCGAAAGGTTACCGTCACATGGGTTATTTAGATCCTCGATCTGTTCATCTTTGCACGATCTCGTAAAAAATTTGCAAATAATGTTCCACCGAATATTCCATGTTCTTCGGCAACGTTTGTGTAGATTGCGGGATACAAAATTTAATGTAAAACTACAATTTAATTAGAAAATTATTATTCGCAAACTTCATAAATGCCGCACAAATGAGTCTGTTAAATTTTGAAACTAATCAGAATTGCTTTTTCAATTCATATTCGTATAATTTTTTTAATTGCGACATTATTGCACCGGAATTTTAACTCTTGAATCAAAATTAGGAATCGATTTGTCATCTGCTGTTTTTTTCGATATTGTATGTGTGTGGAAGCAAACAGGATGATTCCAAATGATCATATGACACTTCGAGTATTGACCACGAACACTATTTTGTTTGCATGACTTGCAAGTTCTCATTCTTGAGAAATTATACCGTAGAGCCACACTTTTATGGTTTGCTTTCAATGATACATTTCTATAATAGAGCTGTCCGAAACGAGATGAAAGAAACTGACCGATGCGTATACAAACGGTAACCACTTATTGAGTGTTAAATGTAATAGGATATTCTTTTCGGATCATTCAGGCTAAAGGACCCATAACGAAATGTGTAAACGTATTTCGTGCCGTTCAAAATCCGAGACTGTTCGAGAGCTGCCCATGCAGAATTTATGCAAATTTACGTAGATTTACGTTGCAAAAACTATTTAAACGGATAGGATTGAGAGGAATTAACGAAGGATTTCTAAAATTCGTCAACACTTTTAGAGGTTGAAAATCTTCCAATGCGAAGTGAATACGAACATTCAAAACAAATATCATATAGAAAATATATCCCAATATATTTTCTTCGATACTCGCACTCCTTACCGATCTCAAGACCTTACGTTATATATCCTTTTAAAATTAGATCCGACTCGAGCGAGAGCACAAATTAGGAATAATAACTGTAATAATATATGATTTTCATCG
Organism: Trachymyrmex septentrionalis; assembly: GCF_001594115.1. Taxonomy (NCBI): domain Eukaryota; kingdom Metazoa; phylum Arthropoda; class Insecta; order Hymenoptera; family Formicidae; genus Trachymyrmex; species Trachymyrmex septentrionalis. The sequence continues at coordinate 3,968,098 of NW_017305536.1, read as the reverse complement.
AACGCGCGCGTGGAAGAAAGTAATCGGTGATTTACTTGCCGACGGACGAGCGTAGCGATTCTGCTTAAAATTGGCGCACAAACGTGGAAGGGACGCGCCAAAATTTGGGTAGCGATAAATCAGCGGTGTACAGTGAGTCTAGGGGATGAAGGTGGCGCAAGCACGGGGTGGGCGGAGGGGGAGGAAGAGATGAGAAGAGGAGAGGGTTTTTCGGCGCTTCCGACGGCCGGTGGCCCGATGACCGACAAAACCAGCCAGTTTTTCCACGTGGTTTCGCGTCGTACGCGACAAATGGTTGTCTCGGTATGCGCGTGTTGCCGGCGCATCGTTAAACTTGAACGGAAAAATTCGCGCCCGCGCTCTTAACCCTTCTGGATGAATCCTCGTCTATCTCAGTCACCGAGGCGCGATGTAAACTGGCTTCTAGATAAAACGGGGGTTTATTATAAATTTAAAGGAAAGATTATTATAAGAGTGTCCTTCAATTCGATGAGCCGCGAAATACAAGGTATTCGTAACCTTTGACTTTATAATTACGTAATAATGTATATTATGTAATAGTGTAAGTGATGGATTTTATTCTCACTCATTAAGTTTCTGGAGCAGCATTTTTAAGTTATTTTTATTTAAAGAAGTGGAGGTTCATAACATTATTATAGCCTAATTGGAAATATCGAGCTAGAATTTGACTATTTTTATTTAAATCAGTGAGATGCAATAAAATAATAATGATCTAAATAATATCATGGCATAAATCTATCAATTTTATATAATATTACTATTATATTATATTGTAGCTAAATACTATTATATTGTAGCTAAAAGTATCCGTTTTCGAATCGTAGGAGACATTAAAAGGAATGAATACTTGCAAGTTAATGTATTCGAGTTAAATATTTTTATTTCTAAATTAATTTTTAATTTCGAACGTAATAATGTATTGTAAATGGTACTTATTGTAATTGTTTTAATGATTCATATAATTTCTCTGCGCAACTTGCAGATATTTTCTCTCAATGTTTAAAAGAAGAACGGTAAAAATTTTTAATATTAATTTAATCTCAATAATTTTCAATTATCTCGGACTAATTTTAATTTAAGAGAGATTGAATAAAATAACCAATGCATATCGAATAAACTCTTAAAATATTCTTACCAGGCTATAGTGAAAATATAATCTGCATTTTTTTTCACGTATTTAACTTCTTGCTGAGTCTCTAAATTTCGCTGATGATAAACAAACTCCCAGTTTCGCGCAAACCGAGTGAGCGTTGGCACTGAATACGCAGGCTGACTTACTAAACTTCTGTAGCGGCAAATTTTATTGAAATGCGTATATAAACAGGAGTGTCATCGATTCACCGGATAGTGCAATGTATGTGACATAACTCCTCCGCGAAATCTATTTCTGTTTGCGATATATTTCCGTATTATCGACGTAAGCGGCGTGGCGATACTGGACCGCGCGTTTGATTTGATGCCGAGAGGCAAACCGCTGACCAAAAACGTGTACCCTAATCCCCGTAATAACCGAGATTGCATATTGAGAATGGATCTTGCTTCATTAATCTCGAAAACAGTTACTACATTCAGCCTAAAGTAATGAAAGCTACGTAGTACGGAAATTCTTAAATTTTTATATTAATATATATATCACGTAATAAAAAGTCCCCTCCCCTCCCCACCTCCC
>NW_017305536.1:3960947-3966308 GCF_001594115.1 Trachymyrmex septentrionalis | reverse complement strand
CCTCCCTCCTCTCTCTCTCTCTCTCTCTCTCTCTCTCTCTCTCTCTCTCTCTCTCTCTCTCTCTCTTCACATATATATTTTTGAGTACACCAATTAGAAATTATCAAGTATTATAATATCCGACCCGAATGGTGGAAAGCTTATGTACGCGCGCGCCGCTCAAAACCAGATTTCAATATTGCATTTCATCCCTGCACACCGGGGCGGGATGAACGCGCTAAGCGTACTATACTCCGCGATGCATTATTCCGATCGATTTCGGGAACGCGCGTTCCCGCGCGTTACCTTGGATCGCTGCCGCATATCGTAACGGCCCGTCGGCACGGCGCGCCGCGAGTCAGTACAAAGTGAGTCCAAGTTTCCCCTACTTCCCACCCTCCCTCCGAGCACCTCCGCCTCCTTCGTCCCGCCGGCTCTCGCGCGCCCACCATCACGGGCCATTAACGAGAGAGTTATCGACGCGCGATCTGTCAATAGGCTTCTCCCATTCATAAATTCGCCGGGCCGGCGTGCGGCGGTGGCCGCATAGTTTTGCCGCAGAAACCACGTGGCGGTGGCGGCGGCAACCACGAGACGAGGCGTACGAACGGACGGACGGACACCTCCGTCGTTACGCTACGCGGCTGGACTCCGCTCTAACCGCGTGATTTACGGCCGGCGTCCCCGTTTTAAATGCATGGGAAGAGCGGGCACACGAGGGTGCCCGGGGACCCTGTCCCTGTTGTTACCCGCGCGTGCCTCCTCATCGCGACTTCCAACCAAATCCGTTTGTCTTCTTTGATTGCGCGAAGACCGGTCGAACAGCACTCGTTGGGTACTTTCCACCCAGGGTGTTCACAACTTGACACGAGTCCCGTTCTATCTTTCTTATATACTCATTCAAATGGTTCAAGAAAGATAGAATGATGCTTGTATCGACTTCGGTCACTAAATGGAAAGCACTCGTTGAGCATCGCGTAGAAAATAAAATCTTGAGTGCTTTTCAGCGAGAGATTCGGACGACACAATGATGTAATGTAGTGGAATCATTACATTCTTGCTGTTTGCCAATGTTAAATAAAAATGAAATGTGTTACATTGTGTTAGATTGTGTCTCTTGCTGGAAAGCAATTATCTATTATAATTACGTATGATAATTTGTCGATCTTTCATATAGTTTCCTATTAGACATTGAGCGATGAGAGATTTTGTTCGCAAATATTCAAAGTTTTCTAGTATTGAAATTAAAGTTTCAGAAATCCCGGGTCTTAATTCTAAAAAAATCGCGTCTTTTTTATTACGTGTCCAGGATGTCGTGTTTTTTTTTTATTTTTACTTTTGTTTATTTGTAATTTATTCGTTTTAATTGTGTTACAATTTAAAATGTGTTTGACTCTTACTTTGCCCTTTATTTGTTATTTAATTGCGATATTATACTTTTAATTTTTTTATTTATTTTTTTTTAATAAAAAAACAGACGAAACTCTTTATTTTCTTTTTCTTTTCTGTTGGCCGTATTTATCGTCGTCGATTGTCGATGCATCTTGGATATAAGCAATATATTTCTGCAGTATCGGCGTTTTTTCGGTATCATATCGTTGATTAAGCAACGTAGTATCGTTAACAATGTCGCCGATTGAGTTGGTGACCTTCTGACGCAGCATCGCTCTTGACTTGTGCTCTCTTTTCTTTGGTCATCTTGCGCGTGTCTCGGATAAAAGTTATCGCCACAGACGGTTTTCAACCGTCGATATAAGCGCGTAAATAATTTAATAATGTCGAATTAAAAATTCGTTCGCTGGATTATATAAAATCACTTAAAAATATTTGGAAATATTTCTTTTCTTTGTTCTGATCCTGCGAGCGCGTTCAAATTTAGTCCGGGGCTGGCTAACGCAAGGCCATCAACGCAAAAACATTCAGGTATCTGAGATTTCGGGAACCCTGTAAGGGCCATGAAATACGACCAAGAGAAAAAAACTTAAGCAGTAAAACGTAAGCAGTAAGCGAACTGGCCAGTCACAGTAGAAATCGTAAAGCCTATTCTTCTACAATTGCGTAAGCATAGCTGGAAGTGGTTGCAGTTGTAGGAATTGATCAATCACACTCGAGTATTCTTCTCATAGCTATATATATAAATTTTTACAACTACCCTCTTACGCAGTTATAGAATAGCCTCAAGATAATACCGTAAGTAGTAGCCAATCCAACATGTTGATTTTCTTACTGCTTACATCTTCAGTTTTTCTGTGTGCCATGGCTCTAAATTTTCAAGTTGAAATGCCACAGAATTTACGATCTCTGAAATATATCTTATCCATATTGAATATTTTACGTCGATGGCTTCGCGTATCAAATTTCGGAGCGAAAGTGAGATATGCCTGTTCTAAACAATTTGATATATATATATATATATATATATACATATATATATGAGATTAGAATGTTCTCACGTAAAAAGTTTAACGAATTCAGATCGCGTTTTGTCGTAATTCGTAACAATAAAATTCGAAGCGGACACGTGGCTCGCGGTATAAAAATGTCTGAGCGCGTGTATCGTCTGCGAGATCGATGAATCACGAATTACGAATATTGTAACGCGTCCGCTGTCTGTCTCTCCACCCGACCCCACCTCCAATGATCCCCCTCCGCCGACGGAGACATCGAGGCACGTGGTGCATCGTACGCGCCTCGCATCAGCATCGCGTCGTCGCGCATTGTTTTGTTTACGTTACGTGAGCGGTCCGCGGCGATTGAAATATTTGCCCGGCGTAATCGATATGTCAATCATGCACGAGCGTACGCGAGCGCGATCGGTATCGGAAGACGTCAGTGTAGAATCTCCTCCCGATTCATCCCTCTTTCTTTCACCGGATTTAGATGAAAGTATCATCGATCCCCTTTCACACAATTTGTTCTCGATTAAGGAAAACTGCATTCTCAGTATATGCAGGAACACATAAATTCTTCAGAAGTTCTATCGATACTGCGTGATTTTTTTTTTTTTTTTTTTTTTTAAATGTCATCTTAGTTTTGAAACAAATTATCTTCTTTGACGGTTTTAGCTTGAAAGAAAACAAGACGGAGAACGAGTGGGAGAATAAGTCTCTTAGAAACTAAATCCATTGTTGGAATACGAAAGATATTTATGTCAAGATAAATTATTTTCTTTAATATGCCAGGAATAAACTCGAAAGTATTATCGATTTTAAATTTGATAGAAATTGCCATTTCTTCTCTGTTTGGTTTTCAAATATATATGTACTTTGTTATATGATACGATACATGCCTTGAAATAATTCTTCTTAATTGTTATAATTTATTGTTATAACTTGTCGTATTTAGTTTCGGTAAAATAAACTCTATATCTGGGGAGGGGGAACACAATAAAAACCTAGTTTTACAGAAACGAGGTCTGCTTTTGCCATTTGAAAGACTCGCTCGAGAAATGCGTTTTATTTTCCATCTTTCTAGCATTAATGTAGAACGATAAACCGCGCCGAAACAAAGGGTACGTTCAGTTAGAAAGTAGAAACGCGCGAAACTCACCGCTCGCGTACATGTACACATAATTAATTCTTTTCTAATACTTTGCCACCTCATTATTCGTTTATAAGATGATAATACTGAAAAAAGTAGGAGACTATATACGTTCATGTATATACATAATAAGAAAGTAACTTGAAGTTCAAATTTCAGTATCAATTATATATTCTATATAATATAATGATAAAAAAGAAATTGTTTATCTGAATGGAACACTCATAGTGCGATCACTTATCGGTTAAGTGGAAGAATAGCGGATTTTGTCCGGCCTCATCTCTCATCATCCAGGTTTTTCTCGCGCGATTCTGTCCGCGGGAATCTTCCGTAAAAGTAACCGTTAGCGATACTTCGTGAACTCGTGGAAAGACGCATAGAACGGTGTGCAGTTTCGTATTACATCAAATGAAGAAATTCTTACTCAATAATTTTTCGCGAGTTCTTCTTCATATTTTGCAAGCTAGAATTATAAATTTATAATGTATTAACGTGATATAATCATATTGCAAAATATAATAATTTGTCCGTAATTAAAAAAAAGTATGGGGATAAAATGAATTTTCACGCATTTAAATCTTTGGCAAAGAGTTTATTAACTTTAACATTATGGCAAATAGATATAGATTCCGTATATATAGTACATGATTTGTGATCTTATGATTTAAACATAATAGGTGGCCTAAATTAAATGTCATACTTCTATGCAATATCCGATCTCTAAAAAAAGTTAATGATTTTCCGTTTCGAAAGAATATAGCACGGTATACTATCTTATACCGCACTGTTCACATAAAGGTTAAGGTTGGCGGTGTCCTAAATTCACGGGTCGAGCTTAAATCACAGCGCACATCTCGCGAACCTTCGGCTTCCGGGGATGCGTCGCGTTCTGATGGAGTCGCGCGCCGCGCGAAACTCTCTAGTCCTCTTGCGGTAGGTTAAGGTTAAACGTGAGAAGAGAGGAGAACAGGGAGAGGAAGACATATAGGGTGAGAGACAGAGAGAGAGAGAGAGAGAGAGAGAGAGAGAGAGAGAGAGAGAAAGCGAGATGTGAACGGAGAGTTTCGCGGCCCCGTTTTCTTCCCTCTCCATTAACGAGACCGCCGCGAGCCTTTTGTACGGGTGAATTTCACGCCCACCGCCAGTTAATGGCTAGCAGGAATCAGCCTACGGTGGCGGGGGTGCCTTTGGGACACAATGGCACCTGCTGCTCCTGAACTCGTGGCAGGACTTGCTGTCCACGTGGCAGGTGTCAGTGACTTTTGTCCACTGTCAACAACGAGAAAAATTACGTGTCTGTCTTCGACTTATTGTTACAGTGATTTACGGTCTATCATCTATTATTGCGATCAGTCAAAGAGAGGCGTCGAAATATCATCAACATTGTGTTTCGAGCGACTTCATTGTCTGACAAAGAGACTCTGGGATGTTTCTAGACGTATCCCATAGATAGGACCTTTCCACGCAGCGGGGTAGTTCAATACGGTTCCCTCGTGCGGTTCCCTCCCTCCATACGTTCGAAGAGTCGCGTGCCTCTCTTGAACGAGCCTTAACACGCGGGACACACGCGGTGTCGGTGGTTTACCCACAGGCGCGACGACGGAGGAAGCAACAGTTGACGATATCGACGTGAATGAGGACGGTTTATGTACTTTCTACGGCGCGCACCGTACGAAGGACTCGCGCGTATGCGTGAGAGAGGTTCTCGCGTTACGCTCGTCACGAGAGCGATGTATATACGATACGTACGTATGTACCATAAAGTGCGGTATAAACACACATGACCGGGAGGTTCGAGGGGAGTATTTGAGGAGGGAGAGAGAGAGAGAGAGAGAGAGAGAG
>NW_017305536.1:3959853-3960847 GCF_001594115.1 Trachymyrmex septentrionalis | reverse complement strand
GAGAGAGAGAGAGAGAGAGAGAGAGAGAGAGAGAGAGAGAGAAAGCGAGAGAGAGAGAGAGACAACGCTCCCCGCTGGGTGACGCTGGGGAAGAGGCTTCCCACGATGGGGGAGAGGGAGGAAGGGAGGGAGGCTGAGAGAGAGAGAGAGAGAGAGAGAGTGAGAGAGGGTGGAGACTACGAGAGAGCCGACCGAAGTTCGTGAATTCGTCCTCGAACGTGTGTGCATGCGTGTGCATGTCGGGTGCATTGTAGATGTTCTCTCCCTCCACACTCCGACACAACCGGCGCGCTATATGTACCGCTTCTCTTTACCCTCCCCCCGCCGTCCCCGCACCGTGTTCTCCTCTCCCCCGTGCCCTATGCTGCCCCTCGTGCTTTTCCGCATCCATCCCTTTCGACCACACTGGAGAATCACCTCGTTGCTGCGTCTCGCCCCATCTCGCCTCACCTCGCCTCACCTCGCCTCACCTCGCCTCACCTCGCCTCGCCTCGCTTCGATTCTTCCTCTTTCTCACTCTCTGCCGTAATCTCTCTTCCCCGCGACGCTCTCGCTCGCGGTGCAACGAGCGATGCACTTTGTTGTCGTCGTGTAGTCACCGCCGCTGCTTCTATTCCGCGGCTCAGTCGGTTTCGGCTCGGTTGCCGACGAGGTTCGCGCGGAGATTCGCATCTGTCGGACGTGCTAGTCTCATTTGGAATGGACCAGAACTCGCGTATGACAAGAAATTGAAAAATGTAGTCTCTTACGATTAATATTGATGAACATGCGATGCCCCTTCATCAGTACTATTTCACTTTGCGACATTTTACGTAATACTATTTTTCTTAATATTTCTACTTTGTTACTATTTCTTGACGCATAAAAATTACATAACAATTACAATAAATTTAATAATTCCGTCAGGTTTAGATTTTTTTTCGCATTACGTCTTTTATTTTTTCATCCGATCGTAGTACAAGTTAAAAGTAAACGCAAAGAAACATAAATATAC
>NW_017305536.1:3954041-3959753 GCF_001594115.1 Trachymyrmex septentrionalis | reverse complement strand
TAATTCGTACGACGATATGAAAAGTAGTTATTACTGGAGTTAAAATGGAACGAATATCTATGAAATATTAAAAATTTCGTAAAATAATGAAGTAAACTCTCTAAAAACAATATTTCAAATTTTAATAAAAGACAATTTCTCGTACTATATCAGATACATAAGAATATATTCCGCGCGTTCTGTAAAGTCGCGAATAAACGAAGGCAAAAAAGTTCAAGGCGATCGGAATTAGGGAGGAAGACGCGCACCTGAGGCGCCGTAGTTGCTCGTAACGTAAACATTTCCGGATCAGAGCGCGTACGCGCGTACGCGCGTGCACGACGGTTGACCATGAATGAAGCCTATTTGCGTACGAGTAATAACAGGTGACACTCGACGGCTGTTTACCTTCCCTATCGGTAAAAAGAGGGGCTAGGTATGCGACAGTGCGGTGAGCGGCGGGCGGGCGGGCCGTAGAAGGGATCGTAAACACGAAGGGAGGGGCGTTTAGGAACCACGTGGATAGCGCCGTTTGAAGGAGCCGTCGTCGCGTCGCGTCGCTCCGCATTGCTGCATCGTACCCGCGTTGAGCCGCGTGGCGCCTATATCTTTACGGATATGCGTGTATCCTCCCGCGCGCGAGGCGGATGCCGGCTCCCGAACAACGAGTGTCACGGACACTCGCGAACACTGGTTGGAGAACCGTACCGTACTCATATCGGCAACGTGCAAACGTGTTCCTTCGAGATTTTTTCTCATCGCCTCCCCCTCAGACTCCCTTTTAGTCGAAGTTCGGCCAATGTATCAACGGATCTGTTTCTGCCGTTGCAATTGGCTCCGTAACAATTTGGCTCCGTAATTATATTCGAAAAAATTAAGGAAATCACACTTCTGTTATACACTTAATCGTTAATGGATTGGTAGCTTTCAGGGCATATCTGTACGGAATGGTATTTTAGCGATGTCTCGTATTGATCTAATTTCAGCATACGACGAAAGATATTTTCTGTGTATTTTGATGTTAATGAACCGAATGTTTAGCTTTGTATTTTCCGCGTTTTTTAAATATTTCTGGTATAATTGATTAAAATATTGTTTTTACACCGATGTTTTCATCGAGGGATGAATATTTATGTTATATTGTATACGTTGACATTTTATACACCTATACTTTATGGATATTGCACTATATCGCACTGTATATTTTGCTATGACCATCTCTTGCCTGCCGCTTTTGCGAAAGTCCATGCAACTGTGTCGTAAAGTAATGGTTGCATAATGAATCGAAAAGTGAAAATAACCAAAAACAGATAATTACGAAGAATGTCACAAGATCGACAAAAATAACAATAGTACATATCTGTCTAAATTTTTGCAAAATTTTATTGTATTTTTCATTATATTATATTTTTATTAAAAATACCTCACTGATAAAATGCATTTGTCCGAGATAGAACGAAAGTAGGTACTTGAAAATTGTTTCAAGTTTGTTATTTGGCAAAAATATTGTTAAGCAAATCCCGGTCAGATACTCAGAGTATCAGTATCGATTCGTATGTTTATTATTAGCGTCTGCCGATGCAATCGAGTATATCTAGTTTATAAGCCATACACAAATCCTGCAAATCGTTCACACAATGAGCGTCGATGACTATCTATTGACAGAAATACTCCCTTTAAGACAGGATTACGCTATCAGTTTAGGATGGCACGAAACCATATAATTTCGGGCTAGTCAAGTGGTAGACGCATAATACGTTTAAGCCTTTCGCGTCTGAAATAGTTTGACGTTGTGAACGTTTACGTGATAAATTTGTGACCCATAGCGACACTTAAATGAGATATAAAACCCATTGCGACATAAAAAAGAATCTAACATTACGGGTTACATTGCAAGTATCGTTTATGCATGATAACATTCAACGGGATTTTGTCATCTTAAATATTAGATGATTTTTATATCATCTACATGTAAAGGGACATGTATGGAGATGTACTTGTGGCAATTTCGAGGGCTTTTGACGACCGGCATTCCCCCGATTAAAATCGCTAACTCGCGATTGCGCGAACGGAGACGCGACAGTCAGAGCGCTCTCGTCGTTTCGCTGTCCGGCACTGACCCGGTAATGGAAATCCTCTTTTAACGATCAACGTTGTATGTATATCAACCGTGTGCGCCTAGAGTACCGAAGTACATGTACGCAATCCCTCGCCCTCTCCTCCAGTACTCCCACTCTCCTTTCCCCCCACCTTGTTTTCCTCGTCACTCCCTTCCCCTCTCGCCTTTCCTCCGTCGACTCCGTCTCTCTTCCCTCCCTCCTACCTCTCTTCTACCACATGCTCTCTCTTTCTCTCTTTTTCTCTCTTCCTCACCGTCTTCCCCTATTCTCCCTTCTCATTTCTCCGTCAGGCTCTGTCCTCCCTTCGCTTCCTAAGATCGTATAGCATTCCATCGAACCGGAATCAAACGAGCTGGCGTGGTGGGAGCGAGAGGAGGATGCGGCAGGATAGTAATATATATATGTATATATATATATATGTGTGTGTATGTATATATATATAGTATATATATATATATATATACACGGGGAAAGAGGCCAACGCAGTGGGGAGAGCGGAGGAAAAACGAGCTGTAGGAAGGGAGAGAGAGAGAGAGAGCGAGAGAGAGAGAGAGAGAGAGAGAGAGAGAGAGAGAGAGAGATTGAAGGAAAAGGATAGGGTAGCGGGGGCGGTAGAGCGCCGGGGGTAGCAAAAAGAAGGAACGTAGAAATAGAATGAAGCAGGAAGGACGACGGAAAAGGGCTGCTAGACAGATAGAAAGAGAAGGGTAGGAGGGTGTGACTCCGATAGCCGATCTTAGGCCTATGGCCCCTACCTACCTCCTTTACCTTGAGTCTCAATATGCGATGATACTTACTTCAAGGCCACCAAGAGAGCAACATGGTACATGCATGCTCTCGGTGACTGCGCTAAGGCATCATTCGAGTACTTGAGTACTTGAATACTCGGGATATTCAGAAACGTAGGAAATCGGGACAGAAGAAGGAGAGAGAGAGAGAGAGAGAGAGAGAGAGAGAGAGAGAGAGAGAGAGAGAGAGAGTCCTCTGACGAAATCGGGATCGATCTTCTCTTGGCGCAATTTTAACCGAGATTTAATTATAGATTTATTTAGCGTTAAAAGTTGATGAACTCCGGGGCGAATAAAATTTGAAGAGAGCGAATAAGGTATTTTTTTTTTTCTATCATTGATTAATCTTTAACGAGCTTCAATTTAGAGAAATTTTTATTGGAGGCCCTGATTTTTCGCGAGGATATGGAAGAATGTGTAACGCAACTTTGTTGAAACGATCCAAAATGTTGGCATAACTTTTTCAAACTGATGAATAAACTGAGATCTCTCGCGATTCACTGTTCCCCGATTTTCGGGAACGTACGCGAAATACTCGTCCAATCCGCGAAATATCATCTTTCGCATTCCCATTCGCGCGCGGTTAGTATAATATTTCAGTCTCGCGAAAGGCGCCGGTTCGAATGGCGCGGCCAAGATCCATCGATTGCCTAACCAAACTTAACGCGACAGGAGTGACCGCTCTCGCGTGACAAATAGATCGCCACGTGGTTCGGGTCATCCCTCGCGCCCCTCGTCTCCCCCGCGTCTATCCCTGCTTTGCCCTGTCCCCCCGGTCGCCTATCTCCGTCTTTTTCTCGCGGTCCTCGCTCCTCCCTTTCTCCCTTCGCGACATTCCCACGAGCTATAAATTCATGCGCCTACACACAGGTGGCACCGCTCTTTTGCCAAGTGCATACAGACGGACTCCCTTTGGAGATAGCGAATGCGTCTAAACGCGCGGGAGACCCTGGTGGGGGAAACGACGAGTGCTTATCGTATGCAAACGGGAGTCGGCAACGTGCGCGCGACGACGACGGTAAAAAGCGGCTACTCCGCGGACGAGGCAGATATCGGCACTCTCATTCAGCAATAAGTACCCTCGCGAGATGGTCCTCGCGCTAGACGACGATCCGCGCCGGTGAATGCGCCTTCGCTCCTTCACCTTGCGCGCGAATGCTGTTCCTTCCCAATTGAACATTATTCCGATTTTTTTTTTCATTTATTTAAAAGCGACTCTCGCAGAAATACCATCGGGCCGTTGACGAATAAAATTTTAATTTTAAATGACTATGGCCGGTATTCATAGTCTATTCTTATTTCAAGACCGTCTTAAGTAATGTTTTAAGATAGTAATACAGCTTTCTGAGCGATTTATAGTCTCTTCAAGATCATCTTAAGTCTTAAGATGCTAATACTGCTCTGTGATTGACTTATGGCATCTTAAAACTGTACTTGAGACGGTCTTAAATATATATAAGCTAAAATATCATATGCGATTATATGAATACCGGCTTCTGATGGTTCATAACATTTTAAGATTGTACTTAGGACAGTCTTAAATATAAGAATCACGACTATGAATACCGGCTTACAAATTCGATAGCATGTATTCGTCTTATCTTGAAAAGTCGAAAGATTTCTGTAGTGAGTGTATACGAGATAACGTTATAAACTGAACCTACCAGATACTGCACATATCTAAAATTCGCCAAAAATATTACTACCTATTTATTTTAGATATTTCCGGCACGTTTATAGTAGCTTTCATCCGATATCGCCTCCCTCCTGCGGATATCGAAAACTACCATTCAAATTCTGTATCGCAAGTAGAGTACATATGTAAAACCTCATTCTATCATTCCTTTCTTGTTTTTTTTTCTTTTTTTGTACGCTGTTCTAGTCTACACAAGTTGCCGGGGCCCTTCGCAACGCACGCGACTCGCGTTTTATTGCGTGCGAAAGGCCAACCACGTGCGATGAGTCGCGCGCTCTCGTGCAGGTGGCAGCACGCCGCGATACACCTTTCGCGTACACATAGAACGCGTCGACGTCACGCGTGGCTATGTCCTCGCTCGCGCGAAAGCGCCTCGCCTCGCTTCGTCTTGCCTTACTTCTCCTTGTCTCGCTTCGCCTCGTCTCGCCCCCGCCTCATCTCACCTCACCTCACCTCACCTCACTTCACCTCACCTCACCCCACCTCACCTCACTTCACCTCACCTCACCCCACCTTACCCCACCTCATCTCATCTCACCTCACCTCACCTCACCTCACCTCACCTCACCTCACCTCACCTCACCTCACCTCACCTCACCTCACCTCACCTCACCTCACCTCACCTCACCTCACCTCACCTCACCTCACCTCACCTCACCTCACCTCACCTCACCTCACCTCACCTCACCTCACCTCACCTCACCTCACCTCACCTCACCTCACCTCACCTCACCTCACCTCACCTCACCTCACCTCACCTCACCTCACCTCACCTCACCTCACCTCACCTCACCTCACCTCACCTCACCTCACCTCACCTCACCTCACCTCACCTCACCTCACCTCACCTCACCTCACCTCACCTCACCTCACCTCACCTCACCTCACCTCACCTCACCTCACCTCACCTCACCTCACCTCACCTCACCTCACCTCACCTCACCTCACCTCACCTCACCTCACCTCACCTCACCTCACCTCACCTCACCTCACCTCACCTCACCTCACCTCACCTCACCTCACCTCACCTCATCTTACCACACCACACCACACCACACCGCGCCTCGCCTCGCCTCGCCCCGTCTCGCCTCACCTCACCTCGCCTCGCCTCGCCTCGCCCCTCACCTCA
>NW_017305536.1:3945446-3953941 GCF_001594115.1 Trachymyrmex septentrionalis | reverse complement strand
CACACCACACCGCGCCTCGCCTCGCCTCGCCCCGTCTCGCCTCACCTCGCCTCGCCTCGCCTCGCCCCTCACCTCACCTCGCCTCGCCTCGCCTCGCCTCGCCGCTCACCTCGCCTCGCCCCTCACCTAGCCTCGCCTCTCACCTCGCCTCGCCTCTCACCTTGCCTCACTTCACCTCACCTCACCTCACCTCGCCTCGCTTCGCCTCACCTCACCTCGCCTCTCCTCGCCTCTCGCCGCGCCACTCACCTCACCTTACGGCCGTGCCGCGTCGCGCACGCAAGCAACGTGTTTTTGCGGCGTGCGCGCTTCTTCGCGGCGGCCTTCCTTCCCCTCTTTTCGCGCACACGCGTGTACATATTTCTTCGTCAACTTAATCGCGCCGACTCGTGGCTTCCTTCTACCGCGTTTTTTTTTTTTTGCGCGACCGTATGCGTATCTCACTGGCGGATACTCGCCGGGATCGATATTATTCAGAGTATTTTTGTTCATTTTAATACTTCTTTTAGGCGCCAAGTACGTTTTGGCATTGATTCCGCACAGGTGCGGTACCGCACAGTACGAAGATCTCTGATATTGGCTAGATAGATTGAAGGAAGTGAGATATCGATTCGAAATATATATCGAAAACAAGAATATCGAAGGTTCGATGATATCGAATTATCGCGAGTCCACGTAACGCTCGGGAAGGTGACGGTACCAGAAGCAATATCTTGACGCAGGAGCTTTCGAGTCGAGTAAAAGGCAATTACGCAATCGAACTTCTCTCTTTGGTCAGTAAATATTTATGATGTAAAACGCAATGTTCGAATAAAATATGATTTTTTTTCTATATAAAGGAAAGAGGAGAATTCTATTTTATTGTGAAACATTTTTCGTTTTCCCCTAACGCCGGCAGATTTCTCTACATTTCACGTTTCATCGACCGACTGCAGTCCAACGTTAACGTTTGGCAACATTGTGTCTAACATCGCGGCGCAATGCTCGCGAACGATCGCGCGATTTCTCAGTGCTGTGACGCACTCGCCAGCACAGTCCTCGTGAACGAGGTACACTTCGGCGTAGCGGCGATCGACGCGCTACGCCGTCACCGTCGCGGCTCCGCTTGCTCGCTCGATAGCACCGAGGGTTGATAGTCCGCATTGATCCTGCGGGAAAGCTTGGGTATCGCGAGGCTAGGTCGTCGCCGCTGCCGCGCGCACCACCGCCGTCGCCGTCGCCGTCGCCGTCGCCGACGTCGTCGCCGACGTCGTCGCCGTTTGTCGATCGCAACCGAGATCGCCATTCCTCGCTCGAGTATAATTTTATACTCGGTTGCGAAGAATCCCGCTTCGAATTAGAACGGAGCGATTCTCTATCTCGTCCCGACGTAGGTTCGATCGTCGAAACGATACGAACGAGTCGAACGCGAACTGTTGCTGATTCGATCCTAAGATTCACGATTCTAAGATTCTGTCTGTTTAGAGATTCAACATAAAAAAATAAATCATCTAATCCCAGTTGTATTGACTGACGTGCAAACCACGTATTTAAGAATTTAGATAATTTTTTTATTGTATATAGATTTTCAGGAAAGAAATTTAATCGAGAATTACGTTGAGTCGTTAAAAATGTTATTACAATTGTAGTAATTACATTATACTTGTAATTATATTTTTTGTAAACGTTGTAATCGAATGTAAATGCATTGTTCAAGATGAATGCGATGTGAAGATAATTTTTTTTTATGTAGAAAGATTCTTGGAAAAAAATGGAAGCATATCTTTCTCTCTTTGCTTCTCATTGAACTCTTTGACATTTCACCTAATTTTCTCTTCTTCTGTAAAAAAGAACACACCGATCGCAAATACAGGGCAGTGCAACGAACGTCACACAACTTTTGGCGGCCAAATTACAATTTGCGTGTAATCACACGGATTACACGTTTGTCAACAGGATAGGTTTAGCAGGATATATACATATATACATATATAAGCCACAGCCACGAGACTCGCGTAGATCGCGCTTCTTTTTTCTATTGCGTATAGTCCCGGCTTATTTTAGAGATGCGTCATCCGGTAAGCACAATTCAACGAATGTGTGAGTGTGTAACGTCGTCTACAACGAATGCAAAACGGTATGTTTGGGTGGATTAGAGCGTGTTCCTCGGTCTGGGGTATTTAAATTTGAACGACCGACGGCACTGGGTACCGGAAACGGCGAATATTAATACGTATTCCCTCGAACAGCTATTGACAGCAGACTGACGATGCGACGAGGTAGTGCAATAATGAATTAATAAACAGCAAATAACTGATATATGACAAATATAGTGTAA
This sequence comes from Trachymyrmex septentrionalis, assembly GCF_001594115.1. Classification (NCBI taxonomy): domain Eukaryota; kingdom Metazoa; phylum Arthropoda; class Insecta; order Hymenoptera; family Formicidae; genus Trachymyrmex; species Trachymyrmex septentrionalis. The sequence goes on along the minus strand of NW_017305536.1, from coordinate 3,951,624 downwards.
TTATTTTAAAAATTAATGTACGAGTAATCGGTCTCCCTCGACAATATCTTCTGTGAAAAAGAATCCAAAGCTATTAGTTGATAGTATCGTAGTACGATAAGCTCTAGTTTGGTTTCAACCACTCGTCGACGCGTTACTCGGGGGTATCGTCTCACCCTCCTCTTTTTTATTCTATAGTCGCGATGACGATTCAATCGCGTGAGCGCTACCTCGCGATCGCGGATAATCCGATCGCGGCCATTTATCTAACCCCGTCTGTGTTGCCGAAGAAGATCGTATCGCCGAACTTGGTGCGGCAATCGCTAGAGCCCTAATCATTGGGATCATTATAGAGGATGTATCAATTCACGAAAGAGCATCGAGAGACGCTTTAAGTGCCATCGGAAATTTTCAGGCTGGAAAAGCGTATCCGTCGCTCAACATTTATTATCATGAAAATGGTACTGCCTGCTCAAAGGGATGATTTTCTATACCGCGGGTATGTAATTTGACGTTACATTATTCGATCGTAATAAGATTCTCTTGAATCACGAAAGTATTCCATAATAAAAGATCTCGATCGCCCTTGTCTATCGCCCGAGTACACGAGTATCCATGGATTTTAGATATTCGCGCTAACGAAAATTGATTGCGCGCGGACCAGCGAAGTTTTAATATATCGCTTCTCTCTCGCGCGCGCGAGCGCCAGCCGTTATTTTCAACGACCTCCTCCGAAAAGTATCGAGGTGGAGCGAGTGCGAGAGAGATAAAGAGAGAGAGAGAGCGCGCGCAAAAAAGGGAAAGAAAGAGAGAGGATCCCATCAGGGCGCTACGGCGCGGAGGAGTCAGTGTCCTTTAAGTAAGTTAGGCGCCTGCGCGAATCGACGTTGGAAATTCTCGACCGGTGGTGGTCCTGCGGCCATGTGGTGGCGGTGGTAGGGCGTATCGGTGGGTGCCGTATCGCGAGTGCGGGGGTAGAAAACGTATCTGTATGCGTTGGCGTAGGTGCGGCGCTCGCGAGCGCGGATCGTCCGGGTGGAGGGTTAATAGGACGTTGGCGCCACGACGGCGGCTCCGGGAAGCGCGGCCACGTGCGCCCGCTATCGAACGGCCGCCATCCCCCTACGATCCACCCAACCCACCCTCAGCTCCGTCATTCCCCCGTGTCACCTACCGCCACCCCTTCGGCCCCCTTCCCACCCTCATCCCCAGCCGCCTCGCTTCATCTCACCCTCCTTCCCCCGTTTATTCCCGCACCCGGTATCGCGCGCGCGCGCGAGCGCCGCACATGCACATTTCCATCACACCGGCGCTACTACCACCACCGTCGTCACTATCACTACCACTACCACCACCACGCCCCTAACCCTTATACACGCCGCGCTAAACTATGGCGCGTATATAGGTACGTATCGTTATGTATATCTACGTACATGGACGTGGCGTATATACGCGGCGCGGTGCTCTCTCGTATACCCGCGGCTCTCCCGTACACAGCTGTACTCGGAATGAGCTGGATATATCGCGCGCGCGAGAGAAGTCGCTGAACACGAGGTATACAGTTTATGCCATTACCGACGCCCCGCCGAATTTCGGGGCTCTTTCCGAGCGACGACACACGTAACGCGCGCAGCCTCTCGGCGAGATGATCGGCCGCTTCGTTTTCGACGACGATGATGACGACGACGTTTTGCCTCGTGCGCGCAACGTTACGTCAATTTTCATTTAGCGACATTTTCGTTCGGTCATCGAACGCGCGTAAACTCTGACGAATGGCGATTCCCGTTTTGCCCGCGGACATAATTACTCGGCGACATTTTCCATTCTTAGATTTCTCAGATTTCGAACGTCAAATGTACGACGTATGGACACAGGATTACGTGGAAACGGAGTAAATTTCATGGAAAAGGGATCGTTGTAAACTTTACGCAGTCGATGTAAACTTTGCTTAAAATACTTGTATTAATGAAGAGTATACCGCGATATCTTAGACTTAACCCTTGACTATTATAATAGGACTTGATCAACATAAGATAATGTAACTATGGATGAATGGCTTCTAATAATATCGTCAAGTTTTAGATTGTTTTTAGCGTATGTTTTAGTTAAATTTTAAATTTTGGTTTAAACATTCGCTTTTCGAATAATTTCATTTCTCTCTCAATAATTTCTACCCTGAACTTTGGACGGTGTATACGTATCGCGTATGAGATATTCCAATTCCTGTCAATTATATTATTGAAACTGTAATAAAGAGTAGGATTACAAATTTTTTTTCAATAGTCTACAAAGTATCCATGGAGATAAGAGAATTCACTGCGGCAGTTGTCATTGTCACGTAATTATCTTGGGATGAGTTGTGTTCGAAGGTATCACGGCATGTTTCATTCACGTGAATTTCATTCGTTGTGAACGAAACGTTTACATATACAACTGTTTCGTTGATGCACAATGGTCGTAATGGTCATAATGGTCGCGCGTAAAGTATGCGCGTCTTTATTTCGACGCGATTGCATTAACTCGATCTCGAAAACGTAAGCGTAGACGCGAGAAATTCAAGTGTCGGTCTCGAGAAAGGTGCGACGAGAGTTTCCATTCGACGTTTCCAATTCTCCACGAAACGGAACACGGCGCGGCGCGTCTTCCTCATCAAGCGAGAGAGATAGTCATATATTTGAGCAAGTGCACGTCATCGTCTGACAAAACCTCCGCTCGTTCATTGGTTCCGACTTTGGCCCATGACTTAATACGATTCACATAGTTCGACTCGACAATGTTCCCTCAGCGATAAATACGTACGCCGAGTTAGTTCGAGTGAACTAACGGAAAGGAAATAATCCTTCGAAATTGGGGCTTCCTTAATTAGGGAGTACAACGTGAAAATGTTACTTTGAACACAGTCAATCCTGTGGATAATAAAACTATATATATTTTGTATATTTAACTAACTTCGATTTAAGTCTTCTTAAATCTCCGTGATATCATCTTTTCTTTCGAGAGTAATATTCTCAAGAGAGAAGAATAAAATTCATAATATTCGTTGATGCGCTTCATTTTCAAGCCTGACTCTTACGAGAGTCGTTTTACGAAAGCCTCTGACTTTGAACGGACATTTACTGACCTCTGTCTTTACGTTGTGTGTGTCCACTGGCAACATCCACTATTAAAAGTTGTTCCCGCAGAATAAAGTTCTCTCTTGACCGAATACCCATCAATAATTACTCGCATTCATGTGTCCGCTAACTCGTAACTGTCGCTCTCTCGGGGGACAAAACTCTCGAGTGTGCGCCGAGCCGAAGAACAACACGGAAGCGTAACCGCGAGAATAAGCTCGCGATCTCTGCATTCGCGAGCACGTCATGTAGCTCGTTATACGAAAAGCTCACTTTATTTTTCACCCCCCCCCCCGCTCCCTCCTCTCAACGCGCGAACGTGTATCGTCAACTCTCTCGTTTGCTCACTGGGAACTTGGAATGGAAAGAGATAGAGGTGGAACGAGAAGATGAGGAAGGATGCGTGTACGTTGAGTGAAAGAAATGAAGATGCGTGATTGCAGGGGGTGGGTATCGCGGGGAGGATACCCGCAAGAAACTTAACAGGAGAGTGACGAAGGGGTTACACGAGAGAGAACGCCTACGGTCGGCTGAAACTGCCAACTAACGAGTAACAATCCCGCGGTTATTTGCTTAATGGCGCTTACTGTTGTTGGTCTCCGCGGTGGCTAGAGGTGGCCGTCTCTAATTGCCGACACGAACCTCGAACCGGTAATAATAATTACCCGTTGGATAGCCGCGTTACGCCGGGTCTTCTAGATGAGAATCACCGGTCTTTCCTGCGCGCGCCTAAATATTTCCGCGGGGGATAGAGAAAGAGAAATGTCCCGATGATCAAAGTGTGTCTATCTGATAGTTTCAAGATATAATTGCCGATAATGGTACAGAGACGATTTTTAGATCTAATGATTGTTTAATTTAATAGATGTACTCATTATCGTCGTACAAGCAAAACCCATAAAACTGATACAGAGTTCGTACTTGCACGAAGTTTTGGTGAACTATATTCAGTAATGGTGTTGAATCTAGAATCTGGAAAAGTATAGTATAGCAAGTCTTATTATCTTTCTAACATAATATATTGCGAATAAAAGGTTAGAATCTTCTATCTTTACTTTGCTACGACAACGTTGTTACGTACTGGTAATTCAGACTTTAATGAGTTCATTTTTATGTATTAAATGAAATGATGTTCAATAACGTTGATTAAATTCCGGACGCTATATCATGGTGGAATCGTATGAAAACTTTTAACGTAATATTACTAGCGGTGGTACAGAATTTATTTCTAACGTTCCCTTAAAATAACCGCCAACGCGAAATGGAACACGGTCTACCTCCGCGCGTGTACGTCCGAGGAAAATAACGTTTCAGTAATAACGCGTTCATTAGAATTCCAAGAAAATATCACGCGCGGAGTTCTGATATAACGCTGATATAAAAGGTCAGGTTTAATGGACCCCTAAACCTAAGGGCTCTACCCGAAGGGGGTAGAGCTAAAGCACGACATTTCGGAATCGGTTACTTTTCACGTAATAAGTACATCTTTCTCTTTTTTTTTTTTCCATGTTTTTGTGCCGCGCGAAATTATTTTCGCTAGGTAGACGTTCATCATCGCGCCGGCACGAATTTGCAAATTTTCCATAGCTGCTCTTCAACGGGATTCGTTTTGCCCCGGTTCTACTACGGGCGTAAGCGACTTTTCCCATACACCTGCGCATTTACCACCGCGCACCTCCCCATCCTCCCGTCCCACCTCCGCTTCCAACTACCCCCTCCTCTTACTTCTCCACGCCTCCGTATAGTCTCTCGCCGACCTATCTCCTCGCTACGGCAATTTCAAAAAAGTGCATTTTTCAAAAAACCATAAGACTAAACTTCTCCTAACTGTACTCCTCCTCCGGACGAGATGGAGAAAATCTATACGGTAGATGGAAACTGGGCGCGGAGCATTCTACGGTCCGATTCAGGAAACGTCATTTTCTTACGAATCTACTGGCTAAATATCTACTGGCTGATTAATACTTTTTAATTTCATTTTTTTTTTTTTTTTTTTTTTTAATAATATCGAATTTCCAGCTACAATCCATTTTCCGTTATTGTCAGTTGAAAATATGTATGATGAACAATTGGTGGAGCGCCAAAGCGTAAAGACTTTTATTCCATTTTCACGAGAGTAAATGATTTACATTCGACTCGAATGAGCCGCGTCGAGTTTTCGGACTGACGCTTTACGTCGTGATCGTGTAATTTCGCTTCGCAAGAGAAAATTCCGTTCGCCCGCTCATCCTACTCGGCAAAAGCTTTCGACGACAGTGTATGGAGCAGCCTGTACGCAGAAGCGCATGTAGTGGGGAGCGTGGGCGAGCGGGTGGTCGCGCGGTGAGGGGAGAAACAACGCGGTGCGCGCACTGTGTTCGTTGCTGGCAAGCGAGCGACGGTCGCGGAGCGACGAACGGGAGGGAGCGCGATAGCGGGAGAAGGACGTCGAGCCCGTAGTCGGACAAGGAGGGAAGGCATTACTCGTGCATGGGGCGTTACCACGGAAACCCCTATTCGTTCTCCATCCCTTCGCTCGCGCTCGTCAGGCAACGCGAGAGAACGAGGGAACGAGAAAGGGGGTGGAGGGGGACGGAGAGGGAGACGGTGACAGAAATAGAGAGACCGAAAGGACGACCGACAGAGAAAAAGGACGAAGCGCGCGCGAGAGAGAGGGAAGCGAGTTGGTCGCACGAGTCGGTCGGAGAAGGAGCGAACGAGAAACAAAGAGGGAATGGGAAAGCGAGCGAGCGAGCGAGCGAGCGAGAGAGAGAGAGAGAGAGAGAGAGACAAAGAGGGAAGGAAAGAACGAGCGATGGGCTCGACGGTGGATGAGAGAGAGAGAGTGAGAGAAACGGCAACGTGATATCGAGAGGGGAGTGGGTGATGAACAGAGCGAGCGAGAACAGAGCGGAAAGCGAGAGAGCGAGTACTAGAGGAAGATAGCCGGCAAATGCGGAGCCGCCAGTGCAATCAACCCGTTGCCCACTCGCGAGGGTAAAACTATCCCGAAGTCAGACGAGGATACGTATATTGCGGAGGGAGTCTCGCGTACGTCACTGTATATATGTATCTATAATATATATATTTTATATATATATATATAT
>NW_017305536.1:3941986-3945346 GCF_001594115.1 Trachymyrmex septentrionalis | reverse complement strand
TATATATATATATATATATCTATTTATATGTATATGTATACGTATACGTGTGGGACGTCGAGTAAGTAGGAGATGTAGAGGGAGGGAATGAGCGCACAGAGCGAGATAGAGACAGAGGATAAAGAGAAACGAGTGCCCGGAGTGGAAAAAAGACCAGGCAAAATTACAAGATTAGATGCCTGCTACCTGTAACGAGACTCTACCGATAAAGCAGCGCACTGCGTTAAAGATCTCGAGGCCATCATTCACGCGTGCTTTTTTAATTCGATCCGCGCTTCCAACCGCGACAACGATCCTCGACGAAGGCTGCCGACTCGCAAAACGCGAATATGCTTTCGAAATATAGATATTAAGATTCCACTGTGAGAGATAAATTTCCGTGAATTATTCGCCTTGTAGTAGCAACAAACGGTAGAGGGATGGAAGAGGAAAACAGGGTCATCGTCCATCCACTGTCCGCGTTAAACCCATTTCGGTGTCGTAATTGTGAAAACTTTGTTCCTCCTGTAGCATTACAAAACTCGCATTTTACATAACACGCTGTATACAGGAGAATATCATCGACATTTCTCTCACACGGTACCTATCGCGAGCCACGTTCGAGTGGATGAAAAAAAAACCCAAAGTCACTTTACAGAAAAGTCGCCCTCCGATAGATCTTTACAGAATCGAACAAATTTTCCTTTTAAGAATAATCGACATACTTATAGCTACGATTGAGACAGAAACTTAAATTAAAGATATTGCTTTTGCGATGTTTCGCTATAAGTCCAATAATTTTAAATCAAATAACATTCCAAGACAATAATATTCCGTATCTTTATTTTCTGAATTTTATTTTGATATCGAACTATAAAATTGAAATAATAATATTACAACAAAATGGACTTTTATTATCTCAAGAAATAAAAATTTTTGATATCAATGTTAATTTCTCTTCAATAAAATCTCTTCTATTGATGTCGATTCTCTAATAATTTCATTGAAGATAGAAATTTCGAATTGATCAAAAAATCCATAAACGAAGAAAGAAATTAGATAATTCCGGAATGTGATCGATAGTCGTACTTTTGCATAATTTAGAATTTTACCTCATCCCGACAATTATGCAAAAGAATTGATACGTGTCAAAGTTTCTCCTGATTTATGCCCCTATTCCGTCAAACGCGGCTCGTACGTAACATATATGGATACGATGTTAAACTCATGCGCGAGGGTGTCGGAGCTTTCGTTCTTCGTGGCTGTTGTTGGTAAGGCGCACAGTTGCTCTATTCTCTTGAAACCAGTTTTCCTCCATATGACCGTCGGAGAAGGGCAACGAGAGAGAGAGAGAGAGAGAGAGAGAGAGAGAGAGAGAGAATGAGAAGGAGAAAAAGAGATACTAAGAGAGGCCGAGAAAGAGATAGAAATAAGCGCGCGAGCGGAGAGAGAGAGAGAGAGAGAGAGAGAGAGAGAGAGAGAGACGCTCGCATGTGTGTGTGCCCGCATGCACGCATACACACATTCCCGATGCGATTGTAAGTGCGTGCGTCACATACGTAGGACGTATACAGATACGCTTCTCGCTACATGCACGTCGGCTAAACTAGAAAGTTGCTCCGACCGACGTCGCGTCGGACGAAGAAACGCTGCTAGAGCTACCTTTCGAATTTCAACCGCGAATATTTTCTACATATAAACGTCGCTCGCCGCGTTATACCGCGCCGGACATGCGCGTCCCGGCGAACTGCAAAATTCGATCGAAACGCGCGCGCGCCGCACTCGATTCTCTCTCTTGCCGGCCGTGCGGCACTAGCCCACGTATAAAACAACGCGCGGGCGATCGAACGCAGCGTTTTCGAAAGCCCCCCGTGTTATCCGTTCCGTCCGCGTTTAGCTCTCTCGCGAGCGCGCGCGCGGCAGCGAGAGCTCGCCACGGATCGGTAGGTGCGATCGATCGAGCGTATATTTGGTCGGAAGCCAAACGATGCGCCGCCACACATACACACATCGCGTATACATAATATACCATTGCTACACGTTACACGCCGTATATAATGTACGAAGGGTTCAGTTACGCTTTAATATTTTATACCGCGCTGCCTCGTCTAAAAGCGTTACGATTGTAATTGAAGTCGAAGCTTGACTTTTACGCGTAGCGAAATTGTTAAATTGTTTCTACTGGGGGAGTAGCATTTATAAATGCTCTCTCTGCCTTTATTTCGAAATCTTCTCTTCCCCCCTTCCCCTCCTCCCCCCCCTCCCACCGTACAAATAAACTTTCTGCCGTGACTCGCGGAAGCATCGGCGAATATCAGTATTAACGGTATCTTCTCGTTTCTTTCTTTTTTCTTTTTTTTTCCTTTTTCGTACCCTCCCATTTCCGTAAACTAGAATCTTACACCGTAAGGATACGCGTCGCGCACCACGATGCATTCCTGACGGATTAAGAGGAAGCGCGCGAATATCTACCACCCTAGTTGCATCGTCGTAACCTGGTCGCACGGCAACCCTCGGTACTCGCCGAGTAGAAAGTCTGCCGGTAGAAATATTTCGTTCTACGCCGAGGCAACGGCGGCTTCCCGCCGAGGCGAGGCGGGGCGGGGCGGGGCGAGGCGAGGCGAGGCGAGGCAAGAACGAGCTGAAGCGAGCCGAGGCGAGGCGAGGTGAGGTGAGGCGAGACGAAGCGAGGTGAGGCGAGGCGAGGCCTCGGAGCGTGGGTATCAGCACGGAACCGAGTCTACAACGCATTAGCGCGGCGTTGTCACGTTTCGAGCTTCTCTCTCTCTCTCTCTCTCTTTCTCATTCTCTCTTTTTCTTCTTTGCCGCCTCTCTTCGTCTCTCCTTGGCCGCCCGTTCCTTTCCCTCCCGCGCCGTTCTCTTCCCCGATGCCTCGCGCCTAGCAGACCGACTCGTTCTTTCTCTCGACGCCTCTCGCCGCCGCGTTGCATTGCATTGCGCCGCGCCGCGCCGCGCCGCGCGACGTTACTGACTCGACTGGCGGGAAAACTGGCTCTTCAAACGGATTTTCCCGCGACAGGCATACGGCTCAAGCGTTTCTCGGCCTAACTCTATCTTGCCGCTTTTGTGTGCCGCTCGCGGTCTGACTATCGGTATTACAGGCATTTAACGAGCATTATCGACCGTCATCAACTTCGTTGATGCCGCACCGCATCGAATTACTTTGATTTTTTTATGATGATTTACTCGGATTCTCGGAGGACAATTTCTCGAAAAATGTTCCACGCGCTGACAAACAATAGCAATAGCTATGACCGCATTCGCGGAGAAAGCTTTAGACTCATTCGTTGCACGGCGTGTATATTCTCGTTAAAGAATGAATTTATAAATCGTTATACATATGTATATATTATAATTTTA
>NW_017305536.1:3939134-3941780 GCF_001594115.1 Trachymyrmex septentrionalis | reverse complement strand
CATTTAATTATATAAATTTTTATATTTATTAAAATATATGAATCTTAGATTTTTGTTATTTTCATTAAATTTATAAGTTACGCTCTGAAATTTATTAATAAACGCTTTTGCGAATAAAATTGAAAAAAAGTGTGCAGTAATGGATTTGGGACATTCCAATAAAAGACCATGTCTATTGTATTGTCTTTTGTGTCACGCGTGACGCCGGTAGCCCTGAATGTGCGCGGCAAATGGAAAGCTAATGACCGGAAACAAGAGTACATCAAGCCGGTCGATTCGTAGTGAATTTTCCAAATATATCGCGAGATATTTCCACTTCCCCCTGTAATGTTAAAGTGCAATTTGGAAGGACTTGTTCTTCGCATTTTCATCTACCACACAATCATTTTTGTTTGGTTCTATATTGAGAGCGATAATTCTAACTATAGGCACCATTATCCATTGATCACAGGAATTGCATCGATTGTTCGATTATAATAATTAAAGCGAAATAATCAATGTGGACAACAACTTTTTTTTTATATTTTGCATTTTTCTCAAAATTATTAAGTTTTCATCAATACCAACCAACTAAATTATGATTAACGTCCAGAATTGTATCTTTCTATATATAAAATACTCTTAAACAACGACGGTAAGCTACTATATTATAGCCCCATAATATTTTATTTCCGAGGGATAGACTTTATCTTGAAAGCAAATACGAAGCGTAACGCGTTTGGGAAAAACGAACTTTGAGTCTGTTGCGCTTTCTAAGCTCGATTCTCATCTTCAAGATGCCCCGAACGTCCGACTGGCGTCCTATGACTTTGGAAATAGAAAGTCACTTTGAAAATAGGCTCCGAAATATGCGTGCCTGGTAAACCTTCCCATCGTCTCGGCTAAGAAGAAGAAGAAGAAGAAGAAGAAGAAGAAGAAGAAGAAGAAGAAGAAGAAGAAGAAGAAGAAGAAGAAAGAGAAGGAGAAGAGAGGAAGAAGCCGAATAGAGAGAGAAGGAAAATCATGATGAGGAAGAACGATGGAGAAGACGAGGAGGACGCGGGAGGGTAGACGCGGTTTTAGACTACGGACTCGGCGCGTCGGCGTCGGGTTAAAAATAACAGTAACAGCGGCAGAGAGAGAGCCGGTCCTCGTCGTCGTCGTCGTCGTCGTCGTCGTCTACATCATCCACGTCGCGTTTACCGCTGCTGCTGCCGCCGCTGTTGCTGCTACCGCTCTCTGGCTCGTATCTTCCTCCGCCGAGCTGGACGGTGATATCGATGACGCTACCACGTCGTTGCGACATAGCCTTGAGCGCGGCTGTGCGTCGCACCGAAGAAGTCTAGGAGCCATTTCGACTTTTTTTCTCCCACAAGAATTTTAATGTCTTATACATCGAGACGCTCGGATTTCTGTCCACTTCTACGTGCTGCGACGTAGTCGCGACGGAGTTTTTTATCTGCGCGCTTAGCGAACGCGCATTATAATCATTTCGGGCGGAGTTTCCTGGTCGCTGCAGCATGTTCGCCAGGACGAATTTATAAATCACGTTGACGAATTGTCACGTTCCCGTTCCATGAAACTTTCGCGCCGGTAAAACATCGGACAAATTTGTCCGGTCGTGCCTGTGTGCTTTTTGCAAAACAGAAATTATTTAGCTTCTCTCCATGAGTTGATGTATTTGTAGACTTTCGAGCGTAAACTTGACGGACGAGGTATATATCGCAAGCTCTCTTCTATCATCGCGACAGCCGTTTGCTTGTTATTATTACGCCTGTGAAAAGGACGTATATGTCAAGTTTCGTCATCTATATATTCGTAGTTACCTGTGCTACCTACGTTCGTCGCGTTCGATACAATGTCAAGTTTCTTGAGGAACAAAAATTTTTTTAATTTCACTTTTTAATTCATCTAATCCTTAATCAAATCGTAACGAAATCTCGAGCTGCTAAAGTACGCTGTTAATTCGGAAGATTCCCTTTAAAGAAAAATCTGTAAAGAACTACCATTTACTGCTAACAGCTTACAAACTGCTGTAAATAAAATATTAACGTGTTAAAAAGATGAAAACATAAGTGTCGTACGTAATATAAATTTTTCGTCACACACACTTTATTCGATAGAAAATATTTTTCTCTGATCTCATTTACGACACTTGATTAACGTTTCCGAATGGTTATCGAATTCATTGTTTAAATATATCGTATTTGAGAGTTCATAGGAAATTGTACTCTCTAAATTCTTTGGAGTGAAACCCCACTTTAAAGAGTACAAATTCAGCCAATCTTGAAAAAGGAGCGGCTCAATTTTCAATCTTTAACATTGATATTTTTTATCTCTTCAGAAAGATAATTCATTACGAAAGTTTCAGGCATTGTTGAATTTCACTCAAATGAATTTTAAATAAACGAAACGACACATGGGCCTCATCGAGGAGGCCCATGGTCGCCGGAAAGTATATTAAATAAGAGTGCTGATATTATATCTGCGAAAGTCACGTATATCTGTACCGGAGCGTCGCGGGTCTCGAAATCTTGGCTGCGCGTGCGATCATCGGATTCTCTCGCCACGCACAACGGCGAGACGGATTTTATTTTCGTACCGCAGTAGCATCCCGCGACCCCGATGCCACCGGCTCCGTCAGCAACCACCCCCCTTCTCCTCTCC
>NW_017305536.1:3935198-3939034 GCF_001594115.1 Trachymyrmex septentrionalis | reverse complement strand
CCCCCCCCTCCTCCCCCCTCCCAATATCTTGCTGTCCTAGCGCGCTACGGCTGACACTCGTAAATCCAAAGCTGCGATTGCCGTCGCGGATACTTCGGATATATAATGTTCGGATGGTATCGAACAACTCGTACGTGCCGAACGGGCGGTTAGCCACGAACGCGCGAGACCGGCCCGCGAGTGTTTGTCAGCGCCGGATTCGAATCGACCATCAATGTTTTTTGTTCTTATGTTTGATCGCACACGACTATACACGCCTACTCATCATTTCCAACGTTTTGAAATATCCGCGCGAATAAATATTTTGATATTTCTACTTTTCTAGAGCCCCTATAGAAATACGAGTCCGGCCAGTCTACTAGTTTCCACTCGTGTACGTATCACGTGCACTTATACACAACTGTATATAAGACGTTTTACATATCTGCTTTACAACTTTTTTTCACGTGCTCAGTCATCATCCGATTGGTTTCCGCCATTTTTTTTACCAAGCCGATCGAAAATAGAGCAAGACTGACCAGACTTTTACTTCCTAAGGACGTTATATATTTCGATAAAGGAGCGACGCGTATCATGTAGCGCGAGCAATGACATGCGCTTCTTTTCATCGTCGCAAATGTTTTTATTTCAACTTTATATAAGGAGAACATGTACTGGGTGTTGCAAAACTGACGATAAATATTTTAGACATATTTTTTGTAACATTTTAAAGATGACGTAGAGACTTTCAAACGGAGAGAATTTAACAAAATTATACGAATGACACACGGAGGTAGAATTTCGCGCGTTCAAGGATGGCAAGGATTGATCAGTATTAAAAGTCCTGAATGTTGTTATTGTCAAAGAATACGAAGTTCGAGGAAGCACCTTCACGCTCGAAATTCTAGTCCTGTTAGCCGTGATTCTTAAACTCTTCTCATCTGAAAACTAACATAGCCTTGGCATTTTCGAGTTAATTTTTTTATCTTAAAATGTTACAGAGAACTGTAACTTTGAAATATTTATCATCAGTTTCGGGACCACCCTGTATAGATGATTTTATGGATATTAAACGTGTGTGTGTGTGTGTGTGTGCGTGTGTGTGGTGTTCAATGCAATCGCGCGCGGCAATTCGATAATTGTTGAGGCGCGCCATTTTGAGCGTGTGATTTCGAGAGTCGCACGCTCGCTCGTGCGGCATACCGAACGCTCTCGGCTAGGAATAGTCGGGACAGGATACGGGAACAGTTACCAATGCGTCAGGGCCAGCGTGGCTCGAGGCGATCGGGCAAGGACGGTACTGCTACGGGCAAAGATCTTCAATCGCTCTCCTCCCGCAGGAATTTATGATGCGAAAAATCTTGTTTCCTCCGCGGGAATTTCGCCGATTTCTCGCGCGGCTCGCCTAGCGATAGAGCTTACGGATCGTCCTTATAGAAAAAGCGAGCAACTAAGTCGAACGGCGAGTCGTTCGCTCGGAACGAACGCGATATCTATCGACATAGAATTCGTAGAGAAAGACGTTGCGCGCTTCCGTTTCGATTCCTTTCCTCTCGAAATTCGAAATTGATCTTGACTTGACGAATATTCGACGGGATGTGCTATCTTTCTTTTGTCACTCGATATTATCTTGCCTTACGTGTTCTAATACTCGAATGAACATTTTAAGTACAGCCCAATTAAAGTTAAGCGAAACCTAAGTAGTTCACTTAATCGCGTCTGTTCATTCGTAATTTCAGATACAGCACAATTAATCATGATCGGAGCTTTGTATCGACAGTTATGTGACGATTTTGTCTCTCCTGACAAACAGGGAAATTCTCATTTTCACGGTTAATATTCATCCGTTCCAAATATTGGCGACGCGGGCGCGATCGATCGGGGGTAAATAGAGAGGCGCCTTGACGTGTCGATGAGATCGGCAAGCGCGGACGATATAGGCTGATACAGGCCGATACTCCTAGATCCGACTGAACGGGCTACGGAGGTCGTTGAATCCCATTAAGCGGTACTCTCCGATCGTTTCGCTGCCGACCACCTGTATGCCGACGTTTTTTTTCAGTCGATGTCTCCACATCCGCGTCTCTCTCCCACCCCCCTTCCTTTCTCTCTCTCTCTCTCTCTCTCTCTCTCTCTCTCTCTCTCTCTCTCTCTCTTTCTATACCCTGCTGCGGCATGCCTACCACGATATTGCGTCGGATGACGACGACGAAGAGGAGGTAGACACCAGGACGAGAGCAATTACACTCCTCGTCGTTGTCGTCGTCGTCATCGTCGTCATCGTCGTCCTGACGCGCTCATAGTCGGTGAATATCGCGCGCTACAGCTAGAATATTGTATTCTCCTTTTCTCATGTGGCTAATGCGGCCACACCTTTCACCAACACCCAACCCAACAGGCTCTGATCCGACTAGCGTACTTAGCTAGCTAGGCTAGCTGGATGACTTGGCTTGCCGATCGAAGGAATAGCCAGGCGCGGTCGCTCGTTCGCTCGTTCGCTGCGACCGGCAATACGACTTGCGCGCATCTCGAGAGTCGCCTAACAGTAAAGTCTTTCTCTTGCTTTGTTCCGTCGTTGGATGGCTCGGAGAGGATCTCGTAGGATTTTCATTACGCTCCTCCCGTCACTTACGGGATACTCTCGCAATTGTCTCTACTCTCTCCTCGATCCCGAGGAATTTTCAGTATGCCGATGTGTGCAACTTAAAATGCAACACACGCCATCTCTTCATGTATGTCATTTACGTAAATTTAGGAATTAAAAGTAGAGCTCGGACATAGATTCGAACGAATTGCATGGTCAAGCTACGAATAGTTTCAAGTCGAAACATTTAACACTCAGATTCAAATAACTTTTATAATTCCAAAAGTCAACGATACTTTGAACTGTTTAATGGATTTGCGATGTTCGGAAATCTGGCAGTTTGGAAAGTTTAGTTGAGGAAAACTTGCGAAAATAGCATTCATTGAGACGTGAATAGCTTTACTTCCTTTCTTTTCACATGTTACTCAACTTCACAATTTTATCCGAACTCAAAGAATTCAACAAATTGTCTTCAAAATTTGCAGTAGATAAATATTTATTGCTTTAATTTTATTTATTTATAAACTATTGTTTTACTTGAAATAAATTATATTCAAATATAATTCAAAAAGAAGGTTACAAATTGTCTGAAAATAATCCTTTAATCTTTCGAGAACTATGCAGAAAACTAGTGAAAATTTCAATGTTGTCTAAAGCTCACAAAAAATTTCTTTTTTTAAGCCTGAGATATACAATTAAAAAGTGTAGGCATTATATAGGAACAAAAGAATAACAAATTTCAACCAATCAGAAACTGTGTATTCTGATTTTTTTTTAGTTTCTATGAATTTGGTAATTTTGACATATAGAAAACTACATACTGGATAAAATCGGAAATTTACTTCTGTTTTTGTAGGATTAAAAAAACCTTGCAAAAATTTTCGACTTTCTAACGTGAAAGCTTAAAGTTTTCTCTTATAAAATAATTTTTTTACGTTCCTTTTTGTTACTTAATGTGAAATTTTTTATTACTGAGTTATCGCGAATTAAATAAAAGGAGTATTTTGACTGCTCATAATTGTTGATTGCTCATAATTCCGTTAAAAATCGTCATAATTAAGAAAATGGAAAATAGGAAATTCTTAAAGCTGAAACTTTACTCTGTCGAATGATATATAATTGCTAATTTTTTTTAATACGTAGACATGATAAAAATGAAATAGCGCTATACTTTTATTTCGACCCAATATATAATTTACAACTTTATGTAAAATACTTATCCCCAATTATCTTTTTAATATGTATGAATCGTTTATAATAAGAGCATTATATT
>NW_017305536.1:3932183-3935098 GCF_001594115.1 Trachymyrmex septentrionalis | reverse complement strand
TATATAATTTACAACTTTATGTAAAATACTTATCCCCAATTATCTTTTCAATATGTATGAATCGTTTATAATAAGAGCATTATATAACTACGGGATCTCTTGGGATCTAATTAACTAATTAGTATAGCTATGCGCAAAAGTGCGAAATGTCGACGACAAAACAATCAACCAGCTGGTCGTCCTGCGCAATTCGTAGGGACGGCAGGCCTACTCGATACTGAAAGAACTTTTTCCACTGCCGCTTCGACGGTCCGAACAAAAAGGATATCGCAGTCTACCCGGAGACCCTTCGACATAAAAGGCTCCAACCCTCATTCTCTTTCCCTTCGAGTAGTGTATGTAGGGTCGACTATACCCTGAACCCAAATCCGACCTGGTCCTGCAGGCTCCAGTATAGCATATACTCTCAACCTTAGGGCCACAAATACTATTGTTCATACACTATTGCTATCATTTTCATTAACCCACCCACGTGTTTATACGGTACATGCACTCAAAATACAAATATTAACATCGTATTGTTTCATTAATTACAAATTTCTGAGAGTTTTTCCTTAGATAAAGAACATATTGATTACACACAAACACACACACACAAACACACACACACACGCACACACACGCACACGCACGCACGCACATATGTATATATTTATTTATTTATATATCACAATCTGAAAATACATTTTATTATATTAAACATTTGTAAGCATCTATCTATTTTATCCAGAATTTGTAAAGTTGCTTTATAGATTATTTTTCACATAACTTTGCCGTTGAAATATTACTTTTATGCTGCATTCTCACAAAACTTAAATGAGAATCTCTGGGTTTTATTGTCGACTCTTCGAAACGTACCACACGCACCCTTATGTCCGACCCTCGTCAAGACAGCACAGCGTTTGTGACCTAAGCACAACGATCATCCGTATTTCCTACCTGGGTCCAGGTATCCCATGGTCTCCACCCATACCCAGGCTCCACAAGTAGGTAAAAGGCAGAAAAATAAATTTTTCCAGCACGTAACTTCTTTCTCAAAATTCTTCCAAGTTTTGCCTCTGTACGTGACTAGTACAAAAGAAGAAGAATTTCTATTAATTCGTACGAATACATTATGCTTGGCATAATGCGAATCAAATATCACATTGCAGTACGGCAGAAAAAAAAATAGAGAGATACGTGAATTAAATTATGTTTTAAAAATAAACAGAGAGAAATAGAAAAAGTGTAGATCTAAATTTAGTTTCGAAATTTTGTTTTGAAAAATATCGAGCAATCGTAGTTCAGTTTAATTTCACTAAGTTCACGTATCCGCAATATTTTATGGCGAAATAAATTCTGTAATGTTTTTCAAGCTTTCTGTGCTATTTGTATTCTCTTTCGCTAAAATCAAATAGTGAGATATCGAGTATAGTAGATACTATGACGAAACCAAGTTTCGTTCCTCGACCACAAACTCTTCGTAATTCGGTGCATTTCTTCGTTACACCTTCGATTTATCACTCTCGTAAGTAGAAAGTGTTCATGTATGCGCAAACCAGACGCGTGTTCATTGTTGACCAGCTGGCACCTGCTATGTCCGAACTGTCCACTTGTCCTTTTCCTTCTCTCTCTCTCTCTCTCTCTCTCTCTCTCTCTCTCTCGTGTCCTACGGACATCGTAAACTTCATCCCGCGCGCCCACTCGTCAGACGCGAACAGGTTCCGCGCGCTCACGTACGCACACATATTGCCTCTCTCGCTTCATTCTCCCTTCATTCCTCTCTTTTCTCCTTTCTTTTCTCCCTTGCTTGTTTTGCTTTATCTTAACTTGGACTTTAGATGTACTATTTTAACTCCGTCGTTCGCATACAAAACAACTCGAGGTATTCCTCGATTTTATTTATTAGTCGTTCTATCGTTCTATCGAGCAAAACAAGTGAAAATTTTATGCTTACTATTTTATTTAACATTTATATATCATATACACAATTTGATAGTAATACCTCATATTCGTGTAAGATTTCAAACTAGCACATGTTTGGAAGTTAGATAGTTTCTATCTGTGCTGTGTTGCACAAAAAAAAGAAGAAAATTTATTAAAGAATTCGCGATAGTTGAAAGAGCATCCTCTATATCTCAAAAATACTCCGGATGTCATTGGACATAAACATAAATATATTCAATAGAGTATGGTATCTCGCGAGGTACACCCCGCTTCACAATTTCAGCGTGACCGATCGCGCACCGTTTCATTCATAGACGGGTCCGTCCCATCGGCGAAGTCTCTTCTCATCGAAATCGAAAATATTTGAAATAAAAACCTTCGCGCTCCACATGACGCCGCGTGACGAACGTCGAAGGGCAACCAGAGGCGGGATGAACCAGGGGTGAGAGGGGCTTTCGGGGGTGGTTTGCGGGCTGGAAGGGTGGGAAGGGAGGACGCCGCGTCATACGCGCGTAAGCAGGAAGACGCCACGCTAAAAAAATCCGGCGCGAGGCAAAAAATGTATCGGAAAGGGAGAGTGGCGTGTATATACGTATCTCCCCACTGGCACTCCCACGCGCGAGGGGTGCCCGCCATTGCCCGACATATGGCCCCCTTTTTCAGCCACCGCGCCGCGCCGCGTGCGTCTCCGCTTTCCCACACGGCGAAGATACAGCCACCCGTGTACATGCGTGCGTGCGTGCGTGCGTGCGTATGTACGTGTGCGTGCACTGTGATGCCCGCATGGATGCGTCCATCAAGCTATTTGAATTTTCGATAGAATAAAGGGGAAGTTTACCCTAACACGGATTACTCTGGATAAGCCAAGTTCATTTTTACTCGTTAAAAATATCACTTTCATTTTATCGGAATGTGTATATTATTATCTTCAAACTTAAACTTGAATATATTATTAATCTCTGAATTTCTAATATCTTTTGTGATGAGCA
>NW_017305536.1:3928707-3932083 GCF_001594115.1 Trachymyrmex septentrionalis | reverse complement strand
TATATATGTAATATATGACGGAAAGTATTTACCGTAAAATTTTATAAAAATAATCGCTATTAATACGCGAAATCTTTGATATTGCAATTTTTCAAATCAAATTCGTTATGTCGCTTTTATCTGATGACTAAATTTATTTGCCGTACGAGATCTACGATCGAAATGTCCTTATCGTTGTCGAAACAAATTGAGACATTGCAAAGTACGGGAGAAGAGACGCGCGGAAACCTTTGACTCCTAGAATTGGCATTGACCAATTAACGACATTGCTTTATTTCGAGAGGATCCGACGACATCCTTTTTCCCCTATTTCCGTCTCTTTCCTCTTTTCTATTTCTCGTCTCCGCTCGCTTACTTCTCCCCCTCTCGCATTCTCAATTTTCCGTCCACGAGTTTTTCATTCCCTCTCGTCCACTTTCTTTCTCGGCCTTCCTCCCGTTTCTGATCCCCACCCAATTCTCCGGTTTTCGGGGTAGGACCCTTCGTTCAGGACACCACAGATGTCGCGCGCCCCTGTAGATAATATCAGCGACGCTCAGTTTGATTTACGCAAAGAGGCCACGTGTCATCTTTAGCTGATCCTAGCCGCGATCTCATCAGTTCTATTCTATTTTCTAATAAACTGAACTGAATATTCCCACATGTACTAAAATACAATACACATAATAATAATATTACATAAGTAGATAAATATAACTGATAGTTGAACTCGTAGGAAAACTTAAATTTTCGATACAATTCAACAACGTATACAACGTTAATATTTCACATAGCATGAGACGAGTATATGATCGCGAAGGACATTTTCCCGAAAACCGTGCGTGGCTTTCTGTGATGAGCGGATAATCAAAATTCAAATCGTACGAATATACACGAATGAGAGGCACTGGGGAGCAGGGGAGCAGCCGACCCTCCGTTTTCGGCGACCTTCCTTTATTCATCCCCTAATGTAGGCCCGACTGGCGCGTAGGCTTCTCTCTCCTCGTCGCTTCGTATATAGGGTAGGGTATTTACCAGTCGGGAGGCACATATACGCGCGTTATGTACGTTACATAGCGCGAGCGAGGCAAGGGCGCGCGTATACCTACGTGCGGGAGAGATCGCCTACGCGCTTTCGTAGGTATCGGGCGCGGGGTGCCTCGGGGGTTGGTGGAGGAGTGAATGAGTGGGTCGGCGTCGCCTATTGGATAGTTACCGCCGAGACGCATCGGAATAACTCCCCCCCCCCTCTCCCCTACCTCGTGTACCTCGTCCCTCTCAGCATCCCTGCGACTCGCCGATTCGTACACGTGCCCGTCGTCCCTCGGGGGTGAAACGTCGTAGAATCTCGCGCACGTTTTCGCGCCCGATGACGTATCTGCGCGCCGTTTTCGGTCGGCGAGTATCGCGTGTGTTCGTTGCCGAAAAAGGCCGCGGCATCTGTGATACCGGCCAACTTTTCTGTTAGACCCTTTATCGGGAAACTTGGTAACTTCTCCGACAAGAAAAATAATTCCTTCGAAATAATCAATTTTCGATCGGAAGTGTAAATATAGATTCCTATCGGTACCGTATTATTTATGTTCAACAATAAAGTATCACAGAAAGTTTACTTGCGAGATTAATTTATGGAATCTTGTATTAAACGTCTGTAAACTTGATGAAAAAGTCTCGTTTCTCTCAAACGAACAATCTGATGATCAGAACATGCGGTATAAATGATATCTCTTAATATAAATCACTTGCATTTCTAATTGAAAACTGACGGGACGATTTATATGTAGACTTTCCTCGTCGATAAAATATTTTAAATTTAATTATTTAATCGTTAAATATTTATTTTATCGCAGCTTATTTTAACGCAGGCCGCTGCTGTGCGAAACAGGTCGCGTGTTCGGCAACGGGAGTTCTCGAGAAATTTCGTCTTGACGTCTTAACCGCCTTGAACAAGCGGAGTCCTTGAAGCCTGAAGCCGGTCGACCGGCGCGGCGCGGTGCGGCGCGGCGCACAATCTTATCCACGCGCGCGCTCGTTGCGATAGCGCGTGGCTAATCTGCCGCGGACTTTACTCTGCTAAACTTGTCGTCGTTTGGGTCAGCCTCCAGAATAGCGATGAATTTCAACGCCTTTTGGACGCCTCCGTCCTCCGAGCGCCAAGAATTCGTCTTTTCAACGTCGCGTATCTTTCGACACGTATACCTGAAAAGACTTCTGTATCCCTCATTATTTCGTACGACGAATATATGTAAATTTAAATGTATCACGAATTAAATTTTGCATAGCTAAACGTGATGATCTGGTAAAACGATAGCGCCTCGACCTTGACCCCGGTTCATGTAAAACTCAAAGACCGCCGCCGATCGCAACCCCGAGAACACATTTGTCAAATCGAGCCATTCGATCCAGTTGCGCGCACGTGATTGCTTGACGAAAGGGAAACGTCAGGATACGAATAGGTTTCTGTAACAAGACGAAGAAAAGGAGAGAGGGAGAGAGAAAGATAGATTCGTGGAAGATTAACGTTCTCTTTTTTAGAAAATGAATGCGAAGTATTTTATTGTGATATATATTTCACATTGTGTGATTTATTATATATATCGCACAAAATAATTTTAATCATCATCATTTAGTCGATCTAAATGAGACGACACTACGAAAGTATATTTTATATTTTTGAGGTTTATCGTTTTATTTCTTTTCTATGTTATTATATCTTATTATATTTTACAGTTAAATTCTTTGAACTTTTCACAATAAAGAAACTAGTTTTTTAGATAGTTAAACCAAATATGTAATCATAATTAAGATAATAATATCGTAAAAAGTAATCACAAAATATACTACATAAAAGTAAAGTCGAATAATAATGATAATTTAAGATATCGTCGGAAACAACGTCGGAAACAAAAAGATAAAAGGTAAGAGAGGTTGAAGAAAGTAAACCAATATATTCCGGAGAGAAACGGCCTTTTCATAATCATAATCTTCGCGAGGCGAGGGAATGCTTAAAAAATAAAAAGCTCGTTACTATTTTACGTAAACGCAACATTCTCGTAACTCGCTCTCATCGTGGCGATTTACGTGCCTTAATAAAAATACTTTCCATCCACGCAAGACGCAACCGAGCGAGTCCTTTCGACATATTCCACTCGCTCGCTCGCTCACATCGCCCGAAGCTCGCCTCGTTGTTCCTTCGCCCGATAGCGACGTGCTCCGGCTGTTTACGCCGCTTCGCAATTTCTCCGCGTGGCGCCGCCATCGTCGAGTCCCCTTTCGAAAATAACACACGGCCGGTTGACGTCATGCTGTCATGACCACCGTGGCGCGCCAACGTCGCTCCGACGTCGTGTGTGCGCGACGCAGAAAATTCAACTCGCGCGCGCGCATCACACACACA
>NW_017305536.1:3920183-3928607 GCF_001594115.1 Trachymyrmex septentrionalis | reverse complement strand
TATATATAGAGAGAGAGAGAGAGAGAGAGAGAGAGAGAGAGAGAGAGAGGTACACGCTATCGGCGCGCTCGTGCTCGTTTCATCGTGAGTGCGCGCGTCACCGCGCCGATATCAACGGCACAAGCGCATGTGAGCATACATATACATATACAAGCATCACATATACACTGATTCTACCAA
This sequence comes from Trachymyrmex septentrionalis, assembly GCF_001594115.1. Taxonomy (NCBI): domain Eukaryota; kingdom Metazoa; phylum Arthropoda; class Insecta; order Hymenoptera; family Formicidae; genus Trachymyrmex; species Trachymyrmex septentrionalis. Next base: position 3,928,427 of record NW_017305536.1, on the reverse strand, counting down.
CTACTTTTATCTACCAACGACTGGTCTCTCGGTCGACTCAGCCTTCGAAGCGCGTTCATCGGCAGGGCTGGCAAGAGACGGCGACTTCTGGCGTTAGTGACTTTAAAAGTATAAACATCATTTGCTGCAACAACGATATAATTTAGCAATTATCTTTTTTTGAGTTGTCTGCATAAAGAAGATAATGCTGTTGAGAATTTAATCCCTTCAGACGCTGCGTACATTGTAATGTGTATTAAATTTGAAAACATTATTTGTTGAAATTATTTTATTCTGTCGATATTATTTGAGAATTGATACACACAATAATGTATATACATTGGAGAAATATTTAAAATTTTGAAAAAATTAATTGTTTAGTATAAATTGTTTATTAAAGTGCGTATAAATTGAATTAAATTTTTTAACATTCAATGTGAAATCAGATTTGAAGGGGTTCATACATTGAATGTATAAAGCAAATGATACTTTTATTCTTCCACAAATAGTATATAAAATCATTATATCAAAAGTACATTAAAAAATAACACAAAATTGTAATTCTAAATATTCAAACTGGAAAACTTTGTTTTTTTTTTTTAAATTATGTTATTAGGAAATGTTATTGTAGCAAGTAAGCGATGTGAACCCAACATGAAATTCAATCGTTTTAAGCATCATTAAGTTTTCAGATAATATTTCCAGAAGATATATATTGTTTCTTTCTTTCTTATTTATAAATGAAAAATAGAGAAAAATTTATAAAAGACTAGAATAGATAGTGAAGCTAAAGATCTTTTGATTCTGATATTTTTCTAGCATCAATGTCTTAATTATCAATGACTCTATTGACGAAATGTTCATCATAGTTATTTGTATCAAATGTCTTTATTCTAATTTTCTACGTCTCGGTTTCGTTTTTAAACAATAATTGTACAAGTCGTAAATTAGTTTTCTATGCTTTTAAATATTTATTCAGTACCGATATATTTTGTTAGTTATTTTACGAAGAATTCAAGATTAATAAGTCAAATAAACCTGAAATGCTCTGATATATTACTGATAAATAAGTAAAGTATAATAACATCGAATGCCAAAAATGAAAAATGACGATATATCCGGAATCAATTTAGAGCGTAATTATCCTATTTACTAGTATATAAAAAATCACTTCGATTACAATTTTTATTACATACAATAATATCTAATCGTAATTATATGTACTACTTCTACTCGATACTAAAGAGCCGTGCATTCAGACTTTGACTCGAGCGACGTACCATCACATATCGTTCAAATAAATATTATTCAAGCTTAATCAAGACTCAAATGATTATTTATCTTTTTCTAAACGCATCGCATTCGAGCATCCGTTAATGTAACACCTCTTTACATCATATAACTGTTACATTAGTAACGCACACGCTAATCTGATTTAAAGTTAATTTCGATCTTTTTATGATCCTCGAAGATAGCATACTTTATAATGGAATATATATGTCACAACTTGTGGGAAAACTTCTATCGTTTAAATACATTCCATTGTTCAAGATAGAAAATTTCGGCAAATATCTATGGTCGCTTTTTGTAGACAAGCAGCGTATACAACAATGGATCATCGCGATTACTCTTAACGAAAGAACTGAATTTCAGCAATGTCGGTTAACGTTGACGAGAGTCTAGGCGCCGCGATTTCCAACCTCGGCACTGTCACAACACGAGTTGTTAGATAGCTTCGACTCGGCTCGGCCGTACCGAGTCAAGTCGAGCCGAGTCGAGGCAAACATTACCTCATCGCCCGGCAGAGCCGGATCCACCGTGAACCTTCTCCACTTAGGATTTTACTAGCCGCGCGCCGTCACTACCTTGCGCCACTGCCGCGCGCGCGTCACGTTCACAAAAACGCTCCTTTCTCAGTCCGACGGACGGACGGACGGACGCGCATCGCGAGAATCGCTCGTGCATACATGCACACACACATATATTCGCCCAACTTTTGTAACCCGTCTGGCTTTTGTTTCGCCTTGCGTCGCGTACTTGCCAGTCCCCAATCCCTTGCCGCGCGATTGTCGACCAATCTAGTCGACAGCTTTATCTGTCGCCGCCACCGTTATTTCTTGCTCATTAGCGAAAGCGCTCTCCGAGCGCCGCTGTGACGCTCCGTTGAGATCTACTAGTAGAATCTCTCCAAACTCCTATCGGCGCTTTTATCGTGTCGTCGCTCGAATCCACGCGTATAAATTATATATAGTTTGAAATTTCCATCATTCGTGAAGACTGTCGGTTCCAAAAAAATATCGTACTTCAAGAAGTCGGACTCGCCGGGATTGAGCTACTTCCAACTTACTCCTGCTTCGTATATCGGTCATTCAATTGTCCACAAGTACTTATATCTTATCCTATATTGCACAAACCGGTCTATTTCTCGATATTCGCGGATTACATTCGTCGGATTCGTCGCATTCGGCTCCTCCACTTCCAAATGCATTATCCACATTTATCGGTTTTTACCGATGAATTCTTTTGCCGGCGATCCTCCCTCGCTTGTGTACCTTCCAACGATTTATGCGGTTATCGAAATCCCGCTACGCACCTCGAGTTACCGCGTATCCCACTCGTCTCGAGTTCGAACCGCGATAAAACTCCGCCGGGTTTTATTCCCTGTGTTTTCGTTATTCTTCCCTCACTCGTTTGACGCCTGTTGCTCGCTTGTGGCGAATCCCAGTCGTTTTATCACTCGACGTCAAAGTTGCCGCGCGGAATCTATGACTTCCTTTATACTTGAGTATCGATATCGGAGTGAGTTATATGCAGCTCGATCGCGCCGATAGACTGCGACGCGCAAATGCGACTATTCGTGACACAGAGAAGCCCTTAGGATCGTTCAGCCTTGTACGAAAGTCGAGAAGCGCGTGCACGTGTTGGAATGTGCGTCGTATAAAATAGCGGTCGCGATCGGACAAGCCGACCTACACGGAAGGAAAGTATTTTAATGAAGTATTTAAAAGTTTAGAGTTAAATACAGATCTAGAAATAATTTTGTTTGATCATCAATATAATTACGTAGAAGAGATCTCAATCATGCTGTAAAGAAGTTTGCAGGGTTGTCACAAAATTGCACATCAAGGAAATATCGGAGAAATTGAAAATGATCGGGAAAATTAGGAAAAGTCAAGGGATTTTTTGGAAAATTAAAATTCTTGGTTTTAAACAAGTTTGATAGGCACACATTACACCTACGCAGTTTTGGAATACTACTCAACTTAACAATTAAATGTAAGCAGTATCAGTAACATTAATAGTAATTCACATTGCTGTGTTAAATTGCTCTCTCGACAAAATATTCAGCGGTTTTTACATCAGTATGAAAATATAAAAAAATTTGAAAATGTTGAAAGCAGGGAAAATTATGAAATTTTGTCTCGTCAAATCAGCGAAAAGTTATGGAATTTTAGGACGGAGGAATTCCGTGGCAACCGTAGTTTGAATATATTCCAGCTCCAGCACCAGTTTGAGCGTCCCATATATAATTATTTTGACAATTCAACAAAATTATTTTTAGATTTCTTCTCTAGTTAAATTCTCAGATACTTCAAAACGAAACCGTCCTCTTTCCTTCGTATTTGTATATCACAAATCAAAGTATCGGATAACAGTGATACATTACGATCATTTCCTTCGAGTCGCGGGAGCGAAACCCTTATTAAGCCCCCACATTAACCCCTGCCGATAGACGCGTGGCCGCGAGGTTTACAAACGAGATGCAAGCCGCGAGGATTTCACAAGTGGAAAAGGAGCGTCGCGGGGCGTGGCGCGCTCTCTCAACTCTGATTTACGGCCGGTTAAGAACCGCGTATTATCGCCACATACAACTAATCCTTCCCAGTATATTTCCCCCTTCCATCCCTTCCTCACCCCTATTGTCCCATCTGTGCGTCGCCTCACCCTCGAGTCCTACTCAATCACCCCCTAACCCTCTTTCGCGGTCACCCTCCTCCCACGTTTTGTGTACCTCTTCGTCCTTTCCCTCATCCCCTTGCGCTTCCTCCTTTCCCTAACCATCTTACCTCCAACCGTCCATCCGTCGTCTCCTGCATCCCTTTCTCCCGCACTGTACTCTACGCTTTACCCTGGTCTCTCTCTCTCTCTCTCTTTCTCCCTCTCGTGCCTCCTTTCTCCCTCGCCCCCCCAGGTTCCTCTTGTTCCCGTTCCCGTTGTCGATTCAACAAGTGCCCGGTCACGCTTCGCAAATATCGCACGTAAGAGGAGGAGACGCCGGAGATTACGGCCGCATCCACAGTCGAGCGCGCCCCCCATTCGCCGAGTTTCGCCGAAATTTTCAAGTACATACCCTCGAGTTACGTACTACTCCCAGTGGGAGGTAATCGGGAGACAACGTTTCACCGATCGACGAAATTATTAACCCCACGTTACGCGTACCACCCTCGTTCTCACGAGTTTATCTCCCAACGCACTTTCACGACGTGCAACGTGCATCGAGATTCACTCGCTTTGCACGGATCTTCGCGTGATAAGATCTGATGAGACTTGCGGAATCGACAATTCGGACGTGCAGCTCGCGTACGTTATTACTCGCGAGGCATAATTTATCAACGCGAAATACGCGTTGGAGTAAAATAAAAAAATAAAAAAACCAAAAATGTCACGATATTTTTTACATCGATTGAAAATAAACGGCGAAGTAATCAGAGTAGATTCGAAGCGACAAAAATTTCGAAATATTTCATCTCGAACGATGAAATTTCATTAAGTTTCATTTATTCGCGTTTCTCGGATTTTCGCTCGAAACGTCTTTATACAGATCCTACGAGACAGATCCGGGCGAAGTGAGCTGTTGCAGCTCGCTTTTAGAATGTCACTTTTAGAAAAAGAATGTAGTTTTGAGAAAAAGAAAGAGCCGCTCGGAAAAGAGCTGGCGTCATTCTCTCGAACGCTAGAAGGCGAGATTGGATCCACGCGATGATTCCACGAACGTTCCTCGGAGCTCCGAGCTGGCCGGTTGACCACGTCGCTCGCTGTTGGAAGGAGAAGAGACTCCGCGAGCGAGTCATATTCCAAGTAGGCCGCTACGGCCGGCTGCGGCGGATGTACGCGGTCGCAAGAGCCGAGACTGTTGCCGCTAGAGACACTCGAGTCAGGCCAGGAACGTAACTACTGCGTGGCAAGTAGAAAACGCTCGGAGTACACGTCTTACCGCCCGCTTGTCCGCTTGTCTTGGCTGATAAGACCGATTAAACTGGGTCACTCTCTCAGTCGAGTATATAAAATTATACACAAATTTATACGGCGTCGATTACGAGAGAGAGAGGAGGCTAAATAGCACGGAAAACTCGAACAGCAACCGACGCGCATCGCGTAATTGCGCGATAAAGAAATGAGATCGTGAGAAAAAAGGTTGTGCCTATTTATCGACTTTGTTTTTCGATTTTATCAAATTTCGTATTTCTTAATGCTGATTTATGGAATATAACGGAATCGTACGGAATAGAAACGGCAATGTAGCGGGAACGTGCATTTGCGCGTCACGTTGGCTTTGCCTACAGTCTCCAGTTCATCGTATACGCCAGAAGCTCGGTCACCACATCGTTCACTACCGCCGAGCGGAGTCGCGCTATCAGCGCAGCTCGAGGCGGCGTTGGTAATGACGTGCGGACGCCGAGTGGCGTTCGATGGAAACGCGGTGACGTTTGTTTCCCGAGCCATTAGATCGTCCCGTTTGCGCACGAAATTCGCTTACAAAACGTTTCGAGCGCGCGGGGCTTCGTTTTATTGTGAATCAGCGGATATCACGTCGATATGAAAATTAATGAAACTTAATATTTCATTGGTCGCTCAGCACACACAGCTGAAGCGATGAAACGCTTTGCAGCCGCTGTTATCAGTTCTCACTTATGAAAAGTAGACGTATGTTACCACGCATCGATGATTCCAACTTTTCAAAACCGAAAAAAAAAAACCGTATGAGCGTCAAGTCGAAGACTCTCGACTGTCGAGACGTTATAGAATAATTTCGTTTCGCAGTTGTCGACTTTCAAAAGTTTCAATATATTGCGTGAAAAGAAGGATGCGCCTTTTTCTTAAGGAAAAAAGAGAGAGAGAGAGAGAGAGAGAGAGGAGGGGAGGGGGAAGAAGAGAGACTTTAAATTTGATAAGCCGTGAGTTGGAAACATTCGGAATAGGAATGGTATCCGCAACTATTTCTAACGTGAATTTATGAAAGTTGTGCGAATTATCAAAGTTTGGTAAGTGGCAATTCGCTCTATAATCGAGTCGAGCGATGAAAGTCAAAGAGACGATAATCGACTTCGGTAATGAGATTAATCACGTGATTATGAAGAAGGGGGGAGGGAGAATTCGCGTCTTCTTCCTTCATTTCGAATTTCATGCGTCCGTATGCTCAGGGGATCAAAAGTACTGTCGTTATCCTTTTCGGTCGACCTGACGATTGTCGTCGTCGCTTTTTCGTCTGGCCTCCAGCCAGAGTAACAGTCCCAGCATCTTATGTTATAATATATGTGTATATATATATATATATATATATTTCTTTCTCTCTCTCTCTCTCTCCCTCTCCCTCCTTCCCTCCCTCCCTCCCTCCCTCTGTCTTTCCTATCCTTCTTCCGTGAAATCAAACGTCATGTGGAGGCCACGTGGACTCGGCCAGCCGACAAACATGTCGCTGGTGACATCTCACGGTATCTCCAAGCACAACCGAGCACGCTATCGTGGCGATACATCCCCCTCTCTTCCCCTCTTCATCATCGCCGGCCTCTCACCCTTCCCTAACTCCCCCTTCTCCCAGCCTCTCTTTCTCACGCTCGCGAGAACGCGTTCTTGCTCCCGCCAGCGGAGAAACGCGTCTCTCTGTCTTCCGAGGTGAGCAAGGGCTTGGAGGGAGGAACGATTATTTACTTACTTTCACTCGCGCGACCTCGTACGCGCGTAAATCATCCACGGCTGCGTGGGTACCGCTTTCGTAGGGTCCGCGGCGCCAAGATACGCACGCGAGTTCGACCCGCCCTACGATCGACGAGACGAAGAGAAATTATAATCCCGGTGTTTCCATGTCTTGACCTCATTCCCAGTTCGAGGAAAAAAATTCGAGTCATACAATTTTTAATATCGAAAAAAAAAAAAAAATACAGAGAAATCGATATTGAATACTCAACAATAAAGAATACTCTTCGGTTGAATTAAACTCGATAAAGGTATAAACCTGTTTTTTTATTTTTTTTTTTTATTTGAACAAAGACGATTTCGTTATCCGACTGTTTCACAACTCATAAAATTATATGTATTAAAGAAAAAAAAATAAGTATAGCTTTTCTTTGTCCTGCTTGTGAGTTTCTTTGTCGTAAGTGCCAGCGAGCATTTCTAAGATAACTGCTGTTGGAAGTCTGTAGCCAGCTCGCTCGCCAGCTCGCGATCGTCCGCGTTCCGCTGATGATTTCTTCCCGGCAGGGCTAAGGAGTCGCATGACGTCACTTTTTCCATCGCCCCGATGGAGTGCCGAGCGTCTGAGTCACGTCCTCTCTTGCCTGCTCTCTCGCCTCCGATCGTCGCGCAAAGCTAAACGCGCCTATTCGTCTTTGTTGCATCAACACCGACGAATAATTTTGAGATAACTAGCTGATCTTTAATAAACTTTGGCCGTATGCTGAATATAATGGAATTATACCTGACTCTCGATTACATAACATTGGTCATTTGGATTCAAAGCGAAAATTTTAGACGGTTGCGTGTACGATTGATACTATGAGATTCTAAATTCCGAGTAAAAATACTTTGAACCTTCCTGTATCAATCGCTATAAGGCAGAGATTCACTTGCATTCTATACTCAAATAGGACGCCTTAGAACTTGGATGTAGTTTTCATAACTGTAGTTGAAGACTAAGCGATAACTACGCGTCCTTTGTGTAGATAGAGCTGGATGCGCGCGAAGAAATACATGGAGCTAATGTTAGCGATTTGTGGCTTTTTTTCAGAGTTGTGCAATGATGGGTCTGCAGGCGACGGCAGGAAAACGCAAATTGGAGGGTGGTGTCGGCTGTATGGAATTCCACATGGACTTAGGCGAGAGTCCGTCGAAGCTCGGACGCGTGGATGGTAGCTGGTGGGCGATGGACGACAGTTATGGGCCGCCCCTGAACCAGACATCAACGTCATATTACGAGATGGAAGTGAGCTCGCCCTGCCTACAGGCGACGAACTCGTGCCAGTCCTCGACGACGAGTTCTCCGCAGTC
>NW_017305536.1:3905866-3920083 GCF_001594115.1 Trachymyrmex septentrionalis | reverse complement strand
GAGATGGAAGTGAGCTCGCCCTGCCTACAGGCGACGAACTCGTGCCAGCCCTCGACGACGAGTTCTCCGCAGTCGCAACAGCAACAGCAGCAGCAACAGCAGCAGCAGCAGCAACAGCAGCAGCAGCAGCAATCCCCGCAACACCCGTCGCAACACCATCCATCTTCCCAATCGCCGCAACAGGCGCAGCAACAGCAGCAGCAGTCACAACAACAGCAACAGCAGCAGCAACAACAACAATCGCCGGCGTCATCCTCGACATCGGCCTCGTCCACAGTGACACAGTTGCATCATCACACGCAACATTATTATCATCATCAACGCGCCACCGTTAGTCCTATCGGCAGCAACGGTTACAGCCAGCTATCGAGATCTCAACCGCAATGGGGCGCTCTTCATCATTACGAGCCACCGACGATACGTCGAGAGGAAAACGGCAAGAGCTATCTGGAGCTCGGTTCGAGTTACCGGGCGAACGAGCGGTGTTGCGAAGGTTCCAAGTCCAGCTGGTGTCGGCGCGGCCGGGCCTGTTACAGGCAGCGGCGGCTCGCCGTGCTTAACATTTCAATGTGCAAACTCGCCAGGTACCGCCAATTCCCGGATCCGAGCCTCCACCGATCGGTACTGATCTGCAATACTTTGAGACACTTGGAACGCGAGATGGAAAGGGACAGGAGTCCACCACCTATGGAGCCGGTCGTGCCGGCGCCAATCGCTCAACTGCAACCGCCCGAACAGGGTAGGTTAACACCTTTCCCTGTGCCCCCAACGTCGTCGGGCGAGACCGACGTCGATTCTGGCATCGGTGACAGCGACGACAGCCGATCGATCAATTGGGGTAGTGTGCTATCTTTATCGAGTCAGTCGCCGCTCGACCCGCTCAACAACAACGAATTACTGGATGTGGACATTGGGCCCGATCTCGACCTGGATTTTATGCCCGGATGGAAGCTGACGCCTCTTTCAGCGGACGACATTCTGAGAAGTACAACGACGACCCAGGAACAGCATCATCACCATCACCACCACCATCATCATCATCACCATCAACATCATCATCACCAACAGCAACAGCAGCAACAGCAACAGCAGCAACAGCAACACCTGATGTCGTCGGGGAGCAGTTGCGGCAGCAGCTGCGGTAATAGCAATGTCATTGGAAGCGCCGGCGTCAGCAACGTTGGTAGCAGCAGTAGTACGCACGAGTCGTTGATGTGTGTAGGATCATAGCCCTCGACTTTGACGTCGTTGAGTCATCTCATCGATTTCTATCCGCTAACGCCGCAGGGCAAATAAGTCCGCGCAAATAACTAACGCAGCTCGCGATCCGCAGTTTGTGGATTTTGAAAAGGCGCGCGGGCGAGAGGCAGTGGTGGAATATGGGATCTCTCGCCCACCCTCTGGAGCGCTCGACGTCCGGCCGGCGACTCTCGAGGAGCCGCCTTCACTTTCTGTTTCGCGTTAATTTATTATCGCGTCAATTACACGTGTACACACTAATACATGCAAATGGACACGTACACCGATACCGATACAAAAAAACCTTCTGTGACACTTTTGTTCTTCCTCCGCTCTTTTTTCTACCACCGCTCCTACTCCATCACTATCGGCTACCATTTACCGACCGTACCGTTACCATTACTTCTCTATTACCATCCCTCCCGAAACTATTTACCTCCTCTCTCCTGCCCCTCCCCCCTCCCCCACTATCGTTATTGTTACTTCTATTACTATCGCTACTATTGTTAGTAATATTATATTACTACTCTTACTCTAATACTATTACTACTATTACTATTATTACTATCGCTAATCAACGTGTCTCCCAACGTTCTGCTCCCCGAGGGACGGACGCGTCATGACACGCGGCATCCGCAGGTGCAGACAAAATAGAGCGCTCTGAGGGCTTAACGAACGAGTTAAGAACGGGGAGAGAGAAGGGTGGATAAGGGAAAGAAAGCCTTTACTGTCCGCGTGTCGACAGGTGCTGCTATTCGCGATGATCTGGTGTCCTGACAAATATTCGGACGATAACTTTCGTTTATTAAGCTATCGCGTACATGAGACCCGCGTGTATCGTCTCCGCCGTGGAATTTCGAGACCAGGTGCAAGCGTAATTTACACACGCCTCGAGATAATGTATCTCAAGATTTGAGAGGAAACTGCCGATAATGATCAACTCTTCACACAATGTGTAGTAATGATTCGATAAATGTGATCCTAGGAAGATTGAGACAATGTTTCTGCGCTTGCATTTGCAAGCTCGAGAATCCACGTGCGAATCCTCCTCGAAAGGTGATTAAGAGGTACAAGAAGATGTACAGAGAGATTCGAGAGAACGGACAGGAGAGATGTGTGAGAGAGAGAGAGAGAGAGAGAAAATATGATATTGACTACCGAGAGAAAATATGATATTGACTACCTCGAGACTGGGAAAACCAACGAAAACGTTGCGATCGAAGTCTTCCGGCCTGGGCAGCCTTCTGCTCCCTCGCCGTCCTCGTTCGCAGCCTCAGATCGTCCGAGGGATTTTCTTCGTGGAATGGCGCGCGATGTCGAGGTCCGCGTCTCTGGGAGGAACAATCGATGATAATCACCGACGATACGCTACTCGCGCATATATATATATATATATACATATATACACGGACACGCACCACATGCATTCAACAATATATACACAACCATACAGACGCACATACAGACAAACAGACAGTATACATACGACTGCCGTGGCCTAGTCGTACGGTGCTACAGGGCGGCTGCATCCTGGTGCTTCTATCCTCTGGACACACGACACGCACGCACACATACACACACATACATATATACAGAGATACATAGACACGGGCATACATTAAGCCGAAGACGTACCGAATTCACACGGATCGCTCGTAGCGTCCGTCTCTCGGGGTCGTCGTGACGCGGTGTCCTGCCGTCGTAAGCGTGATACGATGTAAGTCGGAGATGTCGGCGTCTCGAAGTTGAGACACTTTCGGCACCACCGATCCAGCGTAGATTCTGCTTGTTCGAGTGTCACATCTCGTGTGTCGGTAGATTATTAATTAAAAAAGGCCTGAATCTAGCTATTAAAAAATTAATCGGATCCTACATAATGCTCTTAAAATGGAAATACCTGGCAATCATTTTTGTCTGATATACATTGACATACGCTATTACGGGACTTAACATAAGCTGAAACGTTCATCGCATTAAAAATAAAATCGTAATTTATGAACGCGCAGCAAATTATTGAACAGGTTGAATCGGGCTGGTGCAATTGGGTCTCGATTAATTGTTTACATGTTGCGAGGAAGTAAAAGAACAATGAGTGAGAGAGGGTTTGAAACATTTGCGTTGAAACTGCGGGATGTGTTTGAGCTTAAAATATGCGGTTTAATCAGTGAGCGTATCCATTTAAGAACATTACGAGCAGAACAAAAGTTATTTTCATATAGCGATTTTACGAGATCTCACAAATAATCTTTGTCTACCTTGGTTTTTACATTATATCTCTATAGGATATAAACGCGCGCGCGCGTGCGTGTGTAAAGTGTGGATGAAGATATATATTTGTTATTTTTATTTTAAAGCGACACGTGTTTTTTAACGTGAACGCTCACTGATTAATAATGGCAATCTGCGCACTGATTATTTTTTCAACGAATAGTAATATTTATTTAGAATTCTTTCAGAATTTTTTTCATCGCGACTCAGCGGGGAAATATATGCCGTGATTGTCTCAATCACAAAGTCTAATCGCAAGTTGAAATGTGAAAATTAAGCATGCAAAGTAGTCCATTAGGTTTTCAAAGTCCATTAAGCTTCAACGCAACGGATTAACCCTAAAATGCATGACGTGGGCCAGTATAACTCGATTTTAAATGCGCGCGAACTCCGCATTAATTATTTTATTAGAATGACCATGAAACTTGCCATGAATAAATAAATACAAAAATATTAAAAAATTAAAAATGTCTTACAAAAAAAGGAAAGAAGGAGAGAATATGAGAACTTATTATATACGCTAAAAAATTGTCGTATAAGTAGAAGAGAGAAACGGGGTATAAAATGAGTATACTGAAAATAAAAAATGAAATTTTTTAAGTCTAATGAAATTTACTGTAGTTAATTATAACGAGATTAAAAAAATTACATTCTTTTAAAGACGTCAGAAATCTCCCTTCACACATATCCGTGTAATATCGGAAAGAGAGAATTATTGAAAAATCATTAAAGGGAGGTAATTGCGAATGGGGTTGCAACAGGCCACGTCGAGCGTACGTTTGTTCGTATGTATGTGTATCCCACGTGTGTATATGTGTGTAAAAGATAAGAGACGCGTCCCAAGGAGATTAACGCGAGACGCCGACGCCTTCGTGTGGATATCTTGTGTCTCGACATACGACGTCGACAAATGTACCTGCATTTTAGAGATCGGGATAACGTTCTCCCCTTCGGATCGTCGCACGGTGGCCACTGCGCGCCACTGATCTCCCATAAATGTATCATATGTACACACATACATATATATAAATATATAAAATAAATTAGAGAGTGGCCGGCGTGCGCGCGCGTGAAGAAGGCGAAACGCTCGGAGTTAAGGTCGCGATTTAAAAGCCCGCTCGACCCCGAACGCATCTTCTCGCGTAAATCCGTGCGCGATCTCGCCCTCAACGTCCACGAATCCATTGAAGAGCAGCTATACTTAAAAGCTAAACGATTTAAGAAAGTCTAACGTTACGAAAGAGAGTAATAATAGTAACTTATCGACTCGACTGATTACTTAAACGCGAGGGTGAATGTGAGTAAGCGGGAGTGCGAGAGAAAAGGGAGAGCAAGGAGCGTGCGTATGTATGTAAAAAGGGGTGATGTGTGATTATCGCGATATAGAGTTGATTTAAATTGTAATTATATATTATAATGTTCTCTCTTATATGACACGCGACACAAACACAAAACACACACACACACACACACAGCACATCTATACGTACACGAAGATATACGCGAGATATGCTAGGTACTTGTACATATATATATATATATATAGATATATATATATATACATATAAGTATGCGTTACTTATACTAAGTCTAAGCTCTTAAGCATAAACGCGAATCGTCGAGAAAGAAGAGACCCTTCATACCTTTCGTCCCACCCTGCGTGTCGACTATCCTTCGAAGATCCTTCCTCGAGTTCCATTTTCTACTTTGTACTATAGCACCACGTACGATTGGCACACCTTCTGTCAAACGCGCATCTTCCCTTTTCCGCAAAACCCCCCCCCTCCCCTTCCCTCCCCCCTCTTAGCACCCCCTTTCCACCGAACCGTCCTTGTCCGACGATAATGTTTCCCCCCATCCCTTTCTTCGCGCGATTTCTCCGCGGGAAACGACGAGCAATATTACTTTTAACAAGCTGCGGGGAATTTAGGGAAAGAACGTACGTACAAACCCATGCGTCTAACCGCGCGTGATTGTGTCACACACGGGTCCTTTGCGTATGCGTTGTATGCGCGTTGGGCGTCGAACGTTACAAAGTAACGGCGGGTGAGCGGAATCGCAAGCCGTGCAAATGCAAGGGCTCGCACCTCTCAGGGAAAGAGCAGTGTGATTAGACAGGAGAGTAGCTCCTTTCAGAGAGAGAGAGAGAGAGAGAGAGAGAGAGAGAGAGAGAGAGAGAGAAAGAGAGAAAGAGTTCGTCTTAGATCTTAAGTATCCTAAGCTGTCATTGGTGATCATCCGGCTATCTTTCGCCGTTAGCGTTTCACGAAACTTGTATCCGTCGAATTGTGATTGAAATTGATAAAACGGAAATCTAAATCTTTAATGTCTAGCCCGAAATTAGGAAAATACTCAATTTTCGAACGTTCGTAACTCCGGGACATCCCGCTGACTGAATCGAGACGAACGGAAGACGAATTGACAGGAGAGTTTTTTTTTTTTAGTTTCTAATTCGCCATCCAGTTATTGTACGCTGAAGGAAGGATTCGGTATGCGTTTGACTGCTCCACGGGAAAACAAGATGATGCAGCAATATTCTTTTCTAGAAATTCGTTTTTCTCACATGCCATTAAAATTGCAATTATGATTGTGATTTTAAATACGATTAGTATGCTGTCGCCATAAGTTATTGTAAATCGCCGATTTTTTGTAAAACGGTGAACAATAATTTAACTTCATCAACATTTCACTCACTGTTTTTCGGCGGAGCAGCTACGTTGTTCTTCCACGATATTGTTAATTACTGGAAGCGGAGAATCGTACGCGCGTGTCTTAAATCGCATACGTTTCCGTTAATCAAATCCTTCCTTCTCTTCTTCGAGAGAGATCGGGTAAAGTAATTCAATATTAATAACCATTTATTACCCTGGTGAAACAATTTTGCTGAAATGGTTCTATGTTTTGGAACGGTTCAACAAAATTGCTGAAAATTTGCTGAAAATTCACTGAAAATGAATTTTTCAGTTAACATATTGAAAAATCTGTTGTTAACTCGCTACAATAATGTTGATTCGCTGGAACTGCACTAAAATTTCTGTGAAATTTCTGCTGAGATTTTTCTGAGATTTTGTTAAAATTTTGTTAAAAATAAATTTTTCAACTAAAAATTGCTAAAATTAAATTGAAATTTTTCTAAAATGCTGAAACTTCGCCGAAAAGTGTTCCAAAATGTGAAATAATTTTAGTGGAATTTTTCTACCAGGATATTAAATCACAAATCAATATCGAGCAAATATAAGTTGTTCAATATATCTCGATCGAAGAGGTACTTACGTATCTTCCGTTTGTCCGGAGGCGTAAAAGTTCGTAAAGCATATTTCTAAAAAAGTAAAGCCCATACAATTACGTAAGCGTAATAGTAAGAATTGACCAATCACAGTCGAATTTGAGAATACGCGACTATGATTCATCAATTTTTACAACTGCAACCATTTGCAATTACGCTTACGCAATTGTAGAATAAGCTTAATGTTGGATAACCTTCCGCGTCAACAGCGTCTCGCGATCGCACGTAGTTGGATAACAATTGATAAAAAGATTCAGCAATTCTATCACGCAATTTCTGAGTCTACAAAAATTATCTCCAATCAAGCATCACGTCTTAAGCCTATTCTATAATTACTATTAATTAATTTGTGAGTATAATTATATGTGGTCGTAGTTGTAAGAATTCATGCAGCCGAATATGAAGAAAGTATTCGACTGTAATTAATCAATTCTTACAATTACGACACTTACAACTGTGCTTACGCAATTGTGGAATAAGCTTTGAAGAAAATATGGAAATCCATTTTTACCTCCCCTCGTAAATAATAAAAAAAAAGTCTGATTGTGGGACATTTTCAGACGTCTCAAATGTCCAAGAGACGCAAATCTTCGAGACCTTTAAAACGGACGCTGATGAACAACATCCTCGCGAGGTGGTCCAGCATTAAGCGCGAGAATGTGCGAGCGCTGCCGGCATCGGTACGTGGAGCTTCGCTTGTTTTTCTTTTCGCGATTACACGCTGACGCGTAGCTCGCGATCGGACACGCGTATCTCGTGAAGTGCCTAAAAACCGCCGAAGGGAGAAAGTTACGGCTGTTAAGCGCGACGGCAAGGCCGCGGCGCGGAGTCCTCGGCACGCCGACGTGCATACAAGTGACAGCGGTGTGTGCGACACGATACTCTGGCGGTTATCGCGTTTCTTCCCGTTCTTCCCTTTCACCTTTTTCCTTTTTTTTCCTCTTTTTTTTTTTTAACGGGATGCCGGATGGAGGCGTTTGTAAATAGTATAAATAGCACGTGCGCGAAGGTACGTTTAAGCGAAATGAAAAAGAGGATATAATAAGTTTAATATTGAGAAAATATATATATATAAATAAGATATATATTATATATTAAAAAAAAAGTGTGTATATATATATATATATATATATATATATGTATGCGTATACGTGTACGTGTGCGTGTATGTGTATAAGATTATTATTATTATTGTATGCATATATATGTATATATTTATCTTGATAAATAATATGAGGCGGCGACGAGCTCGCGCGGCGATCGATTCTTCCTCGTTGCGGTGATATTCGGACGAAATTTATTTTCATTCGCGCTTACGACGACTCGTGGCAATTCAATAATACTCGTCAAAAAATTTTCTTTTTTTCATATCTTGCTAATTTTTTCGAACCGACTTTACGAACAAAGATTATTTTAAAATAAAGTTTGACGGTAGTATCATACCTAGAACATATTTCTCTTAGAATTAATGAAAATAATTCACATATTAATTTGTAATTTGTCTCATTTGAGCTTAAATTATAATTATGTCAATGATATCTGATCGAGAATCATTTACTTTGCGTACTATATAAAATTTGAGTCAAATGCGAACTGATTTACCACCCTCGACTGTTTCTTCGTCCCTTCGGAAGGTTGTAAACGAAAAGCAAAAGTTCCAAGCGAAAAAGGGACGACGAGAAAGCCGTCGATTGGAAAGCGATCAGGCGCGCGCGACTCGACGCTGTCGTAAGAAATTAGGGCAGGAAGGATGCACGATTGTACATTGTAAATAGTAGCGCAAAGAACGATGGTTACAGAGAAAGAGAGACAGAAATAATTAATTTAAAGAAGATGAGAGAGTAATATGGGGTAAAAAAAAAAAAAGAAAGAAAAAAGGGAGCGGTTGCGAGTCGAGGCGGTGTCGTCGGCCGCGTCGAGCAAACGCACGGCACAGCGGCACTCTCGGATCATCCGGATTACAAGCGCTTTCCGGAAGTGCGTTAGCGCCCGTCGTCGCGACGGGATAGCGAGAGCCCGGAAGCGTTCTCTCCCGCTGTCCCAGCACCTTCGGTGCCGTTTCGCTTCCGTTCGCGAACGAATACGAGCCCGCGACTAACCGAGCGATCGAACGGCAACATCGCTGAAAATTATTCCGTGCTCTCGAACGAACTCTTTTTCGAGTCGTCCGCCTTGATTCGACCCTGACGCCGTGCGCTCGCAACGCGCGTGCCGGGTACGCGCGTTTTAACAGAGCCGGAGATATTATACTCTGAGAAATGCGTAATTGTATCGTCGACGACCACGCACCGATCACTCGATCATAACGTAGGAAGAGCGTGGCATATTGCGAGGCCGTTGCGTCTATAAAGAAAACTATAAAGGGGGAAAAAATATAAAATTATTGTATAACGAATATGACGAATTTTAAAAAAAAAGAAAAGACCATCGGTCATCGGTCGTCGCCGTTCGAGCGAGCAAGACGAAATCGCACGCGACTCGATCGGGCCCACGTTTTTACTTGCGCACAAAAAAAAGCACGTGTGCTCCTCGATCATTTAGGAATTGAGAAGAAAAAGATATATAATCGGCGAACAAGTGTTACACGGGAGAAAAATCGCAATTACTCTAGTCCTATATGCGGTCGACGAATAATACGGCACACGTGTGTTCGCGAGTGATCGGGCGTGTCGCCATTTCCTTTCGTTTCTCTTTGTTCTAAAATCGTGGAGTTGTATCACGTACTGTTCTACCAAAATATATTAGCAGCAGAACTGACAGTAAAACGGGGAGTCGTTTAACTGGATATTGAATGACAAAAGTTGAGTAAAAAGAAACTGCAGCGCACGATATGAAAAACAACAACTATCAAAAACAATAAAGAGTATTATTCTATATATAACAACGACTTTTATTGCACCTCATCTTTCAGCAATGCGGGTAGGCTATCAAGATATAAATGAACGCTTTCAGATGATTGCTTGCCAAGCCAGTTTGAGTATTGTTTATAAAGTTTAAGTTATGACTTGTAAAGCGCTCTTCATTTTTTTCTACAATATTTTTTATGGAAATACCAGCATCAGAGCATCCATCAAATCATCATAAATCAAATATGATCTTTACGAAGCCTGATGTGCAGCTTTTCGAACACCTGGACAATTTAGAGATTTCATATTGAGTATAACAAATATTTATTTTAATTTCATCATAGAGGATAAAATAGATACATTTGAATTTAAATATAAATGCGATTTTAGATGTTGACCTTTTAGATAAGAACTGTCTAGAAATTAAAAGAAAGGCAATGATTTCTTTATTATACTTACATATCGAGAAAATATTGACATATTCAATTTCTGTCACTTGCAATCACATAAAATTTCTTTGCTTCTAGATAGTAAGCGCATCAGTCTTTCAACAATGCATATCTCCAATAAGAGTAGTATAACCAGACAGAAATATTGTTTTATCAGTATAAAATAATCTTATCTGATTTGTATCTATATTCTTAGAATGTCTCTATATCGTTCCTTCACTAGTAACTTAAAGCTTCCATTAAATATTCAGTCAAAATTCGATGATTTCTTATATTCTTGTACTAATCAGGAGACTGTAACACACATGAGATAAAAAATTAAAATGAGAAAAATAATTTATCAAATATAGTATATAGAAGAATATATAGGAAAGTACTAGCGTCTTCAATTTTTTTATACCTTTTTTGATAATAACTTGTCAGAGATGAAGTTTTAATTTGCTCTCTTTATACGTTTTGATGTTTTCATGTTTTCATCATATTATATTATATATACAATTATCGTCATTATTACTAAAATTATTTAATTTCCGAAGAGACATTATTAACATAAACTTGAAGAATGTATCATGCATTGATATTCGAAATTACTAAGGAGTCTTGCTCGTGCATCACAGTGTGCTTTAACATATTTTTATTTTCGTTTAATGATTTAGTTACAATAACCGCGCTGCATCCATCTGCAGTTGTGCGTTTCATATGCTTTAACATGTCATTCTTCTGTGAGAAGCTTTTACCACAGGTCTCGCAAGAATAAGGCTTAACACCCGTGTGGATTCTCTCGTGTACGGTTAGCGCGGCTTTACGCGTAAAACCTTTGTCGCAAAAATGGCACTTATGCGGCTTCAGACCCGTGTGGATCTTCATGTGCTGGCTAAGATTACTGGAAGATCTGTACTGCGTATTGCACACCTTGCAAATGTAAGGGCGTTCACCGGTATGTATCCTTTCATGAATCAGCCGTGCCTCTCTCGAAACGAACGAATTTCCGCAATAATGACACATATGCGGCCTCTCTCTCAAATGTTTCGACTTCTTATGATATATTAACGAGCTTTTACTTGCTAATTTCTTGCCGCATTCATCACATTCGTAAAACTTATCGTCTCCATGTATGCGCTCGTGATTTAACAAGATGGCGCGCTTTGAGAATATTTTATTACAAATGTTACAACGCCATATGTCCTTATCGGTACATCTCTTCTTAATGCTGTCCACTATTTCCTCCTCGGTATGGTCTTTCCTGTGTATCTTTAATTCGCTCATAGATTTAGATTTGTAGGCACAAACCTATAATAAAATGTACAATTTTTCCTATTGTTTCCAATTATTAATTTTCGATCAGAATATTTATAACTGATATCAATGTATAAAGACAAACAATATGTAATAATTCATAATTTTTATAAAATACTTACACTACATCTATATCCTCCATTATCGTTATTATGCCGTTTCGTGTGTGCGATCATGTTCCCTCTACGATTAAACATTGCACCGCAAATCAAACATGTATGCCTATTAGAGCCATGCGATAATTGGTGCTGTCGCAACTGAATTCTTTTGTAAAAAGCTTTGCCGCATTGTTCACAACAATAGGGTCTGTTATCATCGTGCTGATTCATATGTTCTTGCAAATGAAATCTGTAAACACAAGAAACAAGTTGCATAAAATGTAATGCTCTCTGTTTTTCTGAATTTAGTTGGAATAATTTTGATATAAATTTCTCTATAAATTTCTTCAATTACCGTGATCTAAACATATTGCCACAGGTCTCACACACATGTCTTTTCTTTATAGCTTCGTCCAAATGAATTCTTTTATGACCCCTTAAATTATTGGAATGCTTAAAACTTTTTCCACACAGATCGCAAAGATAGGGTTTATCTATTCTGTGAGTAGCTTCGTGAATATCTAAACTAGACCACTTCTCATATGTTTTATCGCATGTAGAGCACTTCAATAATAATCGTCCCTCGTGCGATTCCACAATATGTATTAACAAATTTTTTTTGTTATGATATACTTTTTCACAATGACCACATCTTTTATTCATTTCAGTAAGATTTACATGAAGATGTTTATGATTATCATAATCCTGCTGATATTTAAACGCTTGGTTGCAAACAGTACAATACACTGATTCGCAGTTTTTATCAGTAACTTGCTTATCATCAAATGTTTTTTTGCGTGCCTGGAAATTTTTTATTTCATGATTAAGTTGCTGATTTCCGTTTTCTGGAGTTTTACACATATCTACATGTTCAGAGATATCTTGTGTCTTATTACAAACTATTTTATGATTTTCAAATATTTCCTGTGTTTCACAGAAAGTTTGGCACTGTAGACATATAACATTAAGACTTCCATTTTTGGTCTTATCTTGTTGCAAATTTAATATCTCTTCTCTGATAGTCTCACTTGCATTACTTTTACTGTTAACTTCTCTACAAGTTTGGATTAGAGTATTTAGTTCTAACGGCACATTTTTTGAAATGCTTTGAAAATCATTATTCTGTATTTCAGTACATTCTCCATTTTCTAATTCTCTTAAACTTTCTGAATCAGAGTTTATCATTTTATTTATAGTAAATGAATTAGGATGCAAATTATCGTCCATTTCTTGGATACACATTTCTTGGACTATCTCTAAGGAACATTCGTCAATCAATGAATTGTACTTATTTTCATATTCTGGCTATAAAACAAAATATTTATCAATATAATAAATATATTTTAAAAACATTTTTGATAAATAAATGTAACTTACAAAAATATTTATAATTACAATCGCATAATGTTATACTAGTTCTTACCTCTCTGTCAATATTTAGAAATTGTTTTAAGCGCATGTCAGTTTTAAGACATGAGACAACTAGTGAATGTGCAACTTCCAATTTATTACAGCAATCGGTACATACTTTCCGTGGTAATGAATCATTTATGTCAATCGAGATAGGCATATGTAAATTTATTCTTTCTTTTAATTTAAGTTCTATACCCTTGGTTGCAAAGATATCTATTCCATCCAAAGCGGATATTCCACAGATTCGACATAAATTGGCAAATTTGACAGAGATATTATGATATTCGTCTATTTCAACATTCATATCGCAATATGTTAAAGGCACATTGTCACCTATTTCTTGGAGATGCTGTGCCTTATGAAACATATTCATTGAGTCTTCATCGTCAGTAGTCAAGTCAGTCTCAAATAAAGTGGGAATGGTCCCTTCTTCTACAACAATGGGAATAGTTTTGCTTATATAACAGCGATCTTCAATGTGACGAGAACAAATGTAATAATTCAAATGCAATTCTGCATTCGATTTTGTAGCTAAATCCGATCTGCCACAACATTCTGCCCATACTTTGGCTCTATAAAAATTATTGTCAAGATTCAAATTATAAAACAATGAGTATAATAATCGTAGTTTTCGAGCAATGATAAAATAAGCATAATGAATTTAATAATTATCTAAGCATCAAAAATAATTCATCGGAAAAAAAAGTATTATACTTACGTGTCATTGTTGGGAAAATTGATAAAAGTGACACTCGAAGAATCCTTGTTTTCTGAGGAATATTTGCAATTTAACGCAGCGCAAACAATTCTCATCTTGGATGATTATTTCTAATTACAAGTAGAAAAACAAGTTTGTTGTCAAAGCTCTTTCCCATAGGAAGTTTCTACAGTTCGGAAGTAAGAAAACCGAGAAACGAAAAACTGTTTGTAAAGAAGCGCGACTGCTACGCCGATCCACTTACGTTCTACGAACTAATTCATGGCGCTTCATTTTGAAATTACATATAAACATATCCCAGTCTAAACTTACAATTAAATCTATATGGATTCTTTATGCTAATTAATTTTAATGAATAAAAGATAACGCAAAGTCATAAATTGCCTGGAAACGTAATTCACAAATATAATTTTGTAATACAATTCAGTTGTTAATGTAAATGTAATTAATGCTAAATTAGAAATCTATGTAAATATTGAAAGTGATATTATGAAATAGACACGATTCATCAGTCCGACATTAATATGAGTTCGAAATACGAATTGTTCAATAATCACATATATTTCCATCACTCATGAATATGAATTCATTTAAGTAGCGATCA
>NW_017305536.1:3890913-3905711 GCF_001594115.1 Trachymyrmex septentrionalis | reverse complement strand
ATATATATATATATATATACATACAATAACAATAAAATTATGATTTAAATTATATAAACAATGTGATATTACTCGCTGATTGATACTAATGCATGAAAAACTTCTGGATTGTCGATATCTAAGAACAAACATTTAAAAATGTCATTGTAAAACTCCGGATAATATTCGCATGCACGCTGGCAATCGGGCGTAAAATTTATTTCCAACAGCTTGGGTTGCATTTCGCAGTCTCTCCATTCCAACATCATATCGGCAGCGTACACAGCTCTGCTTTGCGGACTTTCAGCTATTCCTTTTGGAGGCGGCTGCGCGACTGCAGCTTCAAAAGTCTGTCTTAAAACGGAAAGAATTTTTGGCTCGACATAAGTTTTCCAGGGATAATTAGGATATTGATTTTCCCATTCTACGATGAAATCGGCACATTTTTCATGGAACAGTGAATTCTCTTCGGTATAATTCATCACGGTGAAATGTTGCTCATAAGCATTAAAATTGTTCAGTGCGAACGGTTGATTCGCAAAACGCAGGAAGAAGTTTGCATAAGCATACGCACGTAGCGGCTTTACAGATTTAAGCAACACAACATATCTCACGTCGAATTTTACTTGATTAATATCCGATCTATTATATAAAACTGGCCGTTCGATGTATTTCTGTACAATTTTTGGGCCTGTGCAAGGCAGCCGTAAAATATAATAGAGATTATTCGTGATATGAGTATCTAAACCTCTTGCTAAATTCCACGGTTTGCAAATCCAATGATTATCCAAATCCTTATTTGCTCGTTGCATGAAATAAGCAACAAATTGTACTAATTCCGTGCTCAGATTATATGTCGTCGGTAACCATGCTGGATAAGTTTCGAGAGTATCCGAGTCATACAACTTGTTCATTGCCTTTCTTCTGCATACAATCGATAGAAGATCTTTTGTTGTCAAAACATTCTCATATGGAAACTGATTTACAAAAACGTGAGACGAAGAAACATTTAATTCCTTGTACGTCTTGTAATGAGATACAAACCATAATATGTCTGCCTCTTCTTCATTGTCAGTAATTTCAAATGCTGGATCTGTCAAGTAATTATTCACATAACTGTATTGTGAAAAAACCTTTAATTTTCTGCTGTTTTCTGCTTTGATTACATCCAAGTTCTCCGGCAAACTTTCAGGAGCATGACCTGCTAAAAAATAATCTGCATCTGGTTCATTCTGTTCAAAACTTTCATCTTCAAAAGTATTGTGGACCCAAGGCAATAATAGTGCGCGTCTTTTTTCAGGATCTTTCGTTTGACCTTCTACAAAATCTCTCGTGACTTCATCGCCTGCAGAAACGTCTTTTATAGGAAATAGAAGCGTATAAATTATACCTTCCGGCAAATATAAAAAAGGAACTGCTCTAAAATTCGGATCATCACTGTGATTTATCGCTGAACCAACTTCGTCCATAATGTACCATATTGGCATTCTATCTTCTATCTCTCCATAGTTCACCGAATATGATTGATTGTAACGCCACATTTCGTTTGTAACATCCTCAACTTTTTTCTGCTCATCTAGCTCTGTATTTATTCCCATGAGAACACACATTCGATCAAGTAAGCCAGGAACTTGAACTAAATTCTGTTGAACACTACTGATATCATATGTCCATGCATGATCAATAAGATAAATATTATTAGAATCTTGAACAGAAATACCATTCTCTGCAGATACAATTAACTTCCATATTGGTTCTGTAACATGCCTTTCTCCATTTTCATATTCTACTTTTATCAATTGAAAGACAAGACCAGCATCATAAATCTGATCTGTTAATTTCTTATATAAAACTTTCCAAAATAAATGTGGGATACCATAAGATTGAAGTTGTACTTTATGTGTTGTAAGAAACACATTAAATAAGTCCACACCATCCATTGCAAAAAAATGAATAAGTCTAAAACAAATAAATATTTAGCAATTATTTCTTCAATATAGAAACAACAAAGTTAAATACATATTGCGGAGAAAGAATCTATGTTTCTTGAAATTGATACATGTGAAATATTGAAAAATAACCTTTTGTATTTAAACTGAGTTTTTATTTTATTATATTTTTTCAATTTTACTTTTTTCTATTTGTAATTCTTTTTAATTGTGTGACAATTTAAAAAATTTGACTCTTACTTTGCTTTTAATTATTGTTATTTATTTTGTATAGGAAGAGTCCTTCAATTTGTTAAATAAAAAATAACTAGTTTGTAAAACAAAAACAAAAATAATAAAATTTATCAAAATATTAATACAAATTAAATAAATATATGCATTAAATATAAATAACAGTATAATAAATAAAACTTGCAAAAATATATATAAAGGTACATACATTTAAAATTATTATAGGTTAACTAACACACGCTCCTTTACATCTTCTACTTCTTCGGACTTCTTACTACTTGCTATATATTCTGTTAGATTTGATATAGTTTATTGCACTCGATAAAATGACGGCGAATCCAGCCAGAAGACAAACTAAAGCCGGCGGCACATGCTTGTTTTCCTACTGGACTGCTAGCTGGATTAGAATCTTATTGGCTGCGATGCTGGCACTGACAGCACCACAGTCAATAAGGCAAGATTCTATTAGGAACTATCGTACCCTCTGTATACTAAAAAAATGGCTGCTTAATGATTGGTGGATTTTATAATCCGTCTTGCAAACGACACCATTTTTAATATTTCTTCTAGTACTTTTTAGTACTTTTGCGATACTGACATAAGCCGGTCGCGCTTCTCTTATAAATATAGGACTCTAGTTTATGCCAGTTTCATGTCGCGCTAGTTTTAAAATTTATTTATAACATTGCTTAGATCACTAATATTCCGTAGATCCACGTAGAACGTGTTAATAAAGTATTGTAATACTTATGATATTATAATATAAGAAAACTGCACATACTATACCACTGCATCAGCGCTGATGTAGTAGTATTGTCCAAATCCACATCTTTTAAGACTTTACATTTGGAACAAGTCGCCTTTCCGACTTTTATTTCGTAATTATTCAATAATTACGAAATAATTCAGGAGTGGATGAAATCAGGCTGATGTAATAGTGTAGTATTACAAATAATAACGGTGCCAGCGCTGTATGTAGCGTCTTCGTCATAGTTTCTGAGCAATCAGGTAATAATTTTAATTAATTCTTGTCGCACGAAACACAAACGCGTTTAATATTTTTCATAAAAATTTCAAAAATAGTTGTTTCTACAGATATTCCAGGAACCTTGTAAGAATTATACTGTAAGGCAGATATATATTGGAGGATGAAATATATACATATCAACTAACAAGTAATGAGCGACGGAATAAAATATATATGCAGATAATCTAGATTAGATTACTTTACTTTCGCGGAATTTTTATGTATATGTATGTATTATTGTACAGCATAAACAAATACAAACGTAACCTCTTTGCAATATTATATTATCTTTATTCTAGGTATTCAAAGATACATTATAGCATGATAGAGAAAGGCGTGTCTTTTTCCACTATGCATAATAAATGCTTCCACCATGTATAATTATATGGTGAAAGAAGACACGTGTCCTTTTCCACCATACATAATAGATGCTTTTTATTTACGTCACTTTTGAACGACACGTATACTGACGAGATGAAGCTGATAACTTGATAAAGTTTTTGTAAGTATTTAGAAATTAATATACACGCAATATAACATTTCTCATAAATTAAACGTGCGTAAAATTTTTTATATCAATAATATAATTTATTAAATAATAAAATAGAATCAGATTTCTCAAAAATTACTAAATTAAAGTACAAAACTTCCTGGGATGTAGGAGTCAACACGGTAGTTAGTGCGTTAATTTAATATTAGACATACATTTTCTTTCGTACGCATTTCGACTTGATTTAAGTCACTCTCAACGAAATACATAAATTAAAATTAAACTATCCTGAATAATCCTAGTCCTAAACTAATCTGTGCACCTGGTGCCAACTATCTGCCTCACTGCAATATTTCCTTGAGTTCTATCTTGGTTATTCAATCCAATAAAACAATGAAAGCTTCCGTAAATAAAGACATTACAAATTAACAATAGCGGTCAATGATAAAATTGTGTTTACAGAAATAATCACGAAATAATCACTCACCAAATTGCAAAAAAATTATACATAAATATTTAGCAGTCCAATGCACATAATGAAATTAGCGTTATTTGTTAAAAATTAAAAATTGTGTCAAATATGCGCAATAATTTTACATTTTAAACAAGTGGTTGTCGTGTCCGGTTACATAGACCGTTATTCATAGTCTGTTCTT
Organism: Trachymyrmex septentrionalis; assembly: GCF_001594115.1. Taxonomy (NCBI): domain Eukaryota; kingdom Metazoa; phylum Arthropoda; class Insecta; order Hymenoptera; family Formicidae; genus Trachymyrmex; species Trachymyrmex septentrionalis. The sequence continues at coordinate 3,901,379 of NW_017305536.1, read as the reverse complement.
ATTTTAATCATCTTAAGTAATGTCTTAAGGTGCTATTACTCCCTTCTAATTGGCTTTTGATATCTTAGGATTGCACTTAAGATGGTCTAAAATATAATCGACTATGAGTACCGGTCTATGAGGTGATTTATTTTGTGTTTCATTTTTTACTAAGAAAGATGATTCTTCAAAATCATATTTTAAAGTATTATATGATGTTTCAGTTAACATTTTCTTGATTTTAACAATATTTAATAGTAAATTTTTTATATGATTATTTTTTCGTCTTACGGCAATTCTTAATATTTTTAATTGTTTGTCTTTTGAAACTAATTTTTTTTTGAATTTTTTTCTTTGTTCTTCAATAATACGTTTCAACCTTGCTGTTTGACATTGTAATTTTTTTTCGAAACCATTTGCTTGAACTTGTATTTTTTCTTCTAAATTTATTTGTAAAGATTGCAATTTATTTATTAATTCTTCATTTTTCTTTTCCAATTTTTGGATTTTCATCTTCATCTCTTGAAATGTGAGTACATCATTCCGCTTCAATGTTTTAATTGTATTTGTTTCGTCTGTAACAAAAGTAAATAAAAATACTATAACACATATGATGAATTCGATTACTCGCATTACACTGTAATCAATGCATATTAAAAACTAATTTATAAAGTATCTCAACGCAGTGATATAATATAATCAACTTTGACAATAAAATGATATATATATATTTTGTTAAATAACGTGACAATATTATTAGTAGATAGTTAATCGTTTAAAATATTTATATACTTTTACATTTAACTTTACTAATTTCATGAAAAACAGCTTTCAGTATGCACTGATCTAGCATAATGCAAGTGACCGAATTCACTAATAGACACATATAAAAACATACCTCTGTCTAGCTTACATATAGAATTTTGTATTTCATCTTCTTCTAACTTTGGAATAAATTTGATTTCTATCTCTTCTTCATTTGAACTTATTTGCTTTCTTATTTCACTTATAATTGTTTTCACTCTTTCTACGAAAATGAACAAGAATTGTTAACAAAAATGAAAATAATACTATAATTTTTTAAATGTAAGTTTAATATGTACTAGCTAACACTAAATATTTCTAAAATATTCATAAAAAGTTTCTAAAATAAAAAAAAACATTCCAAAAGTATTCTGAAATATTAATTTAATATGTCATATTAAGATTTTAATATGTCATTCAACATTATTAAGATCGTTTCGAAGATGCGAATAAGCATCAAAAATTTGTTAAATTGCAAGTAAATTCGTGATATTATTGCGGTAGTTTAGCGTTTCAAGACCGAAAAATCATTTCGTCGCGCGTTTCTAGGGATTACACACGTAATATATAAATTCACACCGGTTGAAATTCACCTTATTGCGAGATTATGCAAATATTATGGATAAGTTTTGTTATTTCCATTTCCGTTAGATTACGTAAACCTAAAGCAATATCTTGATTGGCTTAAGTTTACATCTTATGGTCACTGTTGCAATTTTGTGTGCGGCAGCCCTGATTACACCAATGTTACTTTGACTTTAAATGAGGCTTAAAACTTTCTCTATCTCTCCCTCTCTCTCTCTCGGCTTTAAATAAAGAAAGTGAGTTTTAATTCGTTTAATGTCAAAGTGACGTTTGTGCAACCAGATCTAAGGCTTTTTTCAGCGCTACAAAAATTACTTGCTCTTAATAAAATGATTTAAAGACAATCATCTCATATGATGTACCTTAGCTGTTGTATTATATTTTATGTAACTAAATATTACATGCAACTCTAAATTTTTGGTATAAAATATGATATACCAATGATTTATTTAAAATATTTTAAAATTTATATTTATAAATATTTAATTTATAATAAAAGTTTCTTTAATAAATTCGAAAGCTGTTATGAACTAACGTAGATATTAATGCAAAAAATGATTTATTAATTAAAGATTTATTAATTAAACATTGAGTAGATATAAAATACAATGACAATATTTTTGGATCGAGATGAATTTGCGTAATATTATAATCAGCACGGATATTATATTTTTTATAACTGCTCAATTATTTGCGTATAAGTTATGTATTGAATGTATTGAAGAAGACCAAAAAATAGTAGTCAAAATGTCTACGCGGTTTTATATTCAATGTTCAATTAATAAATAATCTATTTTTGCTTTTTTACACCTATATCTGCATTGGCTCATAACAGCTTTCAAAATTGTAATATTTAACACTAAAATCGTGACTTAGTTAGTTTTGACCAATCTAATAATTTTTCTGTTCCAATTTATTTGAATTTGTACGTGGAGCTTTTGTAACTCTTCATAAATAATCATAATTAATTACAAATAATTTTACTTTTATGGTGATAACCCCCTTCCTCGTAAAAAAACTAGATGGGGTTAACTTAGACCCACAGTTCTAGTGTTAATAACAATATATATATTTATATTTTTTTAAATATATCTTCTAGGTATTTACCTGTACTTGTACAATTGTTTATTAAATTTTTAGTAGGTACTACATCTGGTTTTAAACGTACTCTTCTTGTAGTGTCGCTAAAATCTTCTGATTTAAAATGGATATCGCAAATTGCACTGTATTTGTTAGGTATAAATTTTTTCCGTCCGGTTGCTTCAATCCATTTAGCTGCTATGCTTTCTACTTGCGGAAAACTGAAATGTATTATATTGAGTGTGAACATATTGTATGTTTATTTGGCAACTTAAATTCTATATTTAATCTAAATTTTATCTAAATACGATACATACACAATATTTATATTACCATGATCTTCATGTTTATGTACAAATATAAGGTATGAATCACAGACTAAATATAACGGTACTTCTAGGATTATATTTCAAGACATCTCTTCTCTGAAGAAAATTTTATTCGATATGGTAATTATATATGGCTCAGCCGGTTGCATTTCAAAAATCAATGAAATTAGGTTTATTTGATGTGTTTTTGTATAAAACAAAAGATCTGGCAGAAAAAAAGCGTTGCCCGCAAATCAAGATATTAATTATTAAAGTTGATGACTATTTAAGTTATGAAATCTCTCTTATCGATTAAATATAATAAACTATACGTATGCTGTCATGTTTGCTTGGTAACAATGATAATTTAATGATAAATAATTTTTTGCTTTAATTAATCAAAAACCAATTTTTTTATATAATTTAAATTATAGCAGAGAATAATTTATGATTCAAAAGTTTCAAAATATGGGCAGCTAAACTATATAATTACCCTTGATATAATATAGTATATGATACGTACATATAAATATATTTTGAGTAAAAACTTTCCTTGGAGATATTTTGAAATGTAGCCTATGTCATTAAAATTACATAATCTATACACATTTTTATCTATCATTAATCAAAACTTATTTTTTCTTAAATTTACCTAAACACATGAATCTTGTCTTTTCTTTTATTCCGATTTGGACAATTAAGTACCTCACAATGTTTCGTCATATTTTTTTAAATTGTCGCGATATAATCACGATAAAAATATATTTATGTACACATATAAGAAATGCTTTTCATTTTTTGTTGATCCTTCCAGTTAGAGTTTTGGAAGAGCTTTCTACCACACCTATTGTCAGAGCAGATCTCTTGCTTAATATTATTATCTCTCTAATGTTCTATTTCGTACAATTCGCATATTTTTTCAATTCTTGATGCAAAGTCTGTATGTAAAAGCAAGAATAATCTTCCTTCAAATGGAAATGTGTCTTCAACCAGACTTATAATTATGACCGTTGTTTCAACGTAAAACTTCAGTATTTATTTAGAATATCTCCTCATCCCAAATCTTAGTAAAAATGAACTTATTCAACGCGAAACGAAAGAACTCAGCAGAAAAATGCGGCAGTCTGTCTTGTAAAACAAATTATCAAGTATCAAAATTCGAAATTTTAAAGGTTAAAATATCTGTCAAACTCGATACAGATCAAAACATGCTTTGATTACATGCGCACGCGCATTGCGCTGTGAGTCAGTACCAACTACCAAGTGCATAAACAGGCTATACATCTAGTGACTTTAACTACAAATAAGTTGGATATGCTTGAAGCACAGTATGAAGTAAGCAATAAGCACTACTGTATTCTTGTTAGTTTATGATAGAGTTTAGTGGTTTAGTGAGGTTTCTAATCTAACACGTAGAGAACGTGGAGAAGGTACACAATAATATACAAATTGTTAAAATCATCTGGTATAATGTAAATATAATGAAAATAAAATAATACGAAGAACAAAACATTAATATTTCTAAAAAAGATATTTTAATTTATTGCAAAAATATCCTAATCATAGATATATTAAGTAGACATAAATGCTTGGTAATATTCTAATGGTAATTAATTTAGTATAATGTCTAATTTATAATGTTTAATGTATAAATTTAATCTTTATCTTATAATTATGAAAATATTAAAACGAATGATAATTATCCGAAATCTAATTGTTGATTTGTTTCTTCCCTTCTTCCTTCAGGGATTACCTAACCTAACCAGGTTCTCTTCATAACAAGGACCTCTCAGTTTTGGATCAAAATGACAGCTATAAAAGTGCATGGTGGTATCGATATTTTAAGACTGCCGGTAAACGAGGAGGAACATATTTGTCCTCCATGGCATATCAAGTACACTCAGTCTCATATACTCCATTCTAAATGTTCCAAAAGCGAGGATGGCTGTGGTACCAACGACACAAATGCCTGTCAATTTTGCGTGTATGTTGCTCGTTAATCGTTATCTTAAAAATATTATAACATCAGAATTCTTAGAAATGCAATTCTTATCCTTACAGATATAGTAATGCATTAGAATTGCCACATATGCCAGATATGGTGTTTCCCAATAATGTACTATCTCTGAAGCATGAAGATGGAGCATTGCTGCAATTTAATGCTTTAGATGCTTTAAGATATGTTTCTAATGGAAAGATTAATGTGCAGCTTGCTTATGCAGAAGCATGGAAAGAATCAAGGTATATATAATATAATTCTAAACTTAATAGCTTGTATCCAGATGCGTTTTTATCGATGAAAGCATGCTTTTATTTCTGATATTCTATAATATGCGTTAAGTATATAGTATATTAGCGCGTTAATATCATTGTATGTGTGTTTTGAATACATGCCAATATGTTTATGCAACAACTGTTGTTATAAATAATTTTAATTCATGTGTATATCAACAGATCAGAAAGTAGTGAATATTTAGAGGAAAAGATTAAACCTTTTGATTGGACATTTACTACTAATTATACTGGTACAATATCTGGCTTCAAAGTCGAAGAAACAAATGAGAGAATTGATATAGATAAATTAAGACAGAAGGATAAGATTATGTTTTATCATGATTTAACATTGTTTGAAGACGAACTTCATGATAATGGCATTGCTGTTAGTTCAGTCAAAATTGTAAGTTATCTCACATACTTTTGATAACATGCAGCAAAGTTAATTCTCTTAATTTTTTTGTATAGAGAGTCATGCCTACCAGTTTTTTTATATTATTACGGTATTTTCTTAGAATCGATAATGTAATGCTAAGAATAAATGATACACGTATTTACCACGAATTTGGGAAAAATTATTTATTGCGTGAGTTTACATCACGAGAAGCTAAAGTTCGAGATATCCGTGTAAGTAATGCAGCATAATATTATATTCTGTATCGAATTTTAAACGAAGATTAAGAGCATTTATTTGTTTAGTACATTAAAGACATATAAAAATGTAAGATGTCATATATGTTGTTATTCTATTTAATTAACATAGAATTGATAATAATTAAAGAATACTTTTCAGCAAGGACACAGTGTAAGGACATAGTAGATCATTATAGCCTTGTTGTTTGTCAATGTTAAACAAAGATGAAATAATTTACTGTGTTACATTGTGAATAGAGATGTGTGAACTATTTGAATGCGAATCAAATCAAATAAAATTCGATTCAAATTTGAATCACTGATTCGAACATAAATTATTCGAAAATTTCGAATCTATGACCGACATTGATAGTTGATTTCTTATTTTATGACCCTCTTACGTAATGTCTTAAGGTGCTATAATGCTGCTCTCTTATTAGTTCATTACATCTTAAGACTGAACTTAAGACACTCTCAAATATAGAATCAGCTATGAATATCGGCTTGAAATATTTAAATATAAGAATCAAATCACATTTTTTAATTATATATATATATATATAATTAATATATGTGATTTTGACCAATAAAATTATAAATATTCTAGTGAATTTGCTACTTTTGTAATTTTCATTTCATTTCAAGATACATAATTAACTCCTAGATTCAATTCGGATTAAACAAAAATTAGATTTAATTCAGAGTCAAAAAACTTTGATTCGCATATCTCTAACTGTCTATGTTGCTGAAAAATGCTTATGGTCTGCAATTTTGACAAATGTGTGGATGATAGGAATACTAAAATGTATTACTTTCTCATAAGGTTTCCCCGGCACTTTTCTTGGAACCAAGTACGATAGCACCTCATTTGCCATTAATTGGAAGTCGATACGATAAGCTTATGGTACCTGAAAAAGAAGAAGTTAAATTAAATGAAGATACAGCTGCACAAAATAAGATTATGACTGAAACAAAATTAGTACAGTCTGATGAACATACAGCAGACAGTTCTATTACTTAAATTTGTGTTAAGAGTTTGATGTTATACGACGTTATTTTTTCGATTGATGTAAAAAAATAATTCATTGTATACATAGATCATTGATTCTTGCTTCATCATTTGAATAAATATGACATTAAAAATTGAAAATAATGAAATAATTATACTGTTTCTCAAATCAATATTAAGAATTTAAAATTGATCGTGCTTGTCAATTTAGTATTATGTGCTTTTTTTCATTTGATTTACAGTAAAAATTTTCCAAGTAAAACTTAATTTGTTTAACAATATTTTTTCATGAATAAAACTATATATACCAGTAATGAGAAGAACGATCTCTGACACAATCTTGGAATAACCTTGATAAAAATTACATTTAAATAAAAATAAAATAAGGACAAGCGTAATGAAATTAAAAATATAGCTTATACTTCTATTTTAAAATAAATTTTAACAAATATAATAGTACAGAAAAATTATTTTATAATACAATATCAATATTTAAACAAAACATTGCGACTATTTTTATTATTTAATTTCATAAGATGCATTAAAATATAATTATGTTTTACTTTTTTGTTTCTTTTTTATTTAAGTATTCGTCGTATTAAAATCTCAATTTTAGCCTGAAACTATAATACATAAACAATTTTTTTTTACCATCTTAAAATTTATTGTCGAAAAAATAATGTCTTAACTAAAGTTGAATAAAAAGAAAACTAAAGTCGGATAAAGATCTCCCCATTGTTCCCTTTTCTTCGGCTTGACCTTGAAAAGATCAAATCTATTGCACATCAGAAAATCCTTTGTGTTTCATCTTGCTAATTCGAATTAGCGGGAAGTCCCTCATCAATACAATATTTCTCTATTAAGAACTATGTAAAAACATTTACACATTTCATATAATAAATATATTAATATAATAAAATAAATCATTCAATAAATCAATAGGCCTTGGATTAAAAGGATATTTGTCTGGAGAATAAATGTTGAAGAGAGTACGGCTGGGCCTTGGTCTCTTTGGTAAGACTTTGATTAGATTCCAGGCGAAGGGCTTTGGCCCGACGTATTCCGCCATAAACACCATCGTGACCTCAGTCCTCTTCCCCACCGACCAAGTAGAAAATAAATCTCAAAGGGAATAGGAGCTAAGGAAGGAGAGATCGAGAGGGAGTTGACCGATCGTGGCTTTCGGGGTGGGCCGTCTTCCACCGTACGATGGTGTTTATTCGCGGGCGCAAAAAACTTGGTTGAATTCCATCGCACGGGTCGACGGCGGGGAGGCGGGGGAGGCGAGAGGAGAGGAAGACGAGAGGAGGAAGGAGAGAAGGCGAGGCAAGCGGCAGCGTGAGGAAGAGGAGGCTGGAGGGAGAAGAAGGAGGAAGAAACGCAACAAGAGCAAGAAGCAAGGAGGTCGTCGACGACAGCAATCTCTCGTGAGTAGGCTTATCCCATTGCCTCCGTCCCACCTTATAGCGCTCTCACACGCTACCAGCGGGTGCGTAGGTGTTTCCGGCCGGCTGAAGAAGCCGTCTGCGCCCGTCGATCCAGAAGAGGACGGTCGAAGCGGGATAGAGAGACGAGAAGAAAGAAAGAGAAGAGGAGAACGAAGAGGAAAAGAGATGGAGTGATGACGATATGTGGTAGCGAGAGAATGGAAGAGCATAGAGGAGGAGGGTCTCTGAGGGAGCGAAGAAAAGAGAGAGAAAGAGAAGGATAATGAGAGGAGGGGAGGCAGAGAGAGAGAGAGAGAGAGAGAGAGAGAGAGAGAGAGAGCTCTGGCTAAGAGATAGAGAACACTCGGCCGGAAGCAGTTACTCGCGCGATGCAACGAAAATATCAGGGCGTCCGTTTCGCAATAGGTCTGCCCGCGTCCGCCCGGAGTTTAATATAGAACACTCGCGGCCGGCTTCGTCGCGAAAACATCACGCTGACGTCGACCGTACGCGAGTTTCTTCTCTCTCTCTCTCTCTCTCTCTCTCTCTCTCTCTCTCTCTCTCTCTCGCTCCCCAGTTCTCTACTTCGTTCGCCCGAGAAAAACGTCTCCTTCTTTCCGCTCGGCCCGTCGCGGCCGCTGGCTCTCCCGGCCTCTTCTTCTTCTTCTTCTTCCTCCCTTCGGTTGGACGGACCCGAAGCGCGGGACCCCTAAAATTAGGCTCATGTCCACTCGCTCAGCGTGCCGTCGCTCCACCGTCGCCGCGGATGACATCCGCGCCGGAGAGTCGGACTCGTCGAAGGTCTTTGTCCGTGACAGTGGTGTGTGCTCACGGTGGCACGCAGCGACCTTTGAATAGTAAGAACAAGGTGCGCGGCATCAGCGGTGGCGACGAGGGGGACGAGGGTTCCGTCACATTCCCTTCCGTTCTCCAACCCCGATATTGCAAAATGGAAACGACTGCCATAGGAATGCGGGATCTTATCCATCTTATCGCTGCGATTCGCGGAGGAGCGTCACGCTATTTCGCGATTCTTTCATCTCCACGCGAAACGAGAACGGCCTAAGCGTCGTTTCGCGCGGCGACTCGAAAGCGAAAGGAAACGAAATCTTATAACGATTCTCGGATATTATTTCGATATTTCGACATCGATGTTATTTGACCGTTGACGACTCACTTAGGAGGGTCGAAAGAATGAAAACGTTATGTCACTTCGCGGACTCCTATTTCGATACCTTGAAACCAGATCGATGTCATCCTGCAATTTAGCAGTTGAAGGATGAAAACGTAATATATGTACATGTCTGATATAACATTCATTCATTCAGCCGTTTCCAGGTCACGGAATAATATCGCCACAATTTAAATCTTTCGTGTCAAGTTCCCTACACAATATTTTTAAAATAATCCTTTTTTTATTGTTTGTTTTTTTTTTCAACATGCTGAATATTTATTTCGATTTGAGTGCAGAAAAGGCAAAAAATAAAGCTACATAAAGCGAATGTAACATTTTTTTCAGGCTCAAAACGTGTTTCAATCGCGTTTTTACAATAATTTCTCTCCTCCGCTTTTTTCCTTCCTTCCAAATACATAGCTCGGTATTCATAATCGGTTCTTATATTTTAGACCATCTCAAGTGAGATCTCTTAAGATAGCACGAACGAATTACAAAGCCGTTTAAGACATTACTTAAGATGGTCTTGGAATAAGGACTGATTATGAATACCGGCCATAGATCTCTCTTTCCATATGCGGAAAATGTGTGTGGTATATTATGTATATGGGGCGACTAGAAAGAACAGATTTATTGACAATCGCGCGACGACACCCACGCTTTATCCGAGCTCGTCAATTGGGAGCGTGTAGGAGGAGAGGGAAAAGGGGAAGGGGGATCCGCCCGTATGATTTTCACAGTATCGTGCTTTAAACGCGGAAATCCATTGTCGACGTCCCTCGTGATGCCCCGTGATGTCTTTTGACATGCTTAACGAGTCGCTAAGAGAGGACAATCTTCCGTTGTCGCTTCGTTCGAGCGTGGAGGAAGGGATAAGTAACAACACTGGACGAGGACGAGGGTCGAAGAGGGGAAGAAGGAGGGGGAGGTGGAGAAAGAGGACGAGGCGTGGAGGAGGGGGAGATGAAAGAGGGAGGTCTGGTACTGGCTCTTCGAGACTTTGTGGAAGACAGCGGTGGTGGACGGGTGGAGGCGAGGAAGGAATGCCACTTCCGGTCACATGACACCACTGGACCAGCCGGCCACTTTGCTCTCTTCTTATTTTTGGCTCATCACGCGCGTCCTTTTCCTCCCTTACGGCCTCTCTATCTGTCTCCTTCTACTTCTACCTCTTCTCGATTAACGCGCGGCAC
>NW_017305536.1:3886859-3890813 GCF_001594115.1 Trachymyrmex septentrionalis | reverse complement strand
CACGCGCGTCCTTTTCCTCCCTTACGGCCTCTCTATCTGTCTCCTTCTTCTTCTACCTCTTCTCGATTAACGCGCGGCATCACAAATCGGTCACGAAACGAGAGAAACAGACGCCGGACGGACGGGCGGCCGGCTGTTTTTCGACTTTCGTTAACGAATTCGCCGTTGCCCGGCGGGGTCTCCGGTCGATAATTTCGAAAGCAGGATGCACCTGCGATCCTGCGAACCATCGGCCGAGGAATATCGTTAGATAATACTTCATTGCAGATGTTGACATCGATACTGTATCAATTTCTGCGAAATAATGTTGTCGATGAGCAACATAATAAAAGAACAATTAAGGGAGCATAATGGGAGATCGCCGGGCCTTACCTTCTAATTAGTCTCGCGTCGATTACTTACACGTAAACGTTAACGTTGAAAATGACAATTTCGTCGAAATTACATATTAGATGCACCGAGAAAAAAAAAGATTGTTTATTTCACTAAATCAATTTAGTTCATCTTTGTCTCGTTCATTGAAGAAAATACATTTCCCCGTTGAAAGAAATAAGGACGAACTAAATTAATGGCTTGGTTAAACGAACAATTTTTTCTATCCCGACTTGGCTGACGAATAAAACGAAATATTATTTTGTTAAGATATATATCTCTCACGCAAAATGGCGATTTATTTCGAGATCGTTACGTATGCATTAGCATTACCTAGAATTAATTACGCCCCATATGGCGCAAGACGTATCACAATCCCGCCGTTAACACCTCGCGCACCTAATACCGCTCTATCTCGATTTTATCCCTCGAGCTTGAGAGACTCGGCGGCTGCAATGAACGTTACGGCAGAACTGCATTGCGCCCGTCGGCCTAACGGGCTTACATCCGCTCGCTTCCCTCGCTGCGCGCCATGGTGCATTCAATTGCCCGCTAATGACGATCTGGGACCTCTCGGTAATGATCGCCTTGTCGATCGGCCTGCAAAGCAAACAGAGCAGAAGCGAACTCTCGGCTTCTTGGCGATGGCGACGTCGACAACGAGCTGCGGAAGGATACTCCTCGGACAAGATCGACCTCCTCTCCCCCCCCCCAAAAAAAAAGAAACGGAATGGAATATTCAATGGTAGAGCCAGATAGTGAATTTTTGTTCTCGTCTATATCCGTACTGGATTCGACTGTTCCGTAAAACGTGGTAAGCAATGAAAATCTCGGAATCTCACGATAAAATTCAACTTCCTTAACAGCTAAGTCTTCCAAAGTAATAAAAGTTTTTGACATCGCAATTAGCGCTTAATATAAGTGTGCTGTGCTCTCATTAGCGTCTCAATTTCTTCCGTTTGTTGTATTTTTAACAGCGATCGATGGTTTTTTTTTAAACCGCCTCAAGGAAAAATAAATTTAATTGAAACAGCATTAATGGAAAATGCATTCAGATCTTCGAAGTCGAAATTATTATGCCTTACTTATCCATTTACAGAATTACTTTCTCCTGAAAACCTGACGATATACTTTATCGGACTTTTATTCTAATATTGCAATTATATGCTTCGAGTAAGAATGCAGACACAGCTTAAGATAAAGGAATGTCGAATTGTTGGGATGGTTAAACACGTTTTGCAAAGAGATCTCTCAGCAAACGTGCTGAATATATAAACACACAAGATGTACATATCTATGCATGATATATATATGTATATATATATATGTATATATATATTTACAAGACATATACAGATCGTATAGACTTATTATTAATAAAAACTTCTTTTCTTTCGCTTGGCGAGACACACCCGCATACACATACACGCACGTATGCCCACGTACACATATACACACGCACTCGCGTTCCATTCACGCCTTCATGTCCTTTCGCGCGTTCGCTGGTCGATCGGTGTGCAATCGCATTGTCCTCGGGCGAACGTCCACGTTCAGTTTCGCGATTTCGATTCTGAGTATAAATTCCGCCGATCTCGCGATCGACGTCGAAAGAAAATGTAAAATAAAATGAAAAAAAAAAAAAAAAAAAAAACCTATCGTTATACAACTGGCGTACGTGAATCTCAATTCTGGTTCCATTCGGAAGTAAATCGAATTAGAACCAGAAAGACACGAGGAATCAATTAAACCACGGTCGAGGCCGGTGATTTAAGAGATTCCAAGTAAATCCGTCCGAAGACCAGATGTTGTTCTGCGTTTCTTGGACTGGAAAAAAATCATTTCCGTCAATTTTCTCACTTCGAACGAGGAAATGCTCTTTGGAACGGTCGGGAAGACCGACGAACGTTGAAGACTCAGGAATCGCGAAAGGACGAAGGCCAAAATCGCCTCGACATTATCCGGCTCGATGTTCTCTCCCGTCATATTGTCCGTTCGCATTCATCTTACGTTAGAAACTTCGATACGCTTTTTCGCACCGTCTAGACGTTCTCGCACTGACGCCATAACGCTCTTTTCGTGCTGCCTCGCTCTTCTTATTCCCGTTGTCTCAGTGCCCGCCCTTCGCAAGAAGGGTGAGGCGAGCCATCGAGAAATAGGAAGAAAGAGAGAGAGAGAGAGAGAGAGAAAAAAAATGCTGAGCTTATTCCGATTATACTCCGAGCAATTTCTTCTCGAACGCGCGTGCGATGACAGATTGCTTGAATCGCGACACGTTTCCCCGCATACCTCATTCGCAATGCTCATTTCGCCTCTCGTCTCGTCTTCATTCGCACGCGACTATTTCGCCCATACGATCGACCCAGTTATACCCGAGCATTCGCTCACACACAATCATCTGCCCACGCCTCGCGCTGAAATGCTAAAATCGAGTCGCGCGACTCCGTTCTGATCAATCGGCTTCCAATCCGCCGCGAAGATACTCGCGCCGAGGAATATCGCTGAAAGGAAAAAAGAAAAAAAAAAAAAATCTAGCCGTCGAATTACTTCTGGAACAAATTGACGGGCGATTTTTAATGAAGAATAATTGCGGGCGCGCGTTATCAGCGCTTAACATTAGAACCATATTGCCATGTCCCTGAGAGGGATGTCCGTCATCCCTCGATTACACAATCGATTGCTTTGAATCGGCGAGAACGCAAAAACCTGCAACACGTCGAAGTGATCCGATGTGCGGAAGTGCAAAATTTCCGTCGAAATTCTCGTACTTCTGCACATGCGCGTACACGCGTAAATAACATAATAAATCATAAAACTTAATGGTGGTTCTAGTGTTAAATCGCGCACCGTTAAGTCGCACCCGGTGCCCCTCGACAGAGAGAGTGAGAAAAAAAGATAGGCAGAGAGGGGGGGGGAAAAAAAAGTGAATTTCGCCATTTTCCGCGACTGGCGAGAAAAGCGAGTTGCGAGTTCGTCTGCAACGCGTTACCGATCTTAAGTCCCTATTTATAGCTAACGAAATCACCGGGGGACGGCATGGGGTTTAGGAGCGAGGGGGAGGGGAGGGGGGGAGGGGAGGGAGCTTCCTCTTTCTCGTGACTTCATTTTCACGCGTGCGTGCCGCGAAGTCCGATCTCAAATGACAAACGCTAACGCGAGAAAAGGACGCTCGCAGGACTAGATAATACTGGAGAGAACATTAACGAAATGGAAAAGGCGATCTGCGCGGATTTCCGCTATTTTCTGACCTCCTCTTCCCCCTTTCTCGCTTGTACGATCATTGATGTAACTTGACTTTATCAATATGGCTTCCCCGCAATACGTTTTTAACGCCATTACTTAAATCATGTCGTATGAATTCAAAAATTAGCGCTTCAAATTCTGTTCCTATCTCTCTTCTTCTCTTTCCCCCCCCCCCCCTCTCTCTCTCTCTCTCTCTCTCTCTCTTTCTTCACCTGATCTCTGTCTCTTTTATCATCAAAAAAAAACTTTCGGTCATGCTAGTGGGCTTCAACTCAGCGGCCACAATTGGTCCATGCGCTCACGTCACTGGTGCAATTTGCTTTCGTTTCTCCCCTCCCCCCC
>NW_017305536.1:3875879-3886047 GCF_001594115.1 Trachymyrmex septentrionalis | reverse complement strand
CCCCCCCCCCACCCCTACACATCCCCCACGTCCGATATGTCCATCAGGGCGGGGCCCTATGTTTTTCAAAATTTCCTGATCTTCCGATCACTGAGGAAACACGCGGCGTTTCTTCCACGTGCGTGGACAGGTTGGACCGCGCTCAAAGCTCCGGCGTGACCGGATCCAGCAGCCTCTTCTCCGGGTCCCTCGAGTCTCCAATATCGCTGGTGATGGGGTGATGCCTGCTACCGGTCGCGTTCGGATTACACCGGCAGCCTTGTGCGGCGTGACGCGCGTAACAAGCCTCGCAGAGGGTAACGCAACCCCGAAGAGGCCAGTAGCACAATAGGCAGGGCATCACCAGGGACAGGGCGCCCAGGCAGGCCCATCTGGATGCCGTGCGGTTGCCGGTGCAGGAGCACGGCTCGTCCGCGCAACTCGTCGCGGCCTCGCCGTTGACGCTGCTATCGACGCCACCGCCGCTGCCGCTGTCGACGCAGTGATAGAAGAGACCCTTGACGCAACACAGGCACGATGCGTAGTCCAGGACGGTCTCCGCCGAGCAGAGACACGTATTGTCACAGAGCCACTTACTAGGGAGCGGGGGTGGTTCCCGGCACGACTCACATCGGCATCTACCGCAAAAATCGCATATGATCGATAGACCAGCCGGATCGTAGGTCCTCGTGCCAAGCGCGTTGGCCGGTTCCTTGGTAAAGGAGACCGGCTGCTTCGTGACGGCATTCGCTGCCGCCGTGTTCGTCGACGTGGCGACGGGAGGAGAGCCGCTGGTTGCCGAACCGCTGAAACCGCGTAGACTCTGATTCCTCGCACGACCCCGTCCCCGATGCGTCGGCACCACCGTGGAATCATCGTGACCTCTGTGGTGATGATGGTGGTGGTGGTGGTGGTGGTGGTGGTGATGATGATGATGCCTCCTCTCGTTCTTCGGACAGTCGCCGGCCGTCGGCTTGCTATCGGCATCGAGGCGTCGTTCCTGACTGCAACGCGAGTTCTTGAACGGCGTCTCGACGTACTCGTTGATGGTCCTCTCGCCATCCGGTCGTGGCGTGGCGAGGCTCACCTCGCCGATCGGACTCCGGGGCGACGTTGCGATCGTCGTAATCGTCGTGTCCGTGGACGAGGGTGACAGCAGACTCCTGGAATTCGCGTCGCTCGGTGACGTCTCTACGTTCTGCGGGCGACGCAGGGACGGCCTGCTACGGAAGGAACTCGATAACGGCGTCAGAGGCATGGTGAGAGGCGCGACGCGGAGCGACGTCGGAGACCCGGGTACCGATTGCGACGCCGGTGGTGGCGGTGGCGGTGGCGGTGGCGGCACGGACGGCATCGTCGTCATGTGCACGAGCGGCAACCGCGGTGGCGGAAACGGCCGACTGTGATCATGTACGCGCGTCTCGATATGAACGAGACGCGAGTCCGCGTCTTCGCCGGCGCCACCGCCGATACAGTCGTCGTTGCCGTCCCCGGTAATGTTCGTTCGCGAGGTGGGAGGCCGCGTGAGCGGCGATATCGCATCGTTACGCGACATCGGCCGACCGCTCAATTCAAATCGTCCTGCTGCACCTGGACCTTGCGTCGCTGACGTCTGAAGATGACGTCGGTGCTGTTGATCCTGACACTGTTGCCAATGCTCCACCTTCTTCGTCGCCTCCAACTCCTTCCTCTCCTCGACCCGACGATGCTCGAGACGGATACCAGCTGCGCCAGCTGGTCCTCGATCCGCTGCGGAGAACGATCCTCCTCGTGTGTTTGTTGCCGTTGTTGCTGCTGCTGTTGCTGTTGCTGTTGCTGCTGACAACGACGCTGCGGCACGACCCGACCAAACCGGTGCCGTCCGCTCGCTAGCCCATCGTTCGACGGACGTCGACGATGTATCTGGAACCGATGGACGCTGACTTGACGTTGGGGTAAGTGTCGCCTCGGTAGTCCGCACTGCCCAGCCCGCGCGAGGTGGTGACACTCTCGACGAGAGCGTTCCATTAGCGAGGATGGGGCTCGGTAATGCTCCGCGTCCGCTTCCTCTCGCCCTCGCGACACGCGCTTCATCCCCACCTGAAAACATCATAATCGAAACGTCGTGTTATACACTCAATTAGAGGGTACATCAGGTACAACTATCTATATACTTGATACACTGCATATTTTCATTGATATTTTTTTCTTAAAATACTTGCTCAAGTTTTTTTTAGCAAGTAGTTTTATAAAGTGTTGAATTTTTTTATTTAACTGAATATCTTCCTTGTATAAATTAAAGAAAATTATTGCCTAAAATAAATGATCTTTCTAAAATAGCGCGCGAGTATCCTTTTAAAACAATATTCCTATAATGCAGTATCTTCCTAAGGTTCCTTTACCTTTCAGGAGATATGATTAATATTTCGAAATAATAAAATCATGAAAAATCAGATTGTTCTAAATCACTTAAAAAGTTTCATAAAAATTTTAACAACGACTTATCATCTGGATCGAAATATTGATAAAAATCTAAATTTTTTAAAAGTACTTAAATATTAAAGCTGCATTGCAATGTAAAAATTAATTATCTTGTAAAATAATTATTCGTTTCAAATTTTTATAATCAATGAATCTCAATGAAACGTTGCATAAATTATTTTGAATGTTTAAAATAATCTTATAAAAACATTTAGATTGTTATCATTTTTTAAATTTTAGTTTATAGCACTAAAGCTAACACAATAAATGAATAAATACTGTAAAAGTGATTTGTTCGATAAAAATAAAATGTTATAATAAACACAACTTTCGTATATCGATCGTATCCTCTTAAACGAGAGATGATGCTAGAATCTCCATTGCCAAGAGAAGATGTTGGTGAAGTTGGACTCAAGTTTTGAAAAATCAAAGAAATCGAAATGGCCAAGCGACGAGGTATGGCGAGGCGTCGGGTCAGCACCTACGCGGTCACGAAGAGAGGTTCGGTTTCTACGTGGGCGAGCATGGTACGAGTGGGCCGTGGAGTTCTCGATTCGGTGGTCACCAACCCACTCGCGGTTCGCCCACGGTGTGGAAGAACCGGGAGAGTCTCATTCGAGCGCGACCGATCGCGCGTCCTCGACGGCGCGCTTTTACCTCAACTAAAGCCGCGCTTGGGATTTTCGAGTCTTACGCACTCTCGGTGAATGAAAAACGGAATGCGAATCGACCAACGACGTTAAGTGGTCACGTTATAATTTCATTTATAACATAAGAAAGGATTTGCTCCGCGGTCTGATTAACTTTTTACAATCGATCAGATTTATTGTACGACGTGAGAATGAAGAGATAAAAAAAAAATGAGAGAATCGGAATTGAGCGTTGAGAGATGAGGAAATTCTGGAGGATCGAGAGTGGGTGGAGACTGAGAAAGAGAGCCGAGCGTTACTTTTCGAGAGCAGGCTCTTGAACGTTCTACTCCT
Organism: Trachymyrmex septentrionalis; assembly: GCF_001594115.1. Classification (NCBI taxonomy): domain Eukaryota; kingdom Metazoa; phylum Arthropoda; class Insecta; order Hymenoptera; family Formicidae; genus Trachymyrmex; species Trachymyrmex septentrionalis. The sequence goes on along the minus strand of NW_017305536.1, from coordinate 3,882,625 downwards.
CTACGAGAGCCACTCCCGAGTTACGCGCAAACCTGCATTCGGAATCGTGTTGTTGCATCGATTACGCACACATGCACCTTCGCGCGTGCACGTCGCTCGCTCATTCACCTGAGCTAAACGGCGATCGGCGGCGGTGGTCGCCGAGGAATGGCGCAGAATTAGATTCTGCGACTGTAAACGTGAACGAGTGCGTTCTCTCAGTGCGTTCGGGCTTTCGAGGCGCGCCCGATTATTACGCGCGTTCCGAGAATCGTGCGTATATCGAGATCATTAATCGTGGGACGCTCCGCGAGTTTCCTCCGGCTTCGTTTTATCAGTCGCTCCACTTCGTCGTTTCCCCTGGTTTTGCAGCGCGCTCCGATTCACGGCGGTTCGACGAGACTGTATCAATCTCCTGCGCGAAAATCTCCAAAACGCCCGCGTTCCGTTATCTCTCAAATCGGAATTAACGTTCTATTTATGCTACCTCGTGACACGTTTTACGAAATGTAGATATTCGAAAGTATCTACACCTTGACCGCCTTGCAAGGACCCAGTAATTTTATCCAATGGGCGTTCTGAGAGCACTCTTAGGACGTAAAACGTTTCATCTTTAGGATGTCTCTTGGGCACGTATTGAATTATTAAATGGATTCCGATAAGAAATATTCCCAGAAAATAATAGAAATGTAGGAAATAATTGAACAATTCGACTGGAATTTATTTCAAATAATTTCATAAAATGTACTTTGGAGATCTGTGCTGTATAGGAATCTATATAGATTAATAAATACTCTAAAAAAATTGAAGAAGATTGTTCCTTACACAAATCTATAAAACAAATCAATAAAACGAAAACTTTATATAATATGTTTCGAAGCCCCTAGTTTTAAAGGCACAAAGTGTTGAAGTTAGTAAAGGAAAAATTGTTTATCCAAAAATTTCAAAAATAACTTTGATTATTTCGATGAAACTTTGTACGATTTTTATCAAAATAACTCGAATGGTTTTCAAAATCTTCCCTTTGACATTCTCCTTGTATTTTTAAGTCCAAGCCATTTTGGACATATATAGTCGTATGAAGTTTTTGTTTTGAACTTGTGTGTGGAATCACGTCTTAAAATCTTTCATGCCCATTCCTACCAATGTATTGTAGATTAGCTTTGGTTCAACTAACTCTTCATCTTTTTCTAGGTCTAGAAAAAGATAAAGAGTTAGATGAACCGAAAATCAAATTCAACTGCTTTGATAGAAACGAGTATCAATCAGTAGCCTTCCTTGTATGTACATCCCTCGTAAATAATCGTGGACAAAAATCCTCGCTCAATTACAATACTATTACATAAATACCTCGTTACAAGCATCGTATTTCGAAATCGTCGTGGACGCTTCATTAACGCGTTGAAAATTCGACTTACGCCAATCGCGAGACGAGCAGCCACTCGAGCGCTAGACGACGCCAGCGGCGGTTCTCGCTCGTCGTCGCGGCGGAGCGGAGCGGCGTCGAGCGATCGCGGCAAGAAACAGGCGGGCCATTCAGAAAGGGTGCGCTCAGAGTGGAATGCACGGGCCGGCTATCGTCGACCGACTGCCATAGGTCAAAGCTTTTAACCGCTCCGCGCCAACCGTCCGCGCCGCGCAGATAAGACGAGCGTTTCGCGAGCGAACGCGAGAGCGGCCGGTGCGCCTCGACTGGTTCTGGTTGGCCCCCCCCCGACGTTCCCCTCCCGGCTTGATTATAATTTTGCTGGCTGTTACGATTTTGCTGAATCTAGCGTTCGTAGCGAAAACGCATCTTGGTTGATCTGCGCCGACTAACAGATCGTGTGGACGGAATTGACGATTCAACGTCCCGCGCGGCGAAAGAAATACGAATTAAAAAAAAAAAGGAGTCAGCTGTCAGGTATAAGAGAAGTCGCACAATATTTTATTCGTAAAGCGCGATTCGTAAATTTATAAATTCTCGAATTTATTTTCTTGCAGGAATGCAGTTTAACTTGTGTGCGATTTATTTCTGGTCTTATACTATTATAGTTTCTATCAATGTAGTTTAATTTTAATTCTCTGTTCAACTAGCTCTTCATCCTTTTCTAGATCCAAGAATTAGAAAAAGATGAAGTGTAAGTTGAATCGAGATTAATTAAGAGTTAATTTACATTGAAACGCGCACCAGTCTTATCCCCGCTTCTGCCAATGTAATTTAATTTTAATCACGATACAACTAGCTCTTCATTCTTTTCCCGGAGTCTAAGAATTAGAAACGAACATTATTTATGCCACAGCTATTTGTCATTTTATATTTGTAACTCTTTAAAACGTTCTATCGATTTTAAAAGCGGGTCTCACGATCAATCAGAATTCTCTCTCGATTCGTAAAGATAGGCGAATTATTTTTCGTCGCAGATACATCGTTGATCGATCGATCGTCTTCGCGGATTTTCCTGGTAACGATTAAATGAATCGATCATGAACCGCGCGAAACAAAAGAAGTTCGTAGAAAATTTCTGATAAATTAATTGATGACAACACGATGATTATGCAATACAACATCCGCGTGCTGCACGTTTATCGAATTACTAATAAACATTGTATTACGTTGCATGCAAAAAAACCGAGGAATAATATTGCTTCTCGAGTTTCATAGATCCAACAAGTTCGATTAATCTTTGAGTAATCGTTTTGAGATATACAACGAATGTTCGTATAATTTTATATATTTGTGGGAATTTAAAAAAAAAATTAATGTATAGTTCTGAAAAAAGGAGTTAATTAAAAAATAAATCGCGTTAAATGTGGAAATAATTGGACGGACATGCGGGAATGTTATTCGTAAATCAATGTATATATTCATGGAGCTAAGCTTTTTTTCTAATTTTAAATCGAACAAACGAAGCAAAACTGGCAAAAAGCATGATATTATGTGAATGTACGCGCACGAGTTAGCACCGTCGAGCGGCATAAACAGTTTTAACGTTAGTCGGAAACATCCACGATAAGAGTGGATAAGTTCTTCCTTCGATATCGGTTTCCTCTGCGGTCTAGATATGCATAACTAACGAGCCGTCGCAACAAGTTTTGATTAAATACACCGATAAGAAAACAGAATTTCGGAATATTTACGAAACGTCTTGAATCGTAAACCATAATAATTTGCTTGTAGCAACATTATCGCGAACTTTTGACGACTTTTTTGTAAATCCGGGGAAATTCCGTGTGATGAACTATCCAGTCTCAAGCAAAATAGGTCGTAGCACGTAATTCACGAGGAGCAATATTACTCGGAAATTTTAGTGAATCGAAAAAAATCTTAAAAAAAGGAATTAGTCTTAAAAAAAAGTTTTTAAAAAATTACAGTGTACACAATTCATAGCGCAAAATGTTATTTTATAAAATATTCGTAAATTCGCAGAAAATTTCACACTTATTGTGGGTTTTAGGAAGAAAGGGAGAAGTAGACGGAATATTCTAAACGTGTTTAAAAAACGATTAAGAGATTTGAAGCGTAAAAGCGGAGTAACAAAGAAACATCTGTGAAGTCATTTTATAAATCGCCAATAGAATATATTTAAGGTACGTATCTGTAAGATACATTTCGAGCGCGGGATTGTGTGTTTAAAATGTGGGCCTTATGAATACGCAGAGACTCCTTCTACCCCCCTCCAAGCACGTTTATCTGTCACATCGAGACTAGCCAGTGCTAGAACGTCGCGCATAAAGCTCCTTTGATGCGAGCTCATGAATCCCGGCGTTTTAATATAGCGACCTTTAATTCCGTTCGGAAACGAGCGCGATAAGGCCGGATACGGTACTTCCTCCCGTTATCTGTTTCCTCGGCGTTTCAGATTCGTGTGTGGCGCGATCCGCTAACGAGTTTCAATTACATGGGACGATAACGCACGTCTTTCCTTCTCTCTGCGCGTGCATACGCGCGCGCGTAATATCGCCACGCATAATTGCACGTAGAAATCCACGCGATTACCAGAATCTCGTGAAATCCGTCGTGGACCACGACGACCGATTATACGCTCTCGTTGCCCCGATACGGAAGCTGTGTGTTATAATCAGAGTGGAAAAGACACCTCGCTCATGATTACGATTTCCATCCTAACGCGTTTATAAAGACTCAAGACTAACCGAGACAAGTCGGATTACGGGAGGATTTATTCAAGTTCCAACCATCGTTCGTGTCAATTGGAACGTTGCCTCGATAAATTGATAATTTTTAGTCTCAAATCCTGCCTGCTACTCTGATGTAAGACCACCACGATTTAGAGCCGCATCGCGGATAACTAATAGCGTTTACAATTTAGATGCAGATTCAAGATTAACGTCGCTATTAATACGAAAATTGTGTAAAAGATAAAAAATTCTACTACTTAATTAACTGACGTTCAGCTGACTTCACAGCTCAGTTAGCCGCTGTGTGGAACTTTACGACCGCAACTTCGATATTAGCGGATGTACATCCGGTCTGCAAGTAGCGATAATGAATTGATTGTGAGAAAAAGAGGAGGTATTCTTGTCCGGAAAAAAAGATTCTAATGAAACCGACGTCTCAATTGCAAGACGAATTTGTTATGCATACCCATGTTAATAAGCAGAATTCGACAAACTCATCGTTCTACTCTAATTAGCATCGCGACATTATCGAGTTTATGCGGCGACTACAAAAAACTCGCAACTGCTAAGAAATATCTTTTCAAAATTGTACTGTTTATGTATTACCAAAATAAAGAAAGAAATTACTCCAAAATTACGCAATCAGTTGAAAGGCGAATTTCTGTTACAATTTTCTTTTAATTTACTTTAAGTAAAAAATAAATATTTCGTAAAGTTGTAACCTTTTTTATTTTATCGAAAAGAACACCTTTAAAGCTTCATTTTCACAATGTACAGTCATCTGAGATTTACAAGTCACCAGGAAAATTCAAGTCATCAAAGGAATTCATGAATGAATTTCATTGATATATGGATTCTTTAGTTACTTTTAATCTTTAGATAATCACACTGAGAAAAATACCTGGTTGGATCAGGTTGAAATTTTAATTGAAATGAACGAATCAGAATTTTCTGGTTAAATCTATTAGAAATCTAGCTGAGATAACCGGATAATTTTAATTCATACAATCAGAATCTTCTAGTTTCAACCAGGAAAAGCATTTTTCTCTATATTGTAAAAACGAGTCTAAGTGCTAATCTGATATTGATATGATATCGATGTAGAGATTTTAGATTACTCGATATCGACTCGTTAAAAGAGAGAAGAACAAAATAGGATAAGACAAAATAGAAAAGAGAAGGAGGAGAACTTACTGAAAATTCATAGGACTAGCGAGCGGCCAGAAAAGAACGTGGGTTCCGCCGTGGCCGACGTGGTTCGTCGGGATCAGCAGAACGCACTCTCACGCGCGATCGCGACGGCAGTTCGCGGAACGGCGAGAACGATCTCGTGGACACTCGCGGGAGAACGTTCCCGAGAACGCGGTGCTCCTCGAGTCGCCGTCGTCGCCGTGGATTCGGGCTGACGCTTCGTAGCGACGGTCGAATCCGCATTCTCTCTCGGCCTGGCACGGCGACGGCATCGAAGACGATCCACGAGAGAAAGAGAGAGAAAGAGAGAGGGGGAGAGAGAGAGAGAGAGAAAGAGACAGAAACAGATAGACTCGCGAGCACTTGGACGGGAGCGCGAGAGATCCGCTACTCGCACTTTCGTCCTCCGTTCATATTCCGCACTTGCCGCACTTTCCCCTCGTCTTTTCGTACCGTTCTTGTACGCGAGCTGGGCGGAGTATCTCGCCCTCTTGTTACTCTCTTCCCGGGACGTCGAAGAAGTACGTCTTCGTCGAGGTTGTCGATGGGATTACATCACTGTAACGATCTCGCTCGCGTTAGATTTTCTATCCACCAGACACTCTCTCTCTCTCTCTCTCTTTCGACCGGATCACGAACGAGGTTCTTTCTCATCCGAGGGAACTCGTGGCAACAGCTGGATACCGGAGTAAAAGAGAATCAGCGGGAGCGAGATAGAGACACGAATCACGAAACACGCGCGACGACCGCCGACGAACGACTGACAATGGGTACGCCGCGAGCGAATCGAGCTGGAAAGGCGGCGGCCGACGCGAAGGAGGTACGTCAGAGGGAGCGAGAGAGAGAGAGAGAGAGAGAGCGAAGGCAGGGGAAGCGAGCAGAGAGACATAACGCGCGAAGCAGCGGGATGAAACGTAAGCGGAGGGAGGGGAAACAGGAAGAGAGACGGTGGGAAGGAAGCCATGAATGGCGACAGTCGGACGCGGGGACGGAGGAGAAAAAGTGAAAAGAGGTGGAGGCGGGGTGAGCGCAGGCGGAGGAAAGGGGAGGGGGGGCTCGTACACGGCCGGCGAGAGGGGAATGGAGAGGGAGGAAGGAGTCCCTCGGGCGGCGTTCGCGCATAGTACGGCGTCGCCATCTGGCGATAACGTAGGGCAAACGCGAGCGCCGCTCCTGGGGCCGGCCCGACGCACACGAAGCTTTTTATGAATGGACGGAAGCTATCATTGAAGCTTCGGATTGAATGAAAACATTACCTACGTCGTCACCGCCGTGCGGCACCGCGCCGCCGTCATACACGGCGTCGGCGCGACTCGACAGTGACGGCCGTGGTCGCGTTCGATGGACAGAGGAAGTGGTGGTAATAGTTGCGATGCTGACGATGATGATGATGATGATGATGATGATGATGATGATGATGATGAAGATGATGATGATGATGATGATGATGACGGTGA
>NW_017305536.1:3875351-3875779 GCF_001594115.1 Trachymyrmex septentrionalis | reverse complement strand
TGATGATGATGATGATGATGATGATGATGATGACGATGACGGTGATGGTGGTGGTGCGATAGGCGACATCGTCGTCTGCGTACCGGCGGTGTCGCCGACGTTGTCGATTATTTCCATCCGTTTTCCCGACGATTTTTTTTTCTCATTTCTCCGTTCCGTAAGAAACGTATGGCGTGAGCGTGAGGAATATTATCGATAGGGGGCGTTATCGATCGGATATGAGAGAAAGGAAAGAGAAAGAGAGAACCGCGAGTGATGTGACGCGATATGACGTAGTAGTATTTCAGCGACCGCCATGGTGTTTCGATAACGTTTGTAGAACCTTTTTTTTGGCGCGATACAAAACGCGATTTCTCGAAATGTTTCATTTTCGTCTAGAAACAAAGCGAAATGAATTTCCATAAATCTATTTAACGATTTTATAAAAG
>NW_017305536.1:3868952-3875251 GCF_001594115.1 Trachymyrmex septentrionalis | reverse complement strand
CATTTTCGTCTAGAAACAAAGCGAAATGAATTTCCATAAATCTATTTAGCGATTTTATAAAAGACTACGCTGAATTGAACGTCAAAGATTGAAAAAAATAACGTACACTGAGGAAGATATTTATTTGAATTAACTGGAATTCTGAACTGGGAAATGAACGATCCAGAATTCTGATTAAATCTACTAGAATTTTGTTAGTTATCTCAATCAAAATTCTGATGAATTTAACCAGAATTCTGGCTCTCGTTCATCTTTCATAAGAATATTCCAATTAATTCAACAAAATATTTTCTTCGTGTAATGACAGATTGGAATAATATAAAATTATTTGTAGAGATTATATAAATAAATAAAAAAGAATTAGATAAAATAACAAAACACCACTTGTAGGCACATTAGTAAAAACATGTCTCATGCTAAAAAAAAAGAAAAAGAAAAAAGAATTATTAAAGTAAATCTCGACTTTTATTATTTATTTATTTGTATTCACTCTAAAAATAAACTTGATCTCGCGAGATCTCGTTTTCCTAGGTCATTTCAAGCGTCAAAGATTACATATGGGGAGGAATCGAGCTCGTGATGTTCATCACGCTACTTTTGCAGCCTCGGCTTACGATCGCGCAGGCATGGACGACAAGCTGCACGAGCGAGCAACGAGGCGAGTTCGCGAGCGTACAGGGACCGAGACCGACAGAGGGCGCAGATAGAAAAGAAGAGAGAACGACGGTGGATGAGAGAGAAAGAGAGAGAGAGAGAGAGAGAGAGAGAGAGAGAAATAGCGCGCGGCCGTCTTGTTCTGGCGCGTTACTCCATTCTATATTTATCCCACTCATTAATTCCATCCTCGTCGTGCACCGTTCATTCATTCGTGCGCCCACTTCTCGCTCCCTCTCTCTTTCTTTCTCTCTCTCTCTTTCTTGCGCGCGCACACCTCTCATCCTTTTCTCACTCTATACCATTTCCTCTCTTCGTCTTACACGCGCGCGTAAACACGCACGTTCATTCATCTCGTCTCTGTCTGACTAGTGCTCGTATCACCGACATTCCCCCTTTTCGCTCTCACCTTTCTCTCTCTCTCTCATTCAGTACGCTCGTCTCTTTCTCTGCTTCACTCCTTTCTTTCTCTCGCCCGCTTCCTCTCCCCCGACGTCGCCACTCTTCTCCCGCTCCCGATCCCGATCCCACTCGCGCAACGCGGGCACGTCGCTCCCACTCGTTCCCCTTTCTTCACCCCGCGCGGCATCTTTTCCCTTTCCTCCCTCCCCCACCCTCCCCCCGCCACCAATCTGACACATCCGCAGCGCTGTGAATACAGTGACGTACGCACGCGTACCGCGAGCCCAAACGTTCAAATGATCTCAAGGAGCTGTATTGATATACACGATGATGAATGAGATGTTCCATATCGTCGTTTAGACTCCAATCACTCGTCAAACGATCCATGCCTTTAAAGTTACGTTGAAACAAATGACTCAGAATCACTACAACGAGATAGTAACGCGATAGCTAAACTGATTTCCTTCCTGCGTTTACATTATAATTAATATTGCAATTCGGAGAACGGGAGCGAGAATTAAAACGTAGCGCTGACCACCATACTTTGTCTAACTACCTTGTCGATCGACTGACCGAGTTGATGCGAATGAACGTAAAACGTGTTACATTTATTTGCCAATTCGACGTAACGAAAGTGCATTTTTTTCAAAAGACGAGCACGTCGGGCCACCGAGTATCAACGAGGTCTCGTTCCCGGTATTTTGCGTGCGCACTTGCACCACTGGTTTGGCATCAGGCGTTAAAACGCCGTCTCCTCGTTTCACCGGCAAAACGGCTCCGAGACTCGAGCGAACCGGCCAAAATTTCTTGACTTATCGCTTCCTGGTAGTCCGTCCCGGCCGGGACATTTCCAATGTTTGCCACCAGTGTACGCAATGCGAAACATATGTTAACGTTCGTGGGATTCGGGACATATATCCGGAAAAATGACGTAGTTATTATTATTAGAACAATGTCTCGCGCAGAATAGTCTCTCGCGAAGTAACATTCTCGGAAACGTCCCAATTACAATCATCACCAGACAAATAAATTATCAGCAAAAATAAATTATACACGCGACACTAAGTCTCTGATTGATCGACGCTCATTGCTGCGATGCGTTATCGAATATTTCATTGAAAAAATTAAAGCCGATAAAAGATTACAGTATATATGTTTCTTCGAACAATTTTAAAATAATTGAAAAAATAAAACCGACAATTAATCGGCACGTTGTTTGTTTGAGCTAGAAGTTGCAGAATTCACCAAAATATTCTTAGACACTAAAATTTGTTTTGACCAAATATAGTTTTCCTCACTTAGATATTTGTGTTAAAAATTTTGAAAAAATTCCATTCTAAATTGCTGGCAAATAAAAAAATAAAATTTCTTACATACTCGTGATACAGAGGGTTCGACGATTCGTCGCTACTTCGCTGATTCGGGGAGAGAAGCGGGCAGGCAGGCACGTTAAGCGAGGCAGGCGAGCAACGAGCAACGAGTAAACGAGCGAACAGCCGAGTAAACTTTGACGAAGGTTTGCTTGGCTTAGCCGCATCGCGAGCGAACGAGCGGACCCTCTCTAATGCCGAAAAATCCGGTCGCGAAAATAACTCGCACCTATCCCTCTCGATAACACGCTCCACTCCCGCGAATACGTCATACGCGTTCTTCAAAGACGATCAGTTACGACTTGTGAAGGACCGCGGTCATTTAAAGCCTCCCCCGACATCCGCTCTGGCACTCTCTTCTCCCCCACGTTTCAAGTCCAATCTGTCGAAAGATACAAGTTGTACACTTCGACTTCGATAGAAATTTTAGATATTCAGATTTCATGTTAAATATTCATCCAAGAGACAAACGAGATTGATACTTCAGTTCAAGAACGTACATTGGGAAAAATATTTTTGTTATTTACAAAGCAGAAGTTATTTTGTTAAAGCAACTAAATTTTTTTGTTATATAAAAATATTTTATTGCTGTTAAAAAATGCTTCAACTAAATAGTTTTGCTAAAGGCCCTAATTTCCCCCCCCCCCCCTAGTAAATAGAAAGAATTTTATTATTGTATTCGGATAGAACGATTTTTATTGAAGTATTCAAAAATTTAGTTAAATATCACGATAATTATGTAGGAAAAATTCAAGTATAATAAAAATACTTGGGAAGAAAAAAAGTTTTTACATTTTAGCAATTAGTTTAAGTGTCCTCACAATTATTTTTATAGTCCAACAAAATTATTTTCAAATCTGTGTCTATCTAAATTTTTTAATATTTTAATAAAATTATTCTTTCCGTAGAAATTTCGAACTTTTTCTCATTCGATTCTCAAGAACGCGTTGAGAAATTGTGGCGGATCAGGTGGCCCCATAAACGTTCCGCCGTCGGGATTTAACGGAACGGAGATGCGTGGAGCGTCTTGTCCGCAATAATTGATGTACAACATCGTGTACATCAACGTGTGATGCAACGTGCGCCATTTTAAGCATCGTGCTCGTTCTCCAGCGGGTATCGGTTGTCGTGTCGTATCGCGAGGAAGGCAGAGACGGCGAAATAACAGCCACACCCGCGTCGGAGTTCGCATAAGCGATGAATCGAGAGAGGCCGGCGTCGTGTAATAAACAGTTTCGCGCAAGGTGTAGACGGGATGCTTGCGCCTCAAGACGAATATTTCTTGGCAATACTTCAATAATCCGTCTCGCGGACCCTTTGATATTTTAACAAAATTGGATAGATGTCTCAAGATGATAGTGATACTTAGGCAACGCCGAGGATGTCAACTTCAGAAATATTTGAGGGCAAGACGTGACGCAATATTGCGGAAGTAAACATCCTTATTTATAGTAGCGAGATACGTGAATAAGAGAACGTGGAGAATTGGAGTAGAATAAGACAGTATAACGCGTATGCAGTCGGGTACACACACACACACACACACACACACATACAAATCTTCTTGAAAGCAAGAAGCCACGTTTCGACTGGAATCAAAGTAACATAGGAATAAATAGTTTAATGGCCACATTAAATTGGCCAGAGATTCGACAGAGATTGGCGAACGGAGACAAAAACGTGTAATCTGTACCGATACGATAGAACAAGATAGAATATACGTGGATGTTGAATTACATTTAAAAACAGCGTGACCGGTTACTCTCGACGGTTACAGTCGCGTTTGATACTTAACAGTCGCGGGAAGAAGAGCGCGTGTATATACGCGAACGCGGTGCGGTGCGTCAGAGTGGAGCGTCGCAGGTTTATTTCGAGCATTTCCGATTTCGCGTGTACGAGCGCGCGAGGAAGGCGGACTCGCGTGCCTCGCGGGTTGAGCCAATTACGTAATGACCGAGCCGCCGCCGCCGCCGCCGCCGCCGTCGTGTCGTCGTGCCGGCAAAACTCTCGGTGCTTACGGAATTCGAGAGACGGCTGCGAGAGGCGACGAAAAATCAAGGATCCTCCGCGACTGGAATTGGATCAGCTTATTTTCGGCCCCGGAATCGGGAGGAAGAAAGGCCTCGCCGTTTCTCTTTCTCTCTTTCTCGCGTTCTCTCGAGAGCGAGCGAAGTCAAAAGCGCGAGACAAAGAATAGCGCGATGCACGATTATCTCCTTTGGATGTAGATCAGCCACGGTAAAAACCAACGGCATGCGGCGGTATAAATTTTTTATGGCGCGCATTTTTATATATATTCCTTCCAATTTCTATTCTTCTATAAAAACGGAAGCCGTTTCATATATATCGTAAACAAATTGATTTGTGTAGTGTTGTGCAAGGTACTCAATTTTCTATATACCTAAGTACAGGTACAAGTATTATGGAAGAAATGTATTAAGATACAGGTGCAGGTACAGGAAAAACAAAATATCTAGATACAGATACTTCAAGTGTACTTGAATGTATCTATAAATATAAATACTTTTATTTATACATAAAATATTATTTAGGCATAAAATTTCAGAATAAATAGGCCTTTATGATTTTATACATTCGCACATGATATTTGGATACATGGTACAGTTTAAGTTAAAATTACTGGTAAGGTACTGATGCACAAGAAATTGTACCTATTAGCAATAGCTACATGTAATGTGTAATAAGATAAGATGAAATATATTGCGCATAATGGCGATAGCATACTGAAAAAACAGTCAATCATTTGAATCCAAATTCACTGTCCTACTGCATCCACTGGAACCTTTGAAAGGGACAGAAGAACGAAAATTATCATTGTGCAGTAACTAGCTACGGATTTACGTATCTAAGTACCTAATACTGTACCGAGATCCTTTTTTCTCTGGTATCTATACCTATATCTATAGTGTATCAATTTCTTGTATATCAGTACTATATTTAAGTATATTTTAGTTACTTTTTGGACGGTTCTTTCCTGCGCTAAATACGCTAATTGGTAATTTTAACTTAAACTACACCATATATCCAAATATCATGCGCGGATGAACAAAATCATAAAGACCTATTTATTTTGAAATTTTATGTTAATAAATAAAAGTATTTATATTTAGATAATGTTGATTCCTCCGTCCCTTTCAGACAGGGACGTTACTTAAGAAATAAATCTAACATTTCTGATCGCAGAATTATGATTGCAAATTTACATGTGCATGGACTATACAGTCTACGAAACAAACACATTGTTTTCGATGTTACTTTTGTTTGTGTCATCTCGAGCGTTCGAGACAGCTAGAAACAAGATCCGCCAAGTCCGTAGTCTGGCAGGTTTAAATAGAATTTAAATGTCGTTTACGTCGTCGACGTTGAACGTAATACCGTACCTAACGTGAAACTTAGAAAGATTCTACAGGGAACGAAGCTCGTGCATTTCGAACGTTTCATGCTCCCATTTCAGTTGGCGCATCTCGATGAGCTTCGCTTTACAGACGTTCGCGAGAGCGAATCTTAGGATCTGAACGCCGACGCGACTTTCCGCCGCGACATTCAGTTCGGCGCGATCGCGCGCGAGAGTAGCGCGACGAAGGTTTCCAGGTAATATCCCACTGCCAAGAAACCCCCCCGGATCGACGAAGATCCTGTACGACTCGACGTGAAAACGTCGCGCCGTTCGCCGCATAATCGAACGAACTTGGAGGAGCGAGTGCGCGAGCGCGCCCGCACGTTTCAGATCAAATCTATGCTATCCGCAATTCCGCGGCGAGCGTAACACGAGCGAGCCCAGCAAAGGCAGATAAGTAAATAGCGACGACAACTTCCTCTACGTTTCGCTATTTCTATATCCTTTTAACCCTC
>NW_017305536.1:3860425-3868852 GCF_001594115.1 Trachymyrmex septentrionalis | reverse complement strand
CGCGGCGAGCGTAACACGAGCGAGCCCAGCAAAGGCAGATAAGTAAATGGCGACGACAACTTCCTCTACGTTTCGCTATTTCTATGTCCTTTTAACCCTCTGATGCCCTTTGTGCACATTATATACCACACACAGATGTATTAAATTTTCATAAATATTTATCTGAATAGTGCCAACTAAACATTTATTTACAGTAAATAAATATTTTATCCAATAAAAGAATAATTATTAAATCCAATTATTAAATCAAATTAATGCTTTGTATTTTTAGTTATTAAATAATTAGTTGTACATTCAAACCAATGATTTACTAAATTGTAGAATATTTTTTTCGGTGTGCATCAATTATTTTCAAATTTTACATCTTAAAGTTATATTTTTCACAAGTTCTCTTATTTTTTGCTCTTTGGCTATTTTAAATTTAACGATACAGTACTCTGTTTAGTATACTTGTACATATAAATTACATTAAAAATGACAAATTTTATAATAATTAAAAATATTCTAACGCTAAAGAGAGAAAGAGAGAGAGAGAGAGAGAGAGAGAGAGAGAGAGAGAGAGAGAGAGATAAGAAATTGAATTCTACAAGTTTATTTAGCACTCTATTAGGACATAATAAAACTTAAGAGCATTTTACATATTTCAATGCATAATCTTCTTCCGACAAAGAAGAATTCAAACAAGAATTTTTGTCACCGTCGAAAATATTTAAATATCTACTTTCATAGGTAGGTTTACCGAAATGACGTGCCGCTGAACGCGTCTTCGTCGAGAAGAAACTCTCCGAGTCCGAAAGACTCGGAACACTTCCGAGCTCAGCGACGTCATGGCGACGATCTCATACGGACGTTGTTTCGTCAGAGGATTACGGGATTCTGTGGATAATGCGTTGTGCAAGCGAATTTTATGAAGTATAGTCACAGTGTCACGAACGAAGCGGCGAATGGGGCGAATCGAAAACATCTGTCGCGGCGTTCTCGCCGCGTGGGGCATGCGTTTTGCTCTCGAGTGTCGCGAAAAAGAAACAAAAAAAAACCGCTACAGCTTGGAAAACGATGGCGGGACGCGTGCGAAAGTTATTCCACGGGAATCGTCGATTCTCAGCTTACCCTCGTAATCCACCTTCCGATTTATCGCGCTGAAAATTATCCGCGATACGTAACGGATATATTGGGCGTTCGCCTGAAAGAAAGATTAATCCCGAATGTATCCCTAAACCTCGTTCTCTTAACATCTAAATCCTTTTGTTGTAATTTTTTATCTTTTACTGTAACTTCTCTCTTCCTCTTCCTTACTGTATTGTAGTTTTATCATTGTTATTTACTTGCTTTTTATATTTCTATTCTATTTTTTTCTACATTTTATTTTCCTTTTTTGTACCTTCTTTGTATTATTCATCTTTTGTTTACGTTGCATCATTATTTTTTCGTTGTATTCGCATCCGCATTTCTTGCCTGCACGTTCCTAGAGGACTTGCTCCAGAATGTCAATAAACGTATCATACACTGATCTATTTTCCAAACAATCTGTCTCCTTCTAGGAAGGAGGATTGAATTAAAAAAATAATAACGATAATACACGATTGATTCCATTTTGACTTATAATACACGGCAAAGTACTTTTTTCTTGAAATCGGAAACTACTTTGCTACGATTCAGAATCAGACGTTTGTGTATGGTAAATCATTTTATTTACAATAAATATTGCTCCAGCTTCTCGAATTACCCTATGCATGTAGATTAGACGGCGGAAGGACGCTTGCTAAAAGCGTTGTAGAAATTCGATGACTGCGTAGGGATAGGAAAACACGCGAAATAGAAGCGACGGAGGAAATGAGAGAGAGGGAAAGATATAATAAAGGGCGAGAGCATACGGACACGCAACACCGGATACCACCCAGACGACGCCTACGCGGCGTGCTTGCGTGCGTGCGTGCGTGCGTGCGTGCGTGCTTGCGTGCACGCTTGTAGCCCATAACGTCTGCAAAAGCGTCCTTCTCGTCGTAGCAATAAAATAGCATGGATCAATAGGTAAACAAACACTCGGCTACAATTGATTTGCAACTAATGGTCTGATCGAGCGATCAATGAAATCACGAGCAAGATGGTCTATGCGTTTCCAAATGCAAGACATATGTTTGATTTACTATAACGTTACATAGGAAAGATGGAATAACGTTAGATAGGAGGGAGAAGAGTTAGGAGGTGATTTTTAAAAGGTTCGTAAAATTCTCAAAAAAAACGTTTTTTTTTTTAAGAATAAAATATTGTTTTTTTTTTAAATATATCAATTGTAACAAGGCTCACCACGATAAAAATCATAATGATAGAACAAGGGCTTTTAGGCTCGTAGCCCTTGTTCTGTCATTGTGATTGTTTTTTTTTTCATATTTTTAATGCTACATATATGTATATTTATTAATATTATATAGAGAAACATGTTTAAACATGTCAAAAATGTCGTTTAAGCACGTTTTAAACAGTTTAAAACATGACACTTTTACCCTGCTTTTAAACAACGTCATATACGCATTCATTGCGTTCTCAAGTTATCTGAACTTCATCGAAGGGAAGAAACGTTCCATTCTCGATAATTAATTTGTCACTCTGTCGGAAATTTTACATTTTTCGATGATTGATAAGCACGATCCATAATAATGGAAAGTGCATCGCGTTATGAAATCATTCTAGACATTTTTAGAATGTTTCCTTGGTAGACGTATAGAAAAGAATTCTTTTTTTTTCTACGTCTCATTCTTCATTCAGACCCACCTCATTACGCGTCTATTATATGTTAAGATCTATTATAAGCTAAGAAAGCCACAGGTAAAACCGACGACCCGAAGCTACGGTATAACGAAAACATTTTTGGGGAAAAAGGATTTCGGTGAAATGAGAGGCATGCGAAATACAAGGGGACAATAGACGTTTTCCAGTTTTTCCGTTGGCTACAGCGTGATACCTACTTGTAGTCCGATATTGTTCTAGGTACCTGCATCCGCAGTTTCTAGTCATCGACAACGATACCAGCCTTCCAAGTCTCATAATGGAATATAAAGCAGTTTGAGAAGTCCCATTCCAAGGATACTGTCGCAAAAGAGAATTTTACGTCGAGCAGAAACTTTAAATTTGAAATTGTATTGCACACGCTGGCACTAATTTCGTGAACACAAATGCGATTCTGAAAATATCTTCTGCATCTTACAGATGCGTGACACAAAATCGACATAACATTCGGGCGTCTCAAAAATCTTGCGCTAATTGCGAATTAAAATATGTAGGGTAAAGCGGAATAATTTGGATAGGTTAAGAGAAATTTTGAAATTGTATAAAAGATTGAGGTCGCATAATGTATTCAAACAAATATGCAAAATATATTCTATTGCACCAATAATAGCATATTTTATATGCTTCTTTTAAAGAATACTGTCACCGTAGTGAAAGAAACCACGGCGGCTGGCATATATGTGCATGTTTTATAGTTTTACCTGCACTGAGAAAAAAATGCTGCTGATTCAATTAAAGTCTATATTACGGGTTGTCACTAACATGTATATTTTTATTGATATAAAGGTATAAATTATTATTTTAATAATCAAGGCCTTTATGACAATAAAAATATATATGAATTGATTACTTACGTTAGTGACAGCTCATAATATAGACTTTAATTGAACCAATAGCATTTTTTTTCTCAGTGCGATTTTTTTCTATTTAGCAAAGTATGGTACTATTAGGAGCGAATATTTCCTAGAGAATAAAGAAAATTAAATAGCAAATATCTCCTAGTTTCATACTTGTTTTAGCATATATTTTAAATAAATATATTTGAAACATCAAATAAAATAATTCTTTCCAATCTTCAAAAATTCGTCCACCAAGAAATTTCATTGAATACACTACGCGACCTCGATTTTTTACGTAATTTCAAAATTTCTGTTAACCTAATCTATTCAAATTATCTTGCCTTACTCTAACTAATAACAGGATTTTGAATATAAATCTATCAAGAATTATTCTTCCAGACTGGCAGGAAGTCCAAGAGTAGAGTTCTCGAGAAGAATAATATTTCACACAATCATATCCTGTGCATACTTCCTTCATTTTATAATCATCGCCGCTTAATTTTTCCTCGACGCGGAATCGGCGAGCGTTAAATTCAGTTTAATTATTTTCACGCGTTCGCGCGTGGGTTTTACGCGTTTACGCGTGGGCAGGGTTAAGAACCTCCGAGTACCGGGAAGGGAAGTTTTTCCCGGTGCTCGTCGGCATCGCCGACGGAAACGACTCGAACGACACGAGGCATGGAGCGGTATATCCTCATTGGTTCCCCCGCCGTTGCCGGGAAGAGAGTTTAGGACCGAAAGAGTTAAACGTACGCGCGTCTTCCTTCGGCAGGCTCACCCACAAGCAAGCGAATGCTTCGACTCGCACGATCACTCTGCCACCCGAGAAACGGAATGTGGACACCATATGGTCGAGGTCTTCGCCCAACCAACCAACCAACCAATCGACCGACCGACCGACCGACCAATCAACCAACCAACCAACCAACCGACCAGCCAACCGACCAACCGACCAACCGACCGACCGACCGACCGACCGACCGACCGACCGAACGACCAACCAACCACCCACTCGTTCCACAAGGCGCGATATTCGCGAGAAAGTTTATATATCTGCCTCGCGATCGTCTCCCTCGACACGTGTGTATGCGTGAGCGCGTGTGTCAGTTATATGTCGGACTGTGTCCCGTTTTTTGCGTATTCTCCTGAGCAGGGACGAACCTACACGAGATATCTCGGATATGAGCAAGAACAAGCAGGCCAATATTTCGTCTCGAATTTCTCCGGGACGACCTTATTGCCGTTGAAATCGAAAAAGAGAGGCGTAACCATCGAGTTGTTTGATGAAAACCTGCATACAGATACGAGGCTGTCTGGCGAGCGGAAGTATAACTCTAGATAAGCGGATTCCTTTGACATAACGGCTTAAGGTTATCGGATTATTATAACAGAAATATATGGATAGGAAATTACAGCATACGGAAATGTATTAAGTACGGAAATAAAATCAAGAAAACATCTGGCGTTGATGGCGTTAATTACTGTTACTGTTTTTGATTTTAAAAAAACGTTCGAGTTTCATTATTGAGAAATCCACGATGGTGAGATTGAGAAAGCATAATGTATTCATTCATCGACATCTCGTTATTCTCTGTAATTGTTAATGTTGAAAAACCGATGCCTCGCTATCTAGGCAATTTGTTTCTTTAAGTATTTCCTGCGCTATTAGAAAGCGCCAAATAATGAACGCATGATTCTGGAAACGCATTTACACCGATATTTAGCTAGGCATATCACATGTACTGTGGAAAAAGTTTCGTTGAAAATATAGATGAGTCAAAAGATTTCGATTATATTTCAGAACTCCGCTTATCTCAACTATAGATTTCCATTTAGGCTCGATTGTACAATGTAAGATAAACTTTAATCTCGGTTACTTTATCTTTTTCTCTCATTTTTAAAGACTCGTGCTTATTTTCTACCACTGTATAGATTAATTTTAATTTTATTTAACTCTCTTATCTTTTTCTAGTTTTCTAAGAATTAAAAAAAAGGATAAAGAGTAATTTCAACCGAGTAATAAAGTCAATCTACGTTGGATAGAAGTAGACATTAAACGTGAACGTTTTAAGATAAAGAATAAATTGAGCCGAAGTGTTAAAGGTAATATTACATTAATATCACACCGATGGAATCGATCTTAATAACAAAAATTCTAATTCATTCACTTTTCCAAATTTTCATTAATACAGATATTTTTCTCAGCGATATACGTGGAAAATACGATTGAAAAAAGTATACACGCGTACAAAATAAATATAAAATACACACACACACACACACACACACAGAGAGAGAGAGAGAGAGACACGAGGTGTGCGCCTACGCACGTCGACCCACGCGTTCGCCTCCTCTCTCGCATGCGAAAAACTATTTTCGGCATTCAAGCGGCGTCGTGTACGCGCGGAGAAACGCTGGAACGTCGGAATTACACGCACGCGCGCGCACGCATGTGGGCGTGCGTACGCGCGGGCACACGCACGCGGCCCGCATTCGACTGCATCTTACGTATTTATAGCGGTCGACGAGTGTACGCGGGCGACGCACGCGATTCGCCTTTTCCTTCTTTCCTCCCCCACCCCTCCCCTTCCCTTTTTCTCTCTCCTCCCTTTTCGCTTTTCCCTTTTCGCACGCACGCCGCACGCATTAGGACGCGCGCTATCGCGCGAATTCCACGACGCGGCTTAACGTTTATCGGCTCATTAACGCCGAATGATATACCCGTTCTGGAATTTGTGCCTTGAGGTGGCACGCCTCCATTTTCGGCGTGGACCATCGAGATCCCGTTCGCGCGAACGAGCGAAAATGTGTGAAAATCCAAAATGCTCTAAGGGACAACGTGGATCGAGCGTGGTTTACGCGGTGAGATTTACGCAACAAAATTTGCATTGCAATGAGAAGTCCGAGCGCACTGCCGGGTGATTTCATTCAACGTTACGGGTCTCATTGTGACGATACTTTATCGATGATATCCGACGGTGATCCAATGATCGTCGCGCGTATATCGGAAACGTTGGTTAAGTATCATTCCGACAATTTATACTTCAACATCGCCGAAAAAAACATCTCTCAAATACTACTTTCAAATAATGTTTCAACCTTTTTTTAAAGTCTTGTAGACATACATAAGTCGCAGTACGTTTCAAAAATGATACTACATGCATATGAGAATTAGTTTCAGCTTACGGTAACAAATAAAACTTCAAACTTTTAAAGTAAAAACATCAGTCGAGTGTAAAAATGTTTTGAAAAAAAAAAAAAATGTTTGAAAAAAAGAAACGGGACTGAAATTAGAATTACAGAAAACGCACTCCGTTCGTGGGTGAAAAGAAAAGAGGGGCAGCCTGTACATCCATGGTATGTCCGAACGGAGGCTGTCTTTCATTGATCTAAGGGTCTAATTTATTTTCAGGCTCGCCTACTTAAAATAAAGCGGATCCACGCGAAGATACGGCGTTCACGCGCGCCTCCGCGTCCATGACACGCTCGTCGTGCTCTTCAAATTTGCCCGCTCGGCTTCTGCCGTCCTATTTAAAGCCGGCGGCTCCCATTCGAACGAGGTTCATTAAGCCTCCGTTTAATTCAAGTCGTCCGTCCGCCCGCTCGCTCGCGTTCTCCATTCCCGTCGGCCTTCGCTCGAGCGCCAATCAATCAATTCTACGTCCACCATTGACGTCGATCATTGATCAATGCGCACCAGTGCGCGTCTCATCTTGAAAGCCGCTCGCAACTTCGGCCCCCCCCCCCCTCGGACTCGCGCAATACCGTCAATCGTAAGTGGGAAAATAAACGGAAGTGTGGCAGCCGCGTTTCTGCGCCTAGTCGGGCATGTCCTGTGTACAAATGCCAATCTTAATCTTATTCCCGTTCGGACAGATTTTGCGGCGAACGCGAAACCTTTGATCTCTCTGTAAGATCTCAACTGTACGTAGGACTACACAATCCGCTTATTTAAAATGAACTGTGGCGTAAAGTTATGTTATTCGTTCGTACTTTCTCCTAAAGTTTAATTCGCTGATACGTAAACTCTTGATCTAGTTTAATTGAAGACCTTGTTCAATATATTTGACGATGAGGAATAATAACTCCAAATAGTGTAATGTACGTAAGTTTTTCTAAATACTTATCCCAGTAGGTGTACTATTTAATATAATTGCAGTATTTTCTCATCGGTTGTAACAATACCGCGTATAAGAAAATGGATTAGAGCTCGATAGAGCTCCTTCATTCAGATTGAGGCAGTCTTCCTGGCAAAAATATGCAGATACCTGCCCACTTATTGTCTTGTTTTGTTCAATAAACGGCTTCAGACTTTGTTCATTTTTTTGTGCGCAAGAACTGAAGGCAAAGCGTACGTTACATCTCGAATGGAATCCTAAGTAGTTTTACTTCTCAGAGTTACTAGACAGAGTCATGACCGTTTCTACCAAAGTAGTTTTCGCTTCAACCATGCATCTTTTTCCAGTTTTAAGAATTAGAAAAAGATGAAGTTGAACCGAAATTAACGTTAACCCACATCGGTAGAAGCGGGCATTGATATAACTGTTTAGTAATTGTTCAAAAAAATTACGTTAAATTTTTACCAGATATTCTCCAGCTAGAATATTAATAGCTCGATAAGTCTGGGACGGTTTTTTATAGTCCAAGTCGGTGAGTATATTTGTATGCTCACGCACTTTCGCCGCATCACTCCTTATAGTACATATCGACGAAGGATTTCGCTCTCGGCGTCGTATTCTGAATGGAACCTCGAGCGAGACCGCGCCTGTGAGGAACCAGCGAGGGGTCAACGTTCCCTTCT
>NW_017305536.1:3856627-3860325 GCF_001594115.1 Trachymyrmex septentrionalis | reverse complement strand
CCCCCCCCCTCCCCCCTCCCCCCCCAAGGACGGCCAGGGAAAAGTTAAAGAAGCCGAGGATAGGATGAGGCGCAGGGCAGAGGCAGTGAAAGAGTTGCGTATATATACGCAAAAGGGGGGAACGAAGAGGCACAACGAAGAGAGACAACGGGAAGAAAGCGCGATTAAAATTTTAAAAAAAAAAAAAAAAAAAAAACCAGACGTATAATGCAATGGAATCGATTCTCACTCTCTTAACCCTTGACTAGACACGCATCGAGTCGCATTGACCCCGTCCGTGCAGCGCGCGCGAAGAAAATGCTGAGTAAAACAAAGTTGCAGATACCGTGTATCTATCCCCCTTCATACGATAATACGCGATTCAAAGGAATCACATGGGTGATCTCTAAATCGATAAGTTGCGATGCAGCAGAAGAAACGAGCAATTATTCCGCTACTATTTACTTCTGACAGATAAATTGAAATCGCGCGTCTTCAAAATTGTCAACTGCGTTAATTACCTGCTAAAATTTTTCATTATTCTCGAAAGCTGTCTCTCGTCGGGTGATTTATTGGCACAGGCCGTGACGGCGTTTCTGAATTTTTCATCTCGAAGATATACTACAGAACTCGAGTGTGTCTGCGTTGGAATTATATAATATGGAACTCTATATATATATATATATATTTACATTCCCGGAGGAGACCGAGTATATTTTTGTAGAGAAGGGAAGTAGGTGTGGTCTCCACGCGAGAGTTAATCCTTTTAAGTTGAAAGCTCGTGACATCGTTAGGATAAAAGCAGAATGTAATTGTCAAGACCGCACCTAATTCGTGACGTACGTGCGCTATTCTCGTTTCTTCGCGTATCCATTTCGCGAATCGCGAATATACGCCAGCGACGCATGCCGATAAGTGTGACATGGGAGTAATTTTGCGCGACAGCAATTAGAAGTATCACTTTGACGCGGGAAATCGCATGCGATACGAAGCAATAAACTAAAAAGGAAGTGTCCCTCTTATTATATATGTATGTAAGAAGGATAACGCATACTACGACATCTCGCCGGCGTCTGTTTTTCACCGACGGTGCACCGGAAATAAGTTTATCTCGTTTATCTCACCTCCGTTCACCTCGACCGTTTACATACATATCATTCAATCCGATATGAGCGCTATCATCGCGAATATAATTTGAATCGTTTTGCATGTTATACAATACCTCCGTCTTCGACGAATAATTTTGATCGTTCCAACGTCAATTATTCTATCCTCAGTTATTATTAACAAAAAATTAATTTTTACTGTTACGTACTGTAAATTTGTAAATTTAACAACACGTAGTTGGCATAAAAAGAGCCATATGCATTATCAAATACAGCATGTACATATTATAAAAGTATGGAAAAGATATGAAAAGAAGAAAAGAACATATACAGTCTTGCGTAACGAATAACGCATAATAAACGTAAGGAAATAAATCAATCAAAGTCTTTCGTTTCCTTTCTTTCCATAAAATAAAAGACTCTGACTGATGGTTGATCCTTTTACACTTTACGCTTTATGGAAGAATCTTGCCCTTCAATGGAATTTGAATTTCAATATCGGAATTATTTCCAACGGATAACCGACTTGTAGTGAAAAAATAGACACAAACTCCAGCATGCTCGCGACAACGTGTTTGTTTTATCGATGCGATTTGTGTAATCATGTTATCTACGTTACATCGATCGGCTTTGCATCGATGGGCTCACGTTAATGATTGATTATTATCCCCATAAAATCCTCGTTCCCAATACCGATATCGCCGAAAATCATTAATGCGAGATAGGCTCACCGATACGTCCGAAACTTCCGGTCGAAAACCGACGAAATGCCTCGTCAAACTGCTCTACTCTAACCCCACCGTATCCCTTCACACTCGGAATAATCGGACGAAGGCGAGAAGAAAAAGATAGATAGATAAGGAGGGAAAAAAGAAATATCTCTGAGAAATATCTCTCGAGATATACCGGGTGTACCGGGAGAAGAGATCGATACTTCGCAGGGAGATAGTATCGTTGTAAATAAAAAAAGATTTCTTACGAACGTATGACGAATTCTGGATAGTTTGTATTATCCTGAGATATATCTATATACCTGGGAAAAGAGATAGAACAGAGGAGATGGATAAAGAGTGAACAAATCGGTCCAGCAGAATAGCCGTCGAGTAACTGCGACGGGAGGGAAAGAGATGGAGGACGAGACACTTGGATCGATGACGCGTAACGAATTCTTCGGACAGGTCGATGAAGAGGAGTGCTAGAAACAGAGACACTCGAGCCGCACGGTAAATGAATGAAAGGCGCGGCGGGAGGAGAGAGGGGGAGATGTGGGAGAGAGGGAAGGACGGACGGTGTCGGTAGAGGGAAAGAGGGGGAGGGAGAAAGAGAGAGAAAGAAAGGGAACGATCGTGGAGAGGCCGGATGTGACGCGACAACGCATAACGACGACTTGCTCGTAGATTGCCATTGCACTCGCTGCTCGCGCAAAACCAGACCAGGGAGGAAGAAACGAGTCGGCAGGACATAGACAAGGAGAAAAGATTGTGAGCAAAAAGTCAGTGAGAAAGAGAGAGAGAGAGAGAGAGAGAGAGGAGGGCAAAGAGGATAGAAGGAGAGAGGAGATCGAAATGGAGGAACGTGAGATAACGGAGTTGGCAAACATGAAGATAGCGTGGCGGTGGTATTCTCGTGTTACTCGAACGAGAAAGAGAGAGTGAAAGAGAATAAGAGAAGGTGCGAGAAGGAGGAAGATAGCGGGGGGGGGGGGGGGGGGAGAGGAAAGAGAGGGGGGGAGAGAAAGAGAGAGTGCGCGATTACATAGCGAGATTCGAGCGCGCAAGTTCGATCCGCTACTGGAGTCGAGAGAGCTCGATAGGCTTAGCCTTAGGATATCGAGAGTACGTCTACGGCGCGCTCGCGTGTAGAATTACTTATTGTACGATTAACACGATCCAGGTATCGATATGGGGGGTCGTACTTAAAAGAGAGAGAGAGAGAGAGAGAGAGAAACAAGTCACTGCCAGAAGGTCGCGGATGTTCCAATAGATTTGTCATAGTAAAATTGCAATTGAATTGCAACCGCGTTACTGGCGAATATATACGAGAATAATGACGAAATAGGTATTCAACATCATCGCGTGCGTCATTACAATGATTAGCTTTTTGCTAGGTAATAGAGAAGCAAAAGAAGGTCGATTCTTTTGCGAAAGCAAAACGTATACGTGTAATATTTTTCCGCTTCTTTTATTCCTACATACAGCAATTTCGACGTACGTATTTCTTCTCGTGTCCGACCTGTCGTGTTAGATAAATATCATAAGTTAGATTAAATTGATAAGCCCTCGGAAATTGGAGATGGACAAATAAAGCCGGACAACACGACGACGACGTTTCAACGAAGCATCGTGGAAATGCTGCTTTAAACTCTCCACGACTTAATCTTGTACAGCGAATACATTTTTAAGTGATAAAACAATCGAATGCGTATTGATAAAACATTTTTTTTTCCACTCCACTCCCTCACAGTGTATTTAGGCGATTAGTATGGCAATAAACAACTCAAATATAAATACTTTGTGAATGAGTGCCGACTTCCGGACTATCTTGGAAACCGTTTCCTACCTATGACGAGGCGATGAATAAACGAGGGCAACGGTCATTATGCGCAATATAACA
>NW_017305536.1:3852187-3856527 GCF_001594115.1 Trachymyrmex septentrionalis | reverse complement strand
TATATATATATATATATATATATATATTCGCTTTTCCTGCTGTTCACTCTTTAACTGCGATATGACGTTCACCACGCGAGCTTAAGTAAAACAAAAAGGAAACAGAGGGTTAACAGACTTTGTCCAAAACCGTTATTATTTCCCATCTGTCGGAACAACCAGAATTCTAATATAAAATACAACAAACTAAGGCCCTGCGCACAATGGAGAAAATATAAATACTATATGATTTCAATGTGTATTAGAAATCCCGTAATTAAGTGGTTCCGGTGTAACCACTTGTTTCAGATAGGTTGAAATCATAATATTTGTTGCAATTCCTAATATTTCTTCCATTGTGCGCAGTCCCTAATTCATCGCAAGATCAAGAGCTATCATTATAAGCGCGGAGATAATTAACGCAACGTTGCAACGCTATTACGAGAAACGACAATTACGCATTGTTCATCTGCGACATTTGTAAATTAATCATCGCGAAGAATGTCCCTCAAGTGAGTTCTCAATGAGGCTCCGTATAGAAGTCGTGCCGTGAAAAATTCACGCCGAGAGGCCTCCTCGAGGTCTCTCTACTCGTTTTCACGCGTCGTCCCGCTCCGCCCCGCCCCGCCCCGCCCCGCCCCGCGCCGCACCTTGTCCCGCCACTCGAGTCGCCTACTTTTGCGCCATGCGTGGAAATCATGGTTTCATTCATGCCGGATCGACTTCGCGGCGTATATGGGCGCGCGAGAGCGTGCGCGCGTGCGTGCGCGTGTGCGCGCACGCCGCTGCGATTCTGCGAGAGCGGCAAGAACGCGTCGATACCCACCTTCTCGGCTGCCGAACGCGATCGATGTGCATCGTCGCGCGCGGTTTGCACGTAAGAAGATACGCGTACGGGGGCCGCGTGTGCGAAAGTCGCACGGCGCGACACTCCGAGCCGAGTGGCATTCACGGCGTGTGGTGTCAACGAGAGCGAGCGAGCGAGCGAGCGAGCCTCTGTGTCAATAAGCCCGTGCATATAACGCACACCCGCGCTATAACGGGTGTCTCGCGCGGATGCAGCCTCGCCTCTTGCGAAAGATTTAGTGGCGCGCGAATCGTATTCACGGCGATATATATACACATATACACTTGCGGGCAAAATAATTCCGATCGATTCGTTGTTTCAGACCTGAACGATCCTGGAACACACTTTTCGGTTCTAAAAATATAACGATGGTAACGAGTAATTAGTAGCCGTTGAGAGAGACACTAGGAAATCGAAGCACGTCAGAAATCGAGAGGGATCAAAGATATTTTTGTAGAAATCTTATCGGCAAGGTAAATATCACTTTTTTTAGAAATTCAATGAGAGTGGATTTCGGTCTCGCAATCAATAACGGCCGTAATGACGAAAGAGAGAGGAGGAGGGGGAGGAGGAGGAGGAGGAGAGTGTGCGCGAGCGCGAGTACACGTGCGTGTGTGCGCGCGTACGGTGTGAGTTTTACGAACGGAAAGGCGACGGCGACTTTCTCGCGAACTTTCTACACCTGTGGGTTTCATTCACCGCTTCGCCCCTGTGACTGTGGTTCGGTCTCTATGAAAGCGTAGTGTGACTCAATGCGCGCAACGAGTCACGCTCGTCTAACCGTCGATGGAGTTGGCACGAAGTCGCGCGACCTCGTCCAAGAGAGAGAGATAGCGACGAGGAGAAGGAGACGGGCAGATTTATCGTGTTCCGCGAGAAAATCCTCCGAAAACAAATGTGCAATGAAAATACATCGAAGTGTGAGCGGCTAAAAATATTGAGGAAAATAGAAACGAGAGAGGAGAGGATCACGCGGAAAATTCTAAAAGATTTCTTTTCCAACTCACTTAATCGAGAGTCTAAAGAGACACCAGTAACGTTGTGACGTAATATTGAAACTATATTGAAACGTGTCGGTGTCGAGAAGTTAAATGAGATGGTCGTTTTTTGTTTTTTTGTTTTTTTTTTATTTATGTTCGACGTAATTCGGGAGCGAATCCTAATGTAATTTGAAATGGATGGAAGGTGAGATATGATAGACGGAAAGATAGAAGGAGCGGAGTCGAGGAGAAAAAGAGAACTCGATTTCTCGATCGATTTCCGCCGGCGAATGACGCAGATATTTTTCGGAGATTTATCGCTCCCGGCCGTTTCCGCCGAATATCGCGCGCGGCCGACGATGATTAGCGCCAGCTTGGAAACAACAAGGCGGAATTTCGTAAACGAGCACGCCGCGCGCACAGCACGCGGTTTCCAGATTTACCCGGCGTTCTCTTTCTCTCTCGCCGACGCGAGAGAGTCTCCTCGCTTCCAGATGTTCCATCCGCGTTTTGCCAAGAGAACCGAATGCGCCGTATAAATAGTACACGTAGTACCGCGAGCGTAAAGCCTTGTGTCCACGATGCTAGAAATCGCACTAACATCTCGGATGGAGAAAGAATTGACCAATCACATTGGTCGAGCGACCGAGTCGTTCAAATGTGACTTGTTAATCCTCAAGCACAGAGAGTCGCCACAAATTTCCTCATCCTAAACTTTCATTACTTCTCCCTGACTTTCCGAACAAAATTTTCTTACTTTCCCTGACTTTTAATATTTCGAAATTTCTGTATTTTCGACCTAATTTACAAATCGTTAAATATTTTATCGAAAGAGCAATTAAACGTAGTAATGCAGTAGAAATACTTAATGTTGTGGACGCCGCTTGCATTTGATATTGTTGAGTTGGTAGTATTCCAAAGCTACAAAGATGTGATGTACACATGTATTACATTTTATTAAAGCTAAGAATTTTAATTCTCCAGAAAATGATAAAGATTTTTCCTTCATTTCCTTGGTCCAATTACTGCGCCTAGTTTTTTTGAAAGAAAAAAAGAATTGCAAGACTCAATCATAACTAAGAAAGTTCGTTCTTTCTCCATTCGATATCTTGGACCGATTTCTAGCTTCGTAGAAAATTCAAGAAAATATGCCATCCATTATAGCTTCACACGTTGGAATGATGACATATTATAGCTGCGCTACGGTTGTTTAAACTCGAGCATTTTCATTCTATTTAGTTGAAACATATTCGCACGAAAATATCTCTTTCAATTGAATGAAATGTTCAATGAGACAGAAAATTCGTCTTCAAATTCAATGAATTTGTTGAATGGGACAGCATCGCGTTTATCACGAACTATTCATGTTAATACAAACGTATTTTAGAGCAATTAATAGTGGACATTCGGAATGCTAACAATTTTTTTATAACTCGACTCCGCAACTCGTTCAAGAGCACATCTGCTAAGCTCCGGTACGCTCTTATTAATGATACTAGCACATTGTGAATCGGCTGTTATGCGCTCATTACGAAACCCTGCTTCTCCTCTCGTCGGCCACGGAGCATGGGCAAATAAACAGAAACTCGGAGCGACGGATGGAATAAAAAGAGAAGCGTCGGGAAGCCAGTTGGTCCGGGTCATTTGCCCGACAGCCGTCCATCCCGGACGTCGTTTTTCCGACGAAATCGTACGCTGCTTGATAAACCCCGGTCGACCGTCGTCATCGAGGAGGGTTATTATATTCGATGGAATGTTAATATCATCCATTTCGTTCGCTACGATGCCCGCCAATGATAGCCGTAATGCTACCATAATGGCAGCCGCGTTACCGTATTTGTGCCGGTAGCGCGATACAATGGCGTTACGTCATAAAGGATGATGTGACGTTTTTGTTCATTTAGACGTATTTGTTTTCATTTAGACAGACAAAGGTGAAAGCAAGAAAAATGGAGTTGTCTTTCTTAACCTTTGCAGGATGGAAAGTCACTCAAGTCATGTATCTTGAAGCAAAGAATACAATAAAATGACGAATTTAGAACAAATCTTGAGGAAAAATTGCAAGATCGAAAAAATACAGCCCCGTCCTCTAAAGAATTTAAGGGAATGATTTTAAGAACATTCTGGAAACTTGTAATTCTTTCGAATTGTATTGAAACATGTAAGACCACGTGGAGTAGTTAACACGGGAGCACTCGTTTCGTCGTGCACAATGTGCTAGTCGAAGAACCGTAAGAAAGCCAAGGGAAGGAGGCGATTAGGAATTTTTTCGCGCACTCACCGCGCAGTACAATCGAAACCTCGTGGGAGCGAGTTACCCTTGTCAAACGCCGTTATTCTTAATCGCGCATAATTAGTCCTAATCGATCAAGAAGTGATCGTTCTGTCCTATTCACCGGAGCGTGAAACCGAAAAAGGAAGCAATAAGCCGATATTTTCATATTTAAGGTCGTCTCAAGTGCACAGTCTTGAGACGTCACAAACCAATCGCAAAGCGACAACATTAGCATCTTAAGACACTTAAGGCGATCGTA
>NW_017305536.1:3847187-3849687 GCF_001594115.1 Trachymyrmex septentrionalis | reverse complement strand
AATTCAATCGATTCTCCGATAACTCGAGAAAGATAACGTCCACGTCGGTCGGATCTCACTCGTGCGTCTGCATTGTCGTCGAACGAGTATATATATATATACTGGTAATCGCTATTTTCCGTTTTGCGACAAATTCGTCTATCGTCGTGCTAATTTCTACCGTGTGGCAATGTTCTCCCTGAACATGCCTATCTTCGTATACCTACGTTGTACCGCGTCTTCGGTGACGACATACACCAATGACGACAGTGACGATCTTTCGGTGAAGATACAGGGTGGTGGGAGGGATGAGGGGAGGAGAGAGAGAGAGGAGGGTAAAACACGATACAGATAGACCAAGCTGGCGAACGGCGTAGGGGTTTGCGTCTCCGCCGCTGGTTCTCTCGAATGGCGAGATTGGCGAGCCTCCGGTCGGACTAATGCACATGCACACATGCGATGCAGGAGCATTCGCTCGCTCACGTTTTCTCTCGGGATACCGGGTATACGCTCCGGCGCGATGGTGTACGTTACGTTACTCGTTCGTGTGCCTCGTTCTTCCTCTCTCTTTCCTTCCGAGAGAACGGCGGGATTGCGAGTAGACCGGGTGGAAGGAAGTGAAAAGAGACAGAAGAGGAGGCCGTTCAGGGGAGCTCTCACTGGTCGAAGGGTGAGCGGCGCGGAGAGACGCGAGGGAGACAAGGAACGAGTGATTGCGCGCGAGTGTGTGCGTGAACGAGTGAGCGCGCGCGCGCGCGACTGCCGCTCTGTTCGCTCGCTCGGCTCGATCGAGGGAGTGTAAGCGAGACGCGTGACGTTCGCGCGTTCGATGCGCGGGAGTGAGATAGCCGCAGAAGTTCAGCTGGCCTCGGCGGCCATGCCGGTGTACATCGCGAGATCAGGGACGTACCAACGCCCCGCCGAAGCCCCACCGACGTTTCGATCTACGTCTCTTCTCCGTCCTCTTCCTGAGCGACCAGAGGGTCTCCGAGAACGCTTGAATTTATCCACTCGAACTCTATTTCAAATCCTCTTGTCTCTTATCGCCGTCGCGCGCCGTTTGTTTGCGCGGTTCGTTTCCTAACCTCCGTCACGACTTAGGTCGTCGCGCCTCCGTCGAGCGGAGCGTCGCGCTTGGACGTCGAGGAGGAAAAAAAAATGCTTGCGGTCTCACACATAGGAAATGCCAGCATGCACTTTCTTTTTACGTCGCACATTTGCGATAGCCGTTCAAATGACTGTCGTTTGCTCCAACTGCACCGATTACCGTCGTCGCGGAGGGGCGGGGAGGGGGGAGGGGGAGGGGACCAACGTGCGTCCGCGGATGTTCCGTCGCGGTTGTTCGCGACGAATACGTCCGGGACGTTCTTGCGCGACCGACGATCTTGCGCGTGCACGAGGCAAGTGCGCGACAAAAGGAGCCAGCTTCTCCAGCGAGCGTTCCCGCTACCGTTTTTTTTTACCTCTCTTTCTCCGCGGGTGCGATCGCGCCCCTGGCTCTCCGAAACGACCCGGCGGCTGACGCTCGGCGCTGCTGCGCCGTTGGTAAACTCTCTGTCTGCGTACAAACAGCGCGAGCAACGTTCCATCTTCTTCTCCCTCCCACCGTCGTTGTCTCTCTTCCTCCGTCTACTCCGTGGGTGGGATGCGCATGCGCGCTCCGGCATTGAAAGGCGGGTATACGCGAGCGGTACTTACGCGCTCCCCCGAGCTTGTGTGCTTACATCGCACTGCTTGCACGCGCGGTTCCTACACACGCATGTGTGGAGGCACTCACACGCGCGCGTCTCGCACAGCCACCAAGGCACCGTGACGCCTGCGACCCTTCTCCTCCCTTCTCCCGCCCTGCGCTCGCGTATACCCGCCGTACAAACAGCAGAGTCAGACGCGATACTTCATTCATGCTCGTG
Source organism: Trachymyrmex septentrionalis (assembly GCF_001594115.1). Lineage (NCBI taxonomy): Eukaryota > Metazoa > Arthropoda > Insecta > Hymenoptera > Formicidae > Trachymyrmex > Trachymyrmex septentrionalis. Next base: position 3,847,798 of record NW_017305536.1, on the reverse strand, counting down.
TTGTGCGGCCAGGGCTGAATCGCAGCTCCGCGGTGCCTCCGCCGCGTGGAGGGACGGAAGCGAGAGAGCAAGTTTATCCTTTCGGAGCGACCCAATTTCAAATCAAATTTCGACCTACACATATATATATATATATATAGTTATAATGGCTGCGTTCAATAGAAAAAATCGCAGCTTTGCAACTGTTGTAAAATTCTTTAGTACGATTGGTTTGTACATTTAGATCCAGTGAGGAACTGAGGGCAAGACCAATCGTATTAAAGAATTTTACAAGAGTCGCTAAAACTGCTTTTTCTGCTGAACGTAGCCAATATTTGCGATCTGTTAAAACCACGGCACGCAGAAAAACTAAAACGTATTTAAGAAATTACTCAATCAGAGCTAAATTTTCGACAATTCCTGAATGTGATTAACTTCTTACGATTATTGTTAAAGTGTATATGGCAGTCCTAAAGTCGGAAATATATACAAACACGTAAAGTCCATTCTACAATTGCGTAAGCGTAGTTATAAGTGGTCACAGTCGAATATTCTCCTCATATTCGATTTGATTGGTCAAGTTTTCAACTACGACTATTTACAATTATGCTTACGGCTATTGTAAAATAGGC
>NW_017305536.1:3846408-3847087 GCF_001594115.1 Trachymyrmex septentrionalis | reverse complement strand
TCGATTTGATTGGTCAAGTTTTCAACTACGACTATTTACAATTATGCTATTGTAAAATAGGTATAAGGCAGTAAGACGTAAGCAGTAAGCGAATCGGCCAATCACACAGTAATGTAAAGCAGTAAAATGTAAAGCAATAACCTTAACTGTTCTCAAGCATTTTTTATGTGCCATAGCTCTTGCATCTCATGTCGCATGTTTATATTTACACTTTATGTGTTTACATACAACGCAGAGTTAGTATACGTTATATTTTTGTTACGCGCTGTCTTACGCTCCTTCCTGTTTGCCAAGATAAAATCCGTTGCGCGCTCATTACGCTTTATATTCTTTTTTATACGTTACGTAACTCTCGCTCTTTTTGATATCAAAATACATCGTATCTGCGAGGAGGTAGAATACTCAGTTTGGATCGATGTGGAATCTATAAAACGGCGTCCAGCAACGAGATTTTATGAGCGCAAAAACTTAAGCTTCGAGCCGTAAGAAATTGACCAATCGCAGCGAATGCGAGGAGAACGGTCGGTTATGATTGGTTACGGACTTAAGACTTAAAGCCTAATCAGTTTTACGTTTTAAAATCTCAAAATTGTCAGACATCGCTTAAGCTATATAACTCGTCCTTTAAAAGTCGAATTGCAGGTTGCAGTATCGAGTGTTCCTCCCCTCCCCCCTTTCC